>NC_058523.1:412978522-413281553 GCF_904849725.1 Hordeum vulgare subsp. vulgare
AGAACGTACGCTTGAAATCTTTGAGAGGCCATGCTTTCGTCTTCGGTTATAGGGATCGTTCCTGAATGCTTTAAGGGACTTCATTGACAATCTACACAAACTCTTATTTTGCTGCAACTTGGAGTTGGTAATGATTCGATCAAAAATGTTAATGTATTTTCATAGTGTTCCTAGTCTGGTCATAGGGCTACTATGTTTCCCAACAACTCAATGGTACTTCACTAGGGTATATGCATGAGGGAGATGCTGATAAAACTACTTTCTTTGATGAGATAAAAGCAATGATGTCCTTGCAGCGAGATCGGTAGCTTATTGATACGTCTCCATTGTATCTACTTTTCATAATGCTTTTTCTCGTGTTTTGGACTCTCATTTTCATGATTTCAATGAAACTAACCCGGAGTGACGCTGTTTTCACCAGAACTACCATGGTGTTGTTTTGTCCAGAATTAAAAGTTCTCGAAATGGAACGAAACTTTTTGGAGATCTTTTGTGGAATAAAATAAAATTACTAGAACCAAGGCCCACCAGAGGGGAGGCTAGAGGCGCCCACTAGACATCAGGGCACACTAGCCCCCCTGGTGCGACCTCGTGTCTAGTGGGGCCCACATGGTTACACTGACCCTAATTCTAGCGCTACAAAATCCTATCTCCGGAGAAAAAACATAAGGGAGGAAGTTTTATCGTGTTTCATGATATGGAGCCACCACCACCTCCTGTTCTTCATGGGGAGGCCTAATCTGGAGTCCGTTTAGGGCTCCGGAGAGGGGAATATTCGGTCTTTGTCATCACACAACCCTCCTCTGTCACAACCCTAGTTTTACTTTGCTTGCCAATAATTCATGCATGCATATTTAAATTCTTTTGAATTTGAAATGGGGAAGTGATCAAGCCCGAGGAACCAAAATTTTGTGAAATAGGCAATATAAAAACTGCTTCAAATAATTCCAGGAAAATGATCCAACTATTCTGTGGAAATATTGGGATGAGGTAAATTTGCCAACCAATATTTTGAAAACACAGAAACATTTTATATTGGACTTTTGATTGAATTAAACAATTATATTAAATGGAACTATATTTTCTATATATAAAATATAGTTTCATAAATTCTAAAACTATTATGTGGCATTGGACATTTATATTTATGCCACATAAATTTTTTATCAGGATTTTATAAAATGATTTGAATTTATTTTCAAATCAAAAGAAATGCCATAAACAAATAAATAAAAGAAATAAAGAAATCAGAAGGGAGGAAGGCTTACCTAGCGCTCACCTTCCAGGCCCAGCCCACCAGGGGCTTCCCTGTCATCTTCCTCCTCCTGCGAGTAGGCACAAAAGAAGGTGAGCACGGCGGCCAGCCCCTCACCACCTCCTCCTTGCCGTGGTGCCTCCCCCTTGCCTCCACGCGCCAGCACGACCCCCTCTCTCTCTTATATCCTCCTCCTCTCTCCATTCCTTACCTCACCTCTCTTCTTCTTGCTTCTGCCATTAACGAGCTCGGGCTCGAGCTCCACCGGCGCCTCTCCGGCCACAGCAGCGCCAACCCGACCTACTCCTCGTCCCCGCAATGATGAACCGCGCCACCCCCTCCCGAAAGAATTGAGCCGAAGCCCCTACATCGCCTTGCCAACGCCGTCTTCAACCTCCGGCCGCCGGAACTCCTCGTTGCGATTTGCCGTCCACCGAGCCTCCCCGAGCAAGCCGTCACCTCCATTCGCACCACCGTGAACTCGGTGTTCTTTTCCCTCATGTTCCCATGCTCTCCCATGCCCCTAGCCGCAGCCCTGTCGAGGCCGAACTACGGCCACCACGTGCCTCGCCGCGGGCGCCTCTACTGGCGCCCCCGCGATCAGTCGTTGCCCCTGCTAGATCGGGCGCTTCGCCAGCATCCCGTAGCCGCAAACCCCGCTCGATTCCGTGCCATGTAGCGTGATTTCGGCCAACTCCGGTAAGCCTCCGCCGTGGTTTTGGTTGCCGGCGACCACCCTTTGGTGGGGGCCGACGTGGCCGACCATTAGGGCCTAATCCCCTCCCGAGAGCTACTGACCAGAGGGCCCCACGCGTGGTCCAACCCCAATTAGGGGCGGGTCAACTCGGGTTTAGCCCTAGGTCCCTCACCAGTGGGCCCCACTGGTCAGGTTTGACCTGGACCGGCTGGTTGACCCGCTCACGCAGGGATGACATCAGCGTGACGCATTAATTCATTTCTTGGTTTAAACAATTCGTGAAAAATAGCAAAACTTCAAAAATTCATAGAAATTAAATTATAACTCGGATGAAAATAATTTATATATGAAAAATTATCAGGAAAATGCAAGGAATCCAATGGTAACATTTTCAGGAAAGGATGAACAATTTAACCTTGCTGAATATGAAAATTTCACAATAGGCATATAAATGCTTATATTTGGAGTTTAGAATTGATCTATACTAATAAAATAAACCCCAATTAACTTTTGATCACTTGCATTATATAAAACCATCATCGTGTTAACATGCCATGCTCATGCATCATTATGAAGCATTTGCCATGCTTAATTTGTTCTTTGTTGATCTTGTTGATAGACCTTGCGAGATGTAGTTATCACCGACATCGAAGAACACCTAAGTTCTTCCGATCAACAGGCAACCAAACCTCCTTGAGCATTCCCATACAATCCCACTCTCTCGCTCTTGCTCTCATTTCAATGCATTAGGGCATAAAGTTTCAACTGCTACTTATGTTTCGGCAGATGAACCCATTCCTTTGCATGACCTGTCTTTGTCATAGTAAATAGCTAAACCAAGCAACCTAGCATACCTGGTAGATGCTTGACCCATGTTGTGCCATTACCCTGATATGCTTGCTATGCTTACAGTTGAGTTGGTCTGATCATCTGGATGATGAATTGGAATGACCATGTCCTACTGATGACAGTTAAGTGTGTGAACCTGTTTTGGTAAAGGTAGCGATGAGAGGCCATGTAGGAGTACATGGTGGGTTGTCTCATTGATACCGCACTTAGGACCTGAGATCTTGTGTTAGTGTTCCAAGATTAGATAGTACCGCACATTGGGTTCCGGTAACTTGACCCCTCTCGGCCTATTAACTACTCTGTTCCCAGTCCCGGAGTCACAGTAGTTCGAAACATTCATAGGTTGTGGCACGGCCTACTAAGTGGATGAACGGTCCAATCGGGACCGGCTTGGGGCCCTGCTCACATCGTTTGAGGCCATATTGGAAACCTCGGCCGGACTTCCATTATGCGTTCCAATTCAGATAGGCGACTGCCTTGGGCGTGAGTCATTGTAGGTAAACGTCCGTGGCTGACTCCCTCGTTGGGCTTCCGCTTGAAGATTGCCGAGGTGCTTGTTTTATGTGCACATGGCGATAAGTGGCGGGAGCATGTGTGACAAAGTTCACCCCTGCAGGGTAATTATCTATTCGAATAGCCGCGTCCTCAGATATGGACTACTTGGATACTTACATGCTCCAGATAAGTGTGAGTGCTATGGATGGCCTTCTCGTAGGATGGCGAGAGAGGATCCATGGTGGTGTATTGATGTGGTGGATATGTGGACTCGTGTGCGCTCTCTCGTAGGGAGACGAGAGAGGTATAAAACATTGTTGTAGTTTAGGTTAGCCAAAGGTCAAAGCTGGCTTTTCTGCAGTAAACCCCACAACCCCGTTCATTGATACAAGATGCATATGTAGTTAGTTCTGATGCAAGTTTTGCTGAGTATCTTCGTACTCACTTTTTCTTATTTTCATTTTTGTAGATATAGACGTTGTTCTCTCTACGTTTTCCTGTTAACGTTAACATCGATGGAATAGCTTGGGAAGCCAGATAGTGGTCTGGCTCCTATGGTAGGGTCGTTGTAGCTTTTCAGGCTCTTCCAGCCCCTTTTAATAGATGTCTGTACCGAGACATGTAACTTCTGCTTAATGCTTGTATGCTCTGAATGTTGGGTCATGTGACCCCTCTGTTTGTAACATTATACTATGTTGGCTCTTCGGAACCTATTAAATAAATGACGAGTCATAGAGTTATTTTGTGATGCCATTGTTGTATCTACACATATCATGCACATTGTGTGTATGTTTGAAATGCATTGGTATGTGTGGGATTGGACACCTAGTTGTGTGCCTGTAGTAGTACTCTTTACAGGGAAATGCCTCTTTGTGCTTCCACCGAGCCTTGGTAGCTTGCTACTGCTCCGGACACATTGATTGACCAGCATATATCCTTCTCTGCTATTGTGTTTGCACCCTCGGGGAAATGTCACGTGGTGTAATGGAGTCCATGTAAATTGCTAAGACTCGTCTACACACGTTGTTGACCAACACCTGCTTTGCTGGATCATGTATGCTTGTCCCTGTACAGATGTGTCACTTGGTTTTATAACTAGCCATGGCGACCCGGGTCCTCTGACATATAATTGCTGGCGACATAGTCATATACGTGAGCCAAAAGGCGCAAACGGACCCGGCCAAGGTAAGGTGGCAGCCATGGTGATTACGTGTGTGAGGCCACAAAGTGATATGATGTGTTACAAGCTGGAATTGTATGGCTTGGGATCGGGGTCCTCACATCCTCCATCTCCAATTCCATGATCCTCTCCACCGGGAGTGAGTAATCCCTTCGTAGGCTTGCTGGTTGATGAGGAGATGGATGAGATTAATCATGTAATCGAGTTAGTTTTGTTAGGTCTTGATCCCTAGTATCCACTATGTTCGGAGATAGATGTTGCTATGACTTTGCTATGCTTAAGGCTTGTCACTATGGCTCGAGTATCATGATTTCAGATCTGAAACTTTTATGTTTTCACCATAATATCTCTGTTCTGGATCCGATCTTGCAAGTTATATGCACCTACTACGTGTTAGGATCCGTATGCCCCAAAGTGACAATAATTGAGATTCTTTCTCGTGATTACCATAGTGTGAGGAGTTCATATATTCACAATGTTTTAATGTTTTGTTCTGTTTCTCTATTAAAAGGAGGGCTTAACATCCCTTGGTTTCCTTACGGACCCTGCTGCCATGGGAGGGTAGGACATAAGATGGCATGCTAGCTCTTTTTCATAAGCACGTATGACTACTTACAGAATACATGCTTACATTATATAGAATATTATCGAGCAATATGATGATGCCCTATGTTTTTTGTCGCCCTATGTTGTGATTGTTATATGATGAATATTATCCAGCAATATCATCGATCCAGTGCCTATGAGTTTTCTACATATTGTGCTTGCTAAGTTACTATTGTTGTTACAACTACTACAAAGTTGCTATCACTATTACCATTATTGCTGCTACTATTACCGTTACTGCTGCTAGTGTTACCACTGTTATCAAAACTATCATATTACTGCACTACTAATCACTGTGCTGCAGATACTAAATCTCCAATTGTGGTTGAATTGACAACTCAGGTGCTAATACCTACAAATATTCTTTGGCTCCCCATGTGTTGAATCTATAAATTTGGGTTGAATACTCTACCCTCGAAAACTATCGTGATCCCATATACTTGTGGGTTATGAAGAATGTTTTTTGGCGCCGTTGCCGGGGAGCATAGCTATATTCAATGAGTCACTTGGGATGTCTATTTATTGATCACAATGAAGAATATGAAAGATCCAAGAACCAAGATTGTTCCCTCTAAGATGAGGGAAGGTAAGGAACTGCCATCTAGCTCTGCGCTTGATCACCCTCTGTTTTGAATAGACTTGCAACACTACCACCACATGCTATTAATCTTGATATGTCGAAATTAATTGATGATGCTACCTCTACTATGAATGATGATAGTACCTTTATTTATGATACTATGCCACTAGGAGAATTTCTTGATGAACAACTTGCTAGAGCTAAATAAATTGAGCATGCTGAAACTGATGAAGTCTTTGCTACTCAAAATATTGAAATACCTTTTAGACACGACTATTCTAGAACTGGAATGCCTGAAATACCTGAAGGTTATGTTATGGATGAACAAATTGCTAGAGACTTTCTTGTTTCTAAGGATAGAGAATATCTTAAGAAACTACTATGCAAGTTGAAAGAAAAATCCTTGAATGCCAGAATGAAATATGATCCTTAGTTTGCTACTTCATCTATCTTTGTTACCGACAAGGATTATGAATTCTCTGTCGACCCAGAGATAATTACTTTGGTTGAATTAGATCCTTTTCATGGCTATGAAAATGAAACTATTGTGGCACATCTCACTAAGCTAAATGATATAGCCACCCTATTTAATCATGATGAGAAAATTCGCTACTACTATATTCTCAAATTATTTCCATTCTCATTAAAGGGTGATGCTAAGATTTGGTACAATACTCTTGCTCCTGGTTGTGTGCGTAGTCCCAAGGATATGATTTATTACTTTGCTAAAAAATATTTTCCTCCTCAGAAGAAACAAGCTTCCTTACTGGAAATATTTAACTTTGTGCAAATTGAAGAAGAGAGTCTCCCACAAGCTTGGGGAGGCTTCTCAAATTACTTAATGCTTTGCCTGATCATCCTCTTAAGAAAAATGAGATACTTGATATATTTTATAATGGATTGACTGATGCTTCTAGGGACCACTTATATAGTTCTGCTGGTTGTGTTTTAAGGGAACGAACCGTCGAAAAAGCTAAGGATTTATAGACTAATATATTGAATAATTATGATGAATGGACACTTCATGAACCACCGCCTAAACCCATTCCAAAGAAGAGGGGTATCTTATTCCTTAGTCCTGGAACTGTGCAAGAGGGAAAGAAATGTATGAAGGAAAAAGGCATTGAAGCTGAAGATGTTAAGAATTTACCACCTATCGAAGAAATCCATGGTCTCAAAACACCACCACAGGTGGTGGAGGTAAATTTTCATTCAAAGTTTGGTGAAGGTGACATCCCTTAAAATAAACTTCATAGTCAATGCTTATATGAGTTCGATAATTATATTAAAGAGCAAGATCATTTCAACTCCTATGTCATGAAACAATTGAAAAAAACTTTGACATGATTGTTCACTTAAGATGTGTAGGTAAACATGCTTCTATGGTTCAAACCCAACTAGAACAAGTTGCTAAATCTCAAAGTGAGTTGCTTCATCAAATGACTAATAATATGAATCATCATGTTGTTAGAGTAATGACTATAGGAGGAACAATGACTCAAGATCCACTCTATCCACAAGATCATCCTAAAAGAACTAAACAAGATTCACAAATAATAAATATTGATGCATCTAGTCCTTCTGGGAAGAAAAAGGAAAAGAAAATGATAGGACCTTGCATACTTCTAGTGAACCTAAATTAGAGAAACCTTTTGCAAATGCTAATGATATCTAAATCTCTAGTGCTAAACTCAATCTGGTAGTGAGCATTCACCTAGTGATAATGAAAATGATAATAATGATGCTCATGTAGATGCTCAACCTGACAATGATAAAGAACCAGATAATGATGTTGAAATAGAACCCGTTATTGATCTTGATAACCCACAACTTAACAACAAACGTTATGATAAAAGATATTTTTTACTAGAAAAAATGCTAAAGAAAGATAGCCATGGGTTAAAAAAAACCCACGCCTTATCCACCTAAACCAACTAAGAAAAAATATGGTGAAGAATTTGAAGGCTTTGCTGACATGCTTAGGCCAGTCTTTTTGCATACTCGTTTAACAGATCTTCTAATGATGGCCCCTTATGCTAAGTACATGAAAGACATCGTCACGAATAAAAGAAAAATACCCAAAGCTGAAATCTCCACCATGCTTACTAATTATACTTGTAAGGATGGAGTACCTAAAAACTAGGGGATCCAGGAATACCAACTATACCATGTTCCATCAAAACCAACTATGTGAAAACTGCTTTATGTGATCTAGCAGCTGGTGTTAGTGATTTTCCTTCCTCTTTATACAAAAGACTTGACTTGACTAAACTCAGACCTACTCAAATTTCACTGCAAATGGCTGACTAATCAACTGTCGTACCTATCGGTATATGTGAGTATGTACTCATCGTTATTGCAAATGTTACTAGCTTGACAGGATTTGTTATACTTGATGTGCCCGAGGATGACAACATGTCAATTATCCTTTGTAGACCTTTCTTGAATACTAAAGGGGCTGTTATTGTTTGCAACAAAAGCAAGGTCACTTTCCATGTCAATGTTAAAGAACAAATGGTGCATTTTCCGAGGAAAAAATTTCAAGTGAATGGTGTTAATGTTATTGAAAAATCTCCGACTACCATCAATGAAAGTTTTAAACTACCTCTACCTAAAAACAAATATGAGATACTTATTGTTGGGGATATGCACATCCTTATTGAGGTAACTTAGTGTTTTACAAAAGTTCTCCGGGATCATGCTAATTGGAAGTGGTTGTTAATAAGACTTGATCAACCTTTTTAATGAATCATTTTCAAGAGGCTTGAGGTAGATAAATTCAGTAGGCACAACTCTTTGTAACCACCTTATTTTCCTTGTTATTTTTAGTTAAATAAAATAAATGACATGATTATACAGTTTTTTATTTCTCGATGCAGTAAAAAAGTGCCCAAAAATAGAAGTTCTCCAAATGACCTGAAATTGTCACACATTTTTTTCTTGAATATTTGAGAATATATGGCACTAAAAACACTGGAGGGGGGGTGTTCCAAGTGGCCACTAGACAACAGGGCGCGCCAGCCCCCTAGCGTGGCTAGGTGTCTAGTGGTCCCCTCGGGGGTCCCCTCACTTATTCCTTCATCCCACATCGTCACCTACCTCTAGAAAAGAAATCCTTGTATCTCTCTCTGACGTGTTCTTGCTCTCAAACCCGTGGGTTTCGATCTCTTTGCTCAAAACTCCAATTCTGAAACAATTTGGGGGGATTGCTCCTTGGTATGTATCTCCCCTACTCCTCCAATTAGTTTTTGCTTTAGTGGTTTATCTTAGAAGTAACTAGATCATGAATGGCGCGCGTTGCCGCGCCCATCAATTTTTTCAATATATGATAGAAAATTATGCAAGTAAATTAAGGCTCAATACATTGAAACTGCGGCCTTCCTAGATGAGGAAAATACTGTTTGAAAAAAATAGTTTTAGCATACCAATACATAGATATGTGACATTAATGGATTGGCAAGTACTGTAGTAGACAACAAATTCAAAGATGATAAGGTGGAAAATACAAGTTGGCATTCTTCTTTCTGTCAGCACATCTGCATCAAGTTATTTAAGTTTCTCTTTTTGCTTCTGACCCACGCTAACAACAACGCAGTTACAGAGGTAAGTAAATATTGAGATGATAAATATGTTATTTGAAAGCACAACACCATATACTAAGAAAACAATCATGATCATGCAGCAACCTAAGACACTCGTAGTATTATTGATAGCATCTGTACTTGTGACACATGATGTTTAAGGATTAAGGTGCGAACTCCATGCAATTTGGCAAACTAAATGACACACTGACAGATGATGCTGGTTACCCCATTTTGAATAGTGACTGTCATGGCATGAGATGACATAAACATTACACATTAAGGGAGCGAGCTTAACAAGGCAAAGCTAATTCTTTGGCTCCGTATTCTTCAAGCTAGTCATATGACACCTTAACGGAAAATCTAGTATCTAAGAAACCATGCCGAATTCAAAAGTAATTTTGCGATTGGGTCAATCAAATAACCATTAGCATAGTAAATACATTTCTTCCAAGACAAGATAAATGATTAACTACTTAGCTACTCTCCTGTACCCATTTTATAATCAAAAAACAAAAGCAAGAAACTGTTCAATTGTGTCCTAGAAATCGGAATACACTTACAATATTTTTGCTCCCTAAAGTTCTATTCTTTACCAAGGTTACAAAATCTGTAGGGATGCCGCAATCGCTTCTCCTCTTGTTTCTCTTGTGGACTCTTCTAGTGCAGCACCATGCACGACGCGGACTGATCATTCAAGGCTGGATTGCAGCACACAGGGTAGACATCGGCTATCTAGGAGTCTCTTTCTTGAATCCAATGGGAGGGAATTGTACAGAAAACACAACAATGAAATTCCACGCCATGGCATGAAGCAGTCAAGGTCACATAAGTTTTGGTGGCTACCAAAAGCATAATATGATCATGACTACGAGATCTTTCAGTAATCAGTACTAAAGGAAATGGAATACTGAACCACACAGACATACGAAGGAAAGGGAATATTCTAGAAGATGATGTACCTCTGGAAACAACACTGCATTATCTAAATGTTTGGTGGACATTCAGGTTGGCTAGGATAAACTTTTGAGGCAACTATCTAAGAACGTACATTTTGTAACCTTAAAAAAATTAGAGCAAGGAAAACCAGTATTTTACAGTTGCTCAAGAGCCTAGAATAATGAGGGTATAAACTGAAGGAGAATGGGGATCGAGCTATTTAAATACCAACAAACATAGCATATAGGGGGTTCAGAGTCACTAATTGGTTGGTCAACGAACATCACGGGCAACCTCACCTGTGGAAAAGGTGCTACATCCATCTAATTACCATCAAACAAAGCATAAAGGGGATTCAGAGTTCATGACAGGTGCATCACGCATGAACCAAAAAAGCCTAGTTAACATGGTTAAATCGTATGGCATTCAGACGGAAAAGTAAAATGGACGACGCCAGATGTACCTGAGTCCGCCCTTGTACGCACCTCAACAACGGAGTTGGACATTATGAATCCTTAGATCAAGTATCGGTCCTACAAAATCAACATTCATCCATTTGGCAGAGACAAGAAGAAGTGAATCTGCAGTCGGTGCCGGCGCCTAGTATCAACTCAGCCGTATCTTGTTGATCTGAATCCATAAGCCACATCTCCAGCCTAGTCATATTGCGTAAGTGAGAGAGGCGAGCTGTACCTGTAGAGAAGGCACGACCCGCGTGGATGTAGTGTGAAAGGGCGGCTGTCATTGCCATATTGGATGATAACACACATGGGGACGCTGATTCTTGTGGCGTCACCGCTGTATGTATGGGCTATTCGTGGTGGTCACCGTCACTTGAGGTCAACGTCGGTCAAGCACCATGGCCTGTGTGACCAGGTGGAAGAGATCGCGGGGTCGGTGACGGCTGCACCTGACCTAGGTTTTCCGGGTGAGACAGGAGGATTTGCTAGTAGGGAAGAAGGCCTGGTCGTTGGAGGGATGGCCTCCAGCACCACCTTATCTCCATTGTTCGTGGGAGAGAGGTAGAAGGACGGGGAGGGGAACGGCTGCGAGACGTCGGCGATCCAGAAGGCATCAATCCCCCTCAATCCCCTTTAAATCCACCTCAACCGAAAGAGGAGAGGTCGGGGAAAGATGAGGCGTCCAGAGCTGAGGGGGTCTTTTCTCTCTCTCTTGGTTTCGCCTAAGCCTGCTCGTGGACTGCAGTCGGTTAGCTCATTGGGCTGGGAGAAGAGGCCCAATTAACCACAGATCTCAGATTATTCTCCTGGAGAAGCAGCCCATTAGGACAGACATGCCAGAAAATACAACGTGCGGTGGTGGTCGAAATAAACAGCAGATCGGACATGGGGACGCTGATTCTTGTGGCGTCGCCGCTGTATGTATTGGCTAGTCGTGGTGGTCACCGTCACTTGAGGTCAACGTCGGTCAAGCACCATGGCCTGTGTGACCAGGTGGAAGAGATCGCGGGGTCGGTGACGGCTGCACCTGACATAGGTTTTCCGGGTGAGATAGGAGGATTTGCTAGTAGGAAAGAAGGCCTGGTCGTTGGAGGGATGGCCTCCAGCACCACCTTATCTCCATTGTTCGTGGGAGAGAGGTAGAAGGACGGGGAGGGGAACGGCTGCGAGACGTCGGTGATCCAGAATGCATCAATCCCCCTCAATCCCCTTTAAATCCACCTCAACCGAAAGAGGAGAGGTCGGGGAAAGATGAGGCGTCCAGAGCTGAGGGGATCTTTTCTCTCTCTCTTGGTTTCGCCTAAGCCTGCTCGTGGACTGCAGTCGGTTAGCTCATTGGGCTGGGAGAAGAGGCCCAATTAACCACAGATCTCAGATTATTCTCCTGGAGAAGCAGCCCATTAGGACACACAGGCCAGAAAATACAACGTGCGGTGGTGGTCGAAATAAACAGCAGATCGGACGGCCAAGATCATCCAAATCAAGCAAATGGACGGCCAAAAATGCCCAGGTCGTGAGAGAGCTGGGATTAGGCTCAGTTTTACTGTCCTAAATTATCTACTCTAGGTGCAGTTGTAGATGAGCTTGCATGTTAAATTCTTGAATTTCCAAGTAGTTTGAATGCTTGTTTTGGGCTCTAGGCATCCCTATGAGTAGTTGCTCTCATTCTTGTGAAATTTTGTTAACTTTATTTTGTCACTCAAAAAGTTCAGAAATTTGTATGTAGGAATAATGACCTGGTTCAAGAGGAGTTCTTTGAGGAGGAAGTCCTTGAAGGCATCATCGAGTGTGACCCCGATATGATAGTCTTATACCAAGCCAAGTGAAAGTTTGGTGCGAGAAGCCCATGCGAAATCGTGCCTTTGGCCAAGTGATGACTTCATGTTGGGTGCACGCATTAATGCAGAATTTGAGCGATACATTCATAATTCTGAGCTCGCAGCCTTCATCGTAGATAAGTGCACACAACATTATCATCTTACTAAAACTTTCACTGAGGGATTTAAATTTTATCCTCGAGAATTCAAAGTCTCCTTTGACCTCTATGAAAATGCCTTCACCAAGTCTCTAGATGATTTCCCTAATGCATGTAAAATTTCATGTTGGGGTTCATTAGACGAAGCACCAAAATCAGAATATGAGGCATTTGTAACTACTTTTTTCTTTAGTCAAGATAGGGGAGTAATTCAACGTAGAATAAATAGTATCAAAAACATTCTATTCGTTACCAATCACTCTTTAATGGAAAATGCATAGTGGGCAAGCAAGATTGTAGTATCTTATGTGCCCTGGACTTGAGTCTCCTACATACTGCGTTAACTCGAATTAAATGCTATAATCTGGGAGCAACCGTAGCACGTAGATTGCAACGCAATTCTTACAGTGGCAATTTTTATGGTAGAATTTATGCCTCCTGTTTACCTAAGAAGTGTGGTCTGTCACCACGGTCTAGTGACCCTATTCTTCCTCCTGAATATTTAGATTTCGAGGCCATGAAGCGCCACAAATTCATAAAGTCCACCTCTACTAATTATAACTACAAACTAATGTTTAATAAGAAACCTATTGTGCCTATTATTTTTCTTGCACCTGTCCTCTTTGATTATGAGGGAAAAGGAAGAAATTATGTCTATGAGAGGGGGAGAAGGAATACTACGCGGCAGTGGAGGTTGCATCAAGGGATTCCATGAGTTACCATACTATCTATTACCCAGGGCACTACAGGTGGTGACTACTAAGCTAAGCCAAAAGCATAAGCTTGGGGGAGTACGTGTTTCCACCGACTTTACATTCATACGTAAATATTCTAGTAGTCATTAATCACATTCTTGCATTATATAGTCCTTGTTAGGTATAGTTTTCTTGCCTTCTTCTTATGTGTTTTGAAAACTTGCACAAAATCTAAAAATATTTCTCACTTCTTTTCGGTTTTTATTTCTAGCATAATTTAGTTGTAGTTTTAAAAGGAAACCGAAAAAGATTTATCTTTTCTTCTTTTACTTGTTGGGCACTTCCCCGTGTAAATAGTGTTTCTCGCTTTAGTTTCCCTTCTTTAATTTGCCTTCTTCTTGAAAAAAGGTTAAAACTCCAAAAACATTTTAGTGTATTTCTCTGAATTTGTTTTCCCTTCTTTGAGTTATACCCAAGGGGAAGACCACGATGAAAATATTGAGTGGCTCTCATATGCATTGTTATTAATCTAATAAAGAGCCCATTACTTTGCCTTCTTCTTTTGAATGAAATGTTGCAGATTCCAGCTTAGTCCACGACACTCTTGCACTATTATTATTTTCATATCATTCGGTCTTGCAAGTAAAAGGCAATAATGACGATATTTAATGAAGTGACCGTGGCAAAGAGAAGTGGGTATGAACTAAACTTTTTTTTTTATTGTAAATATGTTTAGATGAGTATCCATGATTCAGCGTATTATAGTTGCAATAACAATTAGATACTATAGTTGTTCATGCCATGCTTAAGTAGCTAGGAGTGGATAATGCTTTATCTCAGATGTCAACATGCATTAAAATGGTTGTCATGTAGTATAATGATATGGTATCCTCCTCTGAATGTTTGAGTGTCTTTACTTGGCACATGTTTGTAACATCCCAAATTTTGGAATGTTAAAATAATTATTAGATTGTTTGTTTGTTTGCTTGAGTGATTGAAACTTGTGTGAAATTTGAAACTTTTCAAAAACTTTTGAATGAGAGGGAATAAAATGACTTTCCCCATCTCCGATGAATTCAAATTCAATCTTTTAAAAGCAAAGAGAGAAGATGACATGACTTCTTCAACTATAAAGAATTTGAACGGAGATATTTGCATTTGAATTCTCTTGCATTTCTATTTGTTTTCTTCGTGCAAGAAATGCCGGGAAATACATTCTGTCAAACAGAAAAGAGAGGAGGAACATGACCCTCAAACACACAGGCATTTTGAAAGTTATTTGAACCCTAAAACTTAGAGGGTCATTTGAAAATTATTTGCAAAAGAAAATAAATCTTTTAGGCAATTTTGTGAAAATATTTTTTTTCTGAAGTTTTTATTTTGCCGTGGAAAAATGCCCATCTTTTAGATTTTATTTTTCTGGTAATTTTAGTATATAGAAACTCTATATTCCGAATTGATTTGATTTCCCTTTTATCATTTTAGTTTCCTAGTTTTGCAAAAAGAAAGAAATCGTGTTTAAATGGAAATAAACGGCGGCCCATTAAGACCTTTCCTTTTCTCTGGCCCAACAGGATCTTCTTCTTCCTCTATCTCCTTCCTCACGTGCAGTGGACTTCCCTTAGCCATGACAGAGAAATCCCCACCTCCGGGATTTGCGAAGTTCCTTCCCTCCTAGCCTCTCGCGTCGCCCCTATAAGAAGCCCCACGTTCTCCTCATTCCATTCCCACTGGAATCGCCACCTCTCCCCTCCTCCTCCTCCCCCTATGGACCTCGCCGGAGTCGGCCACCAGAGAACTCGCCGGCCACCTACCCCATCGCGCCTGCACCTCCTCCCCACCCCGCCGACTTTCCCCAACCCCCTGCACCTCCTCCACCACCCCACCCCGTCGCCCCCCTGCACCCCCTCCCCATCCCCACGAAAACTCCTGCCAGGAACACTCGCCAGGAACTCCTCCCGTCGCCCCCCCTGCACCCCTCTCCATCTCCCCCTCGCCTCCCCCCCAGGAGCCCCCACCCCACCCCTCCTCCACCGGCCCACGTCCTTTGCCACCCCACCCCGCCGAAATTGCCCACCTCGCCGGAGAAGGCCTCCAGCCCCTGCCAGTCACGGTAAGGCTCCCTCTCCTCCTTCCTTTTTTTTTCTTTTGCTTGTTTTTTTGTATTGTGTAGTTTTACCGTTAGATCTAGATCCCATGGTGTAGATTATAAGGTACTTACCCCCTCGGTTTTCTAAAAAGAACCGGTCAACCTGTAAGTTAACCGAAATATTTTACCTAAATAGAGGCCGTTTGTTAGTTTTCGCCGCAGCACTCACCCCCTTAGCCAATCAGAAGATGCCACGTGGACCCCCTGTCCACAAATCAGTTTTTCCTTTTTCTGTTTTAATTACAAAACAGAGAGAGTTTCAATTTTATTTTGACCATAACTTTTGATCCACAACTCCAATGAGGTTGATTCTTTTTCCAGTAGCTCAAAAAATTTCTGTAGTTTCCAAAAACATATAATTTGTCTATGTTTGAAATTTTCAAATTTGAATTAGATCAGATTTTGTTTAAACCTTGTTTTGCTTATTCCAGGAGTTTAAAAATAGCTTATAATTTGATTCCTTTTGCTACTGATCAGTAGTGATCTTGTTTATAAGTGGCAGAAATTTCAGATTTGTTTGAGTACTTTAGCTCATGGTTTCTTGTGAAACAATTTCTGTTTCACCTCTTTTAGGATTGTGACTAATTTACTTTCTTTAGTTACTTTTAAATTATTTTCTTTTATATTTCAGAAATATTATGTTTTGTTTCTGTTAGTTAAACAGTAGGTTTGCAACAAGTTTTGATTTTATTTTTATTTGTTATCATGAAATCAATTCTAGTTCCTTAGTAACTTGCAATTGGTTTCTCCACTGTTTCAAATCCCGTTTGGAAATACTTTGAAAAAGTTTTGTGAAAAAAACACTTTATTCTATCTTAGTTAAATTTATATATTAGTTCCTTGTTATTATTTTATGTTAGACAAAAACTATTTAATGTTTGACGTAGTAGAAGACTCCCTAGACTTATTTGAAGTTTCTATCGGATTCCTATTCGCTCTCTCTTTTGTTTTGATTGCTAGAATGATTGCTAGTATGAGTGCTTATGTGAATGATATGTTTGTTATATAGATTTCATCGGAGAGTGATGAGTAGTCTATCAAGTTATTTCTCAAGAAATTCTTCTTCGTCAACATCACCAGGCAAGTCACTTTGATCACACTATCACCTATGTTTTATGCATCGTAGTTCTACCATCCTATGCCCAATTGCATGCTTCTTAGGTACTTGGAAATTTTAGTATAGATTTTAGTATCATGTGGTAGGCACACAACAACCCCGATACTTGGCCCCGGGGTGACAAATTTCATATTGCTATGCTTGAGTAGACGGGATTTCGGTTGAGTGCATAACACGAGTGATGCAAGGTTGATTAAATAATCAAGACCGGTTAAGACAAGATTTTCAAGACCTCGGACGCAATGCAACTCTAGGTGAAGGACGGTTGATCGGCTCCCTGGAGAACCCAGTGGATGACCCGGGATGCTGGAGACGCCAAGACATCCTGCGGAAAGCTTCACCCAGGCTCAAAGAGATGGACGGATATGTTCAAGACCCAAGGCTTACCTGCACAACCACAAGTCATTATTGGCTCTGGCTTGGTTGGACAACGCGGTGACTCTGGACAGGCGGTGCTAGCAGATGTAGAAGAACGGTAGGATTGGGTGGGCACCGACAGGGATTCAGAGGGACCCGTTGAAAGACCATGTTTTGATCATCCGGTCTTCAAACACCCTGAAGTGCGAGGACATACACGGAGGCGATCAAATCTTGTGGGGAACGTGTGCAAAACTCTGCAGAGTACTCAAACCTAATCGATTAGCCATGTCCACGGTCATGGACAACTTGAGCCAAAAGAACTAAAGTTATCTGGATTTCTCAACACCAATATATATATTTGATGAGGGTAATTATTGACAACTCGGGTACGAGAACTGGTTGGCGGAAGCATCTCGTTAACAACCAACTTTTGTAGTAATATTTTGCTTTTAGCCCCTCTTGTTGTAGGAGAAAATTTGCTTTACGCTAAAACTTACAACACCACCTGCCATATATGCATATAGTATAGATGATTACTTTTCACCCCTCTCTTATGTGACTTGCCGGCATATTCAATAGGCTGACCTACACGGCTGCAACGTCTTATGTTGCAGATATTTTTCTTCGACGAGTAAGAGTACGATTTCAGGGTTACGGTCTACACTCAACTTGCCATTGGTGTTTATTGGGACTCCACTCCCTTGACTGCTTCCGCTGAAATATTTAAGGTATATATCAGTTTTACGCTATTCACATGTGATTACACTTTGATACATACATTGATGTACTGTGTGTGCCAGCATACTGATGCAGGGATGGCACAGATACACACAGGCTTGACGCGTTTTGAGTCGGGTCGCTACAGAAATGGTATCAGAGCACATGTTGACTGTAGGACGTGTCCCTAGAAACTGGAAATTTCTTAGGAAAGGATCTCTCAAAATTTCTATTTTTCAAGAACACCTTTTACTTCTCATCTCTTCTGATTTCATCAAACGTTCTCTCTCACCTCACATAGTTAGACAATACCCTTACCCCTTTGACAACATGAAGGATCAACTGAGTCCCACTTCAAAGTAAAGAGGATTTCATCATGCATTGAAGAATTGAAGCTGCACCAATTGAAGACTCTCAAGACCCGAAGAATTCAAAGACCCTGAAGCGTTCGAATATTTATATGACCATTAGAAGTCCAAACCCCTGTTATATACCCACGTTAGTTACGATGATTTGTGAGCCGTCATTGGTGTGTGTTTTCCGACGGCCACAACTAAAACCTATTCTCAAAAATATTGTTTGTATTGTGTGTATCTCCCTCCCTCTCTCACCCGTCTCATCCCCAAAACCTCAACCCTACCAGATGGAGTATGAAGCTGGACTTGTAGTCTGTGGACCAATGACCCAGCTGGAGGGTGAAATATGGATTCAGAACATGGAGAACCACTTCGGGAGCAATTTGATTTCAAGGAAGTATGAAGTGGCACACGTTCTTCAGTACTTTGCACAAAGTGCTGCAATCTGGTGGAAAATGCACCATGCCATACAAGGATTTAGTGGAGCAGAAACTTGGGACGAATTCAAGAACACTCTATTAAGATCCCGACTTATCCAGAAGTGCTATGACAATCCGAAGGAGAAGACTTGTGCATGCAAGATCTATGGAGAAATAGGACACACCCAGGAAGAACACAAGGATGGATGCACTCATTGTGAAGAAAATCACCCAGCTGAGGAGTGCCCAAGTAGTCAGGCGACTTGTTTCCTTTGTGAAGGAACCACCCACTACCGAGCTCAGTGTCACATTTACCCCAAGGTGCAACAAGTTGTCAAACAGCAGAAAGATGCAGTGAAGGAAACCCTCAAGATTCTAGAAGGACCGGTGATGAACGAAAATATTGAAGACCCTGATGGACAAGGTCTGACCAGATTTTTCTCCAATTGCATGCTACTCATGTGGAGAAGAAGGACATTATTCACAGGATTGCACGAAGAGAAGCCAAGAGTATCTGGGAAACTTCCCGACGGAAGAAGTGGAGTTTGATCCACTTGAAATAGAAGAACTGGTCAAAATGAAGGAGTCCAGAAAGAAGAAAAAGTACCCTCGGAAGAGCCAAATCTCTGCAAATATAGACCTGAGTCATGTCAGATGTTACAAGTGTATGGAATTTGGCCACCACAAATACATGTGCTCAGGAAGGAAGCCGAAAATCCAAGGAGCAAAAGCAAAAGCTAAGAAGCCTCGAGACTTGTCAGAACTCATTTGCTTTCGTTGCAAGGAAGCAGGACATTTTGCTAGCGATTGTCCGCAAAGGAACAAAGCTAGAATGGAGTAGTTAAGTTTTGACCAGGGCAATAAGTGTGATCCGAAGCACTCTTGTTTTTCATTGAGATCATGGAGTGAAATTTTTGTAACGGAAGTCCGTGAGATTGTAATAACATCATGAATAAATGGAATTTACTATCTCATGATTGCCTATGTTGAAAATGTATGCGTTGTTTCTCTACGAGCAAAGATCTCTGAGCATTATGAGGATATGAGAAAATATGGTCTATGCAGGCATGAGTATAATTCATTTTAAGCGTGGTAGTAATCAGTAAACCCACATGATCCACTGAGTAGGAATGTGCTATAACTACCAAGGAGACATATACATTCCTCTGAGTACCTACTTACTGACACCTGCAGATGACAACTCTCTACGAGTCATTCCTCAAGGGCCCAGAAACGATCATGACCCTGACCAGTGATCACGATTACCCGAAAATCCCGAAGGACATGATGAAGCACATTCATCTTGAAGGTGATGCAGTCTACAAAGGCTACCCATTCATGGAAAGTGGAGTAGAACTTTGGTACGTGGAAATACACCTCCACCATGTGAAAGGAGTTTGTCCAAAGACTATGGGGTAATACTTTTTCATTTCACGTGTACCACGAGCAACCTTCTTTGATGCTGTTCGTGAAGCTGCCATGGAAGCCATACATCAGATTGGAGAAATACTTGAAGCAAGACTCCGTCATACCCAGGAATACCTGAGTGAAGTGCATGCGGAGATGATGAAGATGAAACTCATGACCACCATGATGAAGCAAAAGATGGATGATTTCAAGGAGCACATTGGAAAGTTCGAGTGGAACTAAAGTACCTCCAAGAGAGACAGATGAATAAAGTTGGCAGAAATGCTTGACCATACCGAACAATGTGGATGGCAACATTTGTAATAAATTACTTTTGAGTTAGAATTTTGAAGAAAGCAAGGATGTAATAAAGGATTGATTATGAAATGAATATGATTTATGGAAGAAGCTATGATGGATCAGCAAACGTTTTCCTAGGAGCATACGCAAACCTGAGAGTTGTGAAGATACGATAGATGTTTCGTTCAGCTTGCAGAACCAATGGATTATCCGAACTTCGTTCGTGGATTGAGAAATTCTGCAACGCTTGTGAGGATGCCCAAGTGTTAGAATGTGAGATTCGCTAAACCTTATATAGAGAAATGATTTGGGTGCGGAATGGATTGATCACCATGACGACTTACTCTTATCATTTATCTTGCTATTCGGAATGGTAAATCTGAGAGACTTACCCATATACAGAGACGACGTTCTTTGAAGCTTTTGTTTAAGCCTTAGAATGGTATGATGAAAGCCCCATGTACATGGCATTTGTTGTGACGCGTAAGAAATTTTACGGTGAGAATGAAACCAAGACCCCTCTCTGCAGGATAACCACAAATGGTAGACCACCATGAGAACCATCGATATGTTATTTAGAATTGACCACGAGACTATCAGTTAAGAAGACCCAGTAACGGAAGAAGCTTATATCAACGGAAGAGCCCTCGTTTTCGGTGGAGACGTTATGAATATAACGGAAGATATGAAGACTGTGAGGAGTCATATGCGAAAACCCCAGAGGATTGTTAAAATCTTAAGGGACCAGTACCTCTCATTTTAAGTGTGGTAGCATCCCACTTTGCCGGAAGTTGGATTTGTTAGAAGACCCCCAAACCCTAACCTTTCTTTCTAGCCTCTTCGAATCTCGAGGATGAGATTCATTTGAAGTGTGGTAGGTTTGTAACATCCCAAATTTTGGAATGTTAAAATAATTATTAGATTGTTTGTTTGTTTGCTTGAGTGATTGAAACTTGTGTGAAATTTGAAACTTTTCAAAAACTTTTGAATGAGAGGGAATAAAATGACTTTCCCCATTTCCGATGAATTCAAATTCAATCTTTTAAAAGCAAAGAGAGAAGATGACATGACTTCTTCAACTATAAAGAATTTGAACGGAGATATTTGCATTTGAATTCTCTTGCATTTCTATTTGTTTTCTTCGTGCAAGAAATGCCGGGAAATACATTCTGTCAAACAGAAAAGAGAGGAGGAACATGACCCTCAAACACACGGGCATTTTGAAAGTTATTTGAACCCGAAAACTTAGAGGGTCATTTGAAAATTATTTGCAAAAGAAAATAAATCTTTTAGGCAATTTTGTGAAAATAATTTTTTTCTGAAGTTTTTATTTTGCCGTGAAAAAATGCCCATCTTTTAGATTTTATTTTTCTAGTAATTTTAGTATATAGAAACTCTATATTCCGAATTGATATGATTTCCCTTTTATCGTTTTAGTTTCCTAGTTTTGAAAATGGAAAGAAATCGTGTTTAAATGGAAATAAACTGTGGCCCATTAAGACCTTTCCTTTTCTGTGGCCCAACAGGATCTTCTTCTTCCTCTATCTCCTTCCTCACGTGCACTGGACTTCCCTTAGCCATGGACAGAGAAATCCCCACCTCCGGGATTCGCGAAGTTCCTTCCCTCCTAGCCTCTCCCGTCGCCCCTATAAGAAGCCCATGTTCTCCTCGTTCCATTCCCGCTGGAATTGCCGCCTCTCCCCTCCTCCTCCTCCCCCTATGGACCTCGCCGGAGTCGGCCACCAGAGAACTCGCCGGCGACCTACCCCATCGCCCCTGCACCCCCTCCCCACCCCGCCGACTTTCCCCATCCCCTCTGCACATCCTCCACCACCCCACCCCGTCGCCCCCCCTGCACCCCCTCCCTATCCCCACAAAAACTCCTGCCAGGAACACTCGCCAGGAACTCCTCCCGTCGCCCCCCTGCACCCGTCTCCATCTCCCCCTCGCCTCCCCCCCAGGAGCCCCCACCCCACCCCTCCTCCACCGCCCCCCTCCTTCGCCACCCCACCCCGTCGGAGTTGCCCACCTCGCCGGAGAAGGCCTCCAGCCCCTGCCAGTCACGGTAAGGCTCCCTCTCCTCCTTCCTTTCTTTTTTTTCTTTTGCTTGTTTTGTTTTTTTGTATTGTGTAGTTTTACCGTTAGATCTAGATCCCACGGTGTAGATTATAAGGTACTTACCCCTTCGGTTTTCTAAAAAGAACCGGTCAACCTGTAAGTTAACCGAAATATTTTACCTAAATAGAGGCCGTTTGTTAGTTTTCGCCGCAGCACTCACCCCCTTAGCCAATCAGAAGATGCCACGTGGACCCCCTGTCCACAAATCAGTTTTTCCTTTTTCTGTTTTAATTCCAAAACAGAGAGAGTTTCAATTTTCTTTTGATCATAACTTTTGATCCACAACTCCAATGACGTTGATTCGTTTTCCAGTAGCTCACAATTTTTCTGTAGTTTTTAAACACATATAATTTGTCTATGTTTGAAATTTTCAAATTTGAATTAGATCAGATTTAGTTTAAACCTTGTTTTGCTTATTCCAGGAGTTTAAAAATAGCTTATAATTTGATTCCTTTTGCTACTGATCAGTAGTGATCTTGTTTATAAGTGGTAGAAATTTCAGATTTGTTTGAGTACTTTAGCTCATGGTTTCTTGTGAAACAAGTTCTGTTTCACCTCTTTTAGGATTGTGACTAATTTACTTTCTTTAGTTACTTTTAAATTATTTTCTTTTATATTTCAGAAATATTATGTTTTGTTTCTGTTAGTTAAACAGTAGGTTTGCAACAAGTTTTGATTTTATTTTTATTTGTTATCATGAAATCAATTCTAGTTCCTTAGTAACTTGCAATTGGTTTCTCCACTATTTCAAATCCCGTTTGGAAATACTTTGAAAAAGTTTTGTGAAAAAAACATTTTGTTCTATCTTAGTTAAATTTATATCTCAGTTCCTTGTTATTATTTTCTGTTAGACAGAAACTATTTAGTGTTTGACCTAGTAGAAGACTCCCTAGGCTTATTTGAAGTTTCTATCGGATTCCTATTCGCTCTCTCTTTTGTTTTGATTGCTAGAATGATTGCTAGTATGAGTGCTTATGTGAATAATATGTTTGTTATATAGATTTCATCGGAGAGTGACGAGTAGTCTATCAAGTTATTTCTCGAGAAATTCTTCTTCGTCAACATCACCAGGCAAGTCACTTTGATCATACTATCACCTATGTTTTATGCATCGTAGTTCTACCATCTTATGCCCAATTGCATGCTGCTTAGGTACTTGGGAATTTTAGTATAGATTGTAGTATCATGTGGTAGGCACACAACAACCCCGATACTTGGCCCCGGGACGACAAATTTCATATTGCTATGCTTGAGTAGACGGGATTTCGGTTGAGTGCATAACACGAGTGATGCAAGGTTGATTAAATAATCAAGACCGGTTAAGACAAGATTTTCAAGACCTCGGACGCAATGCAACTCTGGGTGAAGGACGGTTGATTGGCTCCCTGGAGAACCCAGTGGATGACCCGGGATGCTGGAGAGGCCATGACATCCTACGGAAAGCTTCACCCAGGATCAAAGAGACGGACGGATATTTTCAAGACCCAAGGCTTACCTGCACAGCCACAAGTCATTATGGGCTCTGGCTTGGTTGGACAACGCGGCGACTCTGGACAGGCGGTGCTAGCAGATGTAGAAGAACGGTAGGATTGGATGGGCACCGACAGGGATTCAGAGGGACCCGTTGAAAGACCATGTTTTGATCATCCGGTCTTCAAACACCCTGAAGTGCGAGGACATACACGGAGGCGATCAAATCTTGTGGGGAACGTGAGCAAAACTCTCCAGAGTACTCAAACCTAATCGATTAGCCGTGTCCACGGTCATGGACAACTTGAGCCAAAGGAACTGAAGTTATCTGGATTTCTCAACACCAATATATATATTTGATGAGGGTAATTATTGACAACTCGGGTACGAGAACTGGTTGGCGGAACCATCTCGTTAACAACCAACTTTTGTAGTAATATTTTGCTTTTAGCCCCTCTTGTTGTAGGAGAAAATTTCCTTTACGCTAAAACTTACAACACCACCTGCCATATATGCATATAGTATAGATGATTACTTTTCACCCCTCTCTTATGTGACTTGCCGGCATATTCAATATGCTGACCTACACGGCTGCAACGTCTTATGTTGCAGATATTTTTCTTCGACGAGTAAGAGTGCGATTTCAGGGTTACGGTCTACACTCAACTTGTCGTTGGTGTTTATTGGGACTCCACTCCCTTGTCTGCTTCCGCTGAAATATTTAAGGTATATATCAGTTTTACGCTATTTACATGTGATTGCACTTTGATATATACATTGATGTACTGTGTGTGCCAGCATACTGATCCAGGGATGGCACAAATACACAGAGGCTTGACTCGTTTTGAGTCGGGTCGCTACAATGTTCACGCATGTAGTTGATTCAAAACCAACATAACCTCTATGATATTTATGTTCATGGTGTTTATATCCTACTCATGCTAGTATGCAACAATAATTATTCATAAAGCATGTTCATGACCATCTTCGCTCTCTAGCTGGTCGCTTTCCAACCTATTTGCTAGCATTCACCTCTACTAAGCGGGAATACTTCTCGTGCTCAAAATCCTTGAAACAAAGTTATTCCAGATGAGTCCACTATACCTACCTATATGCCGTATTACCCCACTATTCCAAGTAAATTTGCATGTGTTACCACTAATATTTCAAATGAACTTCTGTTTTGTGTGCATGGACCACTCAGGGAGCGACAGGGGGCGGTCATTATCGTCCATGCTAAGCGGGTTATTCTCATGATGAGTGTTTATTCACTCGTCCTCGCACGAGAGGGGCTGGTAAAAAGGGACTCCCAATCCCGAAATAGAAAATCGCAAATAATTAAACAAAAACCCCTGGATTATTGTTGGTATGGATGGCACCCGTAGATTCGGCTAGCTGTGGAGTGTGTTTGTTGGTGGAGGGGGAGTAAACCTTTACTTTAAGTGCTTTGGAACCGAAACTAATTTGTTTAGCATGGAATATATCGATAACTCTTGGTCGTAGCATTCACAGGTAGGGTGTTGCTCCCAAAATAATTTATCTCTAATTTTCGCTATGAGTTATGGCACCACCACAAAGCCCTGCTTCCCTCTACGAAGGGACCTTCTATTTAATTTAATGTTATTTTATTTTTACTTTGACTCATAACCTTCTCAAATAAGCACAAGACCTCAGAGCACTGTTGTCATCCTCATGCTTTGTGTCTAGTTAGTCGTTGTTTGTAGCATGACTGTATCTCTTTTACCATGAATTACAATGTCTAGTCGCTGCTTGAACTTTGGAGGTGGTATGCATTTCTGTTTTCCGGTCTCAGAAAGGGCTAGCGAGATACCATTATTGTCATATTATATCATTATTGGTTTGACCAAGCGTTGGCCTTTAAGTTATCTTATTATTGGTTGCTAGTTGGTTATGCCATTGATATGAGCTAATAGAGTTCTAAAGGTTATTATTTATATGATTAGTCATGATTTATCTTGAAAACCTAGGTGCTCTCTAAGCATGTATATGTAAACAAGAACAAAAGAGTTCGTAATTTTTTTTTGTATCACTTTCAGTTTGTCAACTAAATTTCTTGAGGACAAGCAATAGGTTATGCTTGGGGGAGTTGATGCATCTCCATCGTATCTACTTTTTATAAACACTTTTGCTCTTGTTTTGGACTTTAATTTGCATGATTTCCATGAAACTAACCCACACTGACATTGTTTTCACCACAACTACCATGGTGTTGTTTTTGTGCAGAAATAAAAGTTCTCAGAATGGAACATGACTTTTTGGAGATTTTTTATGGAATATAAGAAAAGTATTGGAACCAATACGCACCAGAGGAGAGGCCACTGGCGCCCACTAGACATCAGGACGCACGAGGGCCCCCTCGCGCGACCTGGTGTCTAGTGGGGCCCGTGTGGCTCCGCTGACCCTAATTCCAGTGCTATAAAATCCTATTTCCGGAGAAAAAATAAGGGAGGAACTTTCACCGATTTTCATGATATGGATGCATCACCACCTCCTATTCTTCATCGGGAAGCGTAGTCTGGAGTCCGTTTGGGGCTCCGGAGAGGGGAATCTTTGGCCTTTGTCATTACCAACCCTCCTCCATCGCCAATTCCATGATGCTCTCCACCCAGAGTGAGTAATCCCTTCGCAGGCTTGCTGGTTAGTGAAGATATGGATGAGATTCATCATGTAATCAAGTTACTTTTGTTAGGGCTTGATCCCTATTATCCACTATGTTCAGAGATAGATGTTGCTATGACATTGCTATGCTTAATGCTTGTTACTAGGTCCTGAGTGCCATGATTTCAGATCTGAACCGTTTATGTTTTCACCATTATATCTATGTTCTTGATCCTTTGTTGCAAGTTATATGTACCTACTATGTGTTTGGATCCGCATACCCCAAAGTGACAATGATTATGATTATTTTCGGTGATTATCGTAGTATGAGGAGTTCATGTATTCACTATGTGTTAATGCTTTCATTCGGTTCTCTATTAAAAGGAGGCCTTAATTGTTGGGAAATCGTAGTAATTTCAAAATTTTCCTATGCCATGCAAGGATCTATCTATGGAGAAACCAACAACGAGAGAGGTTATAGAGCATCTTCATACCTTTGAAGATCGCTAAGCGGAAGCGTTACAGTGAACACGGTTGATGGAGTCGTACTCGCAGCGATTCAGATGGCGGTGGATTCCGATCTACGTGCCGAACAACGGCACCTCCGCGTTCAACACACGTACAACCCGGTGACGCCTCCTCCTTCTTGATCCAGCAAGGAGAGAGGAGAAGTTGAGGGAGAGCTCCGCCAACACGACGACATGGTGGCGATGGAGCTATGTGTGACAGCCCGATGCCAACGTTCCAGAAGATTCCCCTTCTATTCCGTTTTCGTCATGTGTCTATTTTCTTTTGTCGCATCATCATCACATCATGTGCATCATCTGCATTGCATCGGCATCCCGTTGCCGTCAGTTTTCGAAACTTGCATCCGTTGTTAGCTACCGGTTCTCGTCGTTGTCCGTTCTGGGCCCGACCGCACACGCACGCGCCCGCGACACCTTCAAAACCCTATTTTAAAAGTGCGTGTAAAACTTTCTCTGATCAGGGTGAAACTTGCCATTCGGTCGTAATTAGTTATCGCTAGACTGCCTGTCGAATTTTGTCGCGATCGGAGTTCGTCCGGTACCCGAACGGTCGACCGTAGCGGCACTGTATTCGGTCTACCGTCGGACCTCTGTCGGTGTTTTAAAATTCGTTGCCGTGCCACCCGTTCTCCCTCTCGTCTCCGGATATCCACTCTACACGGCCACGTAACCGTTCCCGCGTTCGGAATCGTCCGAATCCGACCCTGCGGTTGGATCCGGAACGCGATTCCGGTTAAACCCAGCCCCTCTTTTCTCTATAAATACCCATCCATCATATTTTTAGACAGCCCCTCCCCTCTATCCTCGAAATCCGTGCCAGCCCCGAAACCCTAGCCGCAGCCTCTCTCCCCACCAGCGCCGCAGGCCCGCCAGGCCCATCCGCTGCCGCAGCCTCCGGATCCCGCAGCTCTCGTCCATGGCCTCCCCCTGGCCGAGCTCCTCGTGCCCGTGCCACCGCATCTCCCCGTCGGCCCCGCCTCCGGCCGCCGCTCGACGGAAATCCACTGGAGCGCCGCCGTCCTCCATGCCACCTTCTGTCCCCGCCGCCGGTGACCTCCAGGAGGTCCCATGGCCGCCGATTCAAGCCACTGCCGCCTCGTCTCTCCCGCGTAGGTCGGCGCCGCCTTGGAGAGCCGCCGGGAACAGGCCGGAGCAGGCCCCCGCCGCTCAGATCTGGCCGCCCTAGGACCACCGGGCCTCAGCCCCGCCGTGCCCGTCGCTAGCAACCGGCGCCGCCGGCAGATCCTGGTCTAGGGACGAGGAGAGGGACAAGAGCCTCCCCGCCTGGGCTTCCTCCCCTGGGCCCCGCAACAGCCCAGGTCGCCACCTCGGCCCGCAGGCCAGATCCGCCCCGCAGCCGGCCAAGCCGGGCCTCTTGCAGCGCCTAGGCCAGATCCGGCCCATAGTGAGCACTTCTTTTATTTTTTTCCCTGCCTCTATCCCGCGCCAGTGTGTTGTAGGCCACTGTTGTAGAATTCGGCCCAATAGGGTTTTTTTATTAGAGTTTCGAATTAGTTATTCTTAGTAATAGAGATATATTAAAATGCCCGTAGATTCTAAACCGTAAGTCGGATCGCGAAGATTTAGATATGTATCTCGTGTAGAATTTCGCGTAGATTATGATTTCATAACTTGCATATTTGTTTGGCGTTGTTTAGCGCACCGTATGCCTAGAGTAACGTGCTGTTTTAATAGGATACGTCCCGTATTTATTTTTTCTTGCGGTCCGGATTGCTCGAGTACCTTAGATAAAATGCCTATGTTTTAGGGACCATTATTCCATGTATTTTAGAGCGGTCATTGGTATATTTACGTGTAGGGAATTGCGCTAGTTTATTTTTCCGTGTCTAGGTTACTTTTCTCGCATTTTCGTGTGGCATTATGTTGTTGTGCAACCCGACGTATTTTATATGCTTTCGGGGTAGAAAAAATGTGCAATTAGTTTTACCTTTTGAGTAAGTTAGTTCGCGCGATATTTTGCCGTGATGCCCTTTTGTTTATTTCGTAGGTTTTATTCCGTGCTTCGTTTGACGGAGTTGTCAACTAGAGAGTTGTTCTTGGATGTTTTGTCTAGCCCCTGGTATTTTTGGTTGCAATAGAAATGCATGTTTAGATGTGGTTTGATTGCCCTCAAGTTGCTAGAAGTAGTGCTGATTTGGAGGAGCTGAAATATTTCTAAGTCTGGAATCTGTTATATTTTGTTGCTGTTTTGTTTAGCTTCTATCTTTTGATCTGTAGCTCTTTTGAGGTTGGTGCAACGGAGTTAGTTGTAGACCTTGTGTTTCTATAGCATGCTGTAAATTTTCATGCCATTTGGAGTCCTGTAGCTATAGGTTTTGCTGCTGTCAATATGGCTTCAGATCGAAAACTGCAGCTTCAAAAACTGCTATTTTCTCTAAGTCTGAAATAGTGTGTGAGATGCCATTTTGTGTCTTCTTCCCCCAGTGATCCATTATGCCATGCTAGATGTTGTTAGTTGTTTGTAGTAGTTCTTCTTGCCATCTTTCGTGACATGCCTTGCTTGAGTTTATCGGAGTTGTGTAGCTCGTAGTTGTGGGGCGTAGAAAATGCTATGTGGCTGATTTTGGCAGATTGTAGTGATTTCTTGTTTAGCTCGTAGTTTTTGATCGGTAGCTCCGATTTGATCGCGTCCTACATGAAACTTGCTTAGAATCTCATGTAGTTTCATTTTATCTTGCTGGTTGTATGTTTCGAAGTGCTCGTGACCGCCGTTGCACACATATTGCATTCATGCCATCATACCTTGCGGTGCTTGTTACCTTTTGATCCGTAACTCTGTTGGAGATGTTCTCTATGTGTAAATTGCTTGCCATGATGCGTAGAATCATGTGAACCTATTTGTTTTTCTGGTTAATAACCAACTATTTGTTAGTTCAGATCTGGACAGAATTGCAAATTAACATGTGAGGTCGTCTCGGAGGTGCTATATGACATTTCCGACCTCACTTATAATACCTAGATAGGTAGTTTAATTACGCTTCACCTCTTGCCATATCTAACCACATTTAATATTGTCGTGTATCTAATCGGGATAGAACTAAATAAATAAACGTGGAGTTTCGTCAATATGCAAATCGTTGCATATTGAACTTCACTTAATGTGTAGTATTTGGTTGAGGTGAATTGCCATGCCATGACTTGCATGTACTCAGCTGCTCATGCATCATATGTGTTGTGCATCGTGTGGTGTATATCGTGTGTTGATGCTTGTTTCCGGTTTGCTTTGTCTCGATAGAGTTCCGCAAGCGTGTCGGATGTGAGGACCCGTTCGACTTCGTCGGTTCGTCTGCTTCACGGAGGCATTCTTCTTCCAAGCGGGATCTCACGCAAGATGACCATTTCCTCAGATACCATTACTATCATTGCCATGCTAGTATTACCGTTTCTATCGATTATGTCTCGTTGCCTACCACATGTTAAATATCAGCCTCTCAATAATGCCATGAAAACCTTCAACCTGTTCAACCTAGCAAACCACTGATTGGCTATGTTACCGCTTGCTTATCCTTGTGTTAGCGTTGCTAGTTGCAGGTGCAGTTGCTTCCATGTGAAAACATAGGTTCCTTGTCATATCACCATATTAATGCTATTTAATTTAATGCACCTATATACTTGGTAAAAGTTGGAAGGCTCGGCCTTTCTAGCCTGGTGTTTTGTTCCACCTTTGCCCCCTTAGTTTCGGCTACCGCTGTTATGTTCCATAATTGAGCGCTCCTAACACAATCGGGGTTGTTATGGGGACCCTTTGATAATTCGTTTTAGATTAAAGCTGGTCTGGCAAGGCCCAACATTGGTACTATTTGCCCAACATAATAATTCTGTTAATCTGAAATGCATAGGGAGTTAGTGCTACCCGAGGAGTAATTCTACATATTACAGGGGGCCCAGTGCTGTTGGTGCTGGTCCAAAACTAGAGCCATTTGCGGGGCCAACCCGGGGCAACTCGGGAGATTTCTATCAGGCCACCGTACAATGTGCTTATCCGTCGTGTCCTGAGAACAAGATACGCGGCTCCTATCGGGATCGTCGACACGTCGGGGGGCCTTGCTGGATTTGTTTTACCTTTGACGAGATATGTTGAGCATCGGGATTCCGGTGATGCTTTTGGTAATCTCAGAGTTGAGGTTTTCCACTAAGGAATCCGACGAGATCGCGAGTGTCGTGATCGAGGATTTCTATGCGGCTTGTGGTAATTTGTGATGGACTAGTTGGAGCACCCCTGCAGGGTTAAACCTTTTTGGAAAGTCGTGCCAGCGGTTATGTGGCAACGTGGAAACTTCGCCTAACACTGGTTCTAGATAACTTGAAGTTAACTTAAATAAAACGTGCCAACTGTGTGCGTAACCGTGACTGTCTCTTTCGTGAGTTCCTTCTCCGATCGAGGACACGGTGGGGTTATGTCTGACGTAGGTAGGTGTTCAGGATCATTCATTTGATCATCAGTAGTCACGTCCGTTATGCGTAGATCTTCCCCCTCTTATTTTCTTGTACTCGTAAGTTAGCCACCAAATATATGCTTAGCCGCTGCTGCAACCTCACCATTTAACCATGCCTCACCTAATAGGCTTCGCTCGTCTTGATACCTTTAGAAATGAAATTGTTGAGTCCCCTGTGGCTCACAGATTACTACAACACCAGTTGTAGGTACAGGTAAAGGTTACTTGACGCGAGCACGTTGATTGTTCATTTGGAGTTGCTTCTTCTTCTTCTTCTTTATCGATATAGGATGTGTTCCAGGCTGGCAGCCTGGGATAGGAAGGATGGACGTCGTTCTTATTTTTCTCGTTTGTTTTCGTCCGTAGTTGGACCCTGCTCTTACTCTTGATGAATATGTAATGTACTGATGTGACTCTGATGTAGCTTGTGGCGAGTGTAAGCCAACTCTATTTATATATCTCTCCTTTTCAATACATGTACTTGTAACGATATCCATTCTTGCGACACGACGAGATGCGTTTCTATCCCTGACGAGGCCTTTGTGCCAACTTGAGGATTGGGTCGCATCTTGGGCGTGACAAGTTGGTATCAGAGCAGTACCGACCTAGGAGCCCCCTTGATTGATCGAACTTGGCCGAGTCGAGTCTAGTGAAAAACTGTTTGAGTCTAGTTATATATCGGAGAGTGGGATTCTTTTTTCTCCTCTTCTATGCTGTGGTGAGGAATCTTGACGTAATAATTTATTCTACTCCTCTCCCCACTCAAAAAAATTTTAGGATCACGCGGATATTTTTGAGATCCATATGATGCCGATGTGACGGAGTTCTGTCATGGTGCCTCCTATCTGCTTTAATTCAGGGGATTTGAGCTCCAGGGGATTCTTGAGCACATCGTTATCATTCAGATTTCTTAGTATCTCAGAACGAAGGATGTTCATAATTGCTTCAATACTAGTAGTGGCGAGATAACCCCGATGTCCCCAGTACTGGTGCAGATTGTTCGGAAGTACTTCCATACTTTGTATCGTTGTGATCACGAGGGTCCATAGTAGATGAAGGTCCGAGATTCTGTTGTGTGTTGACGGATGTGATACAGGTGATGGGTCAGTATAGGAGTTGTGTGATATTACTCCTTGTATCCGTGTACCAGATTGCATGACTAGATATTTCGGGAATTCTTAGGTGGGAATTCAAGTAGTTCCTTATAGGACAATCTTCTAGCAAATACATGATGTTAGGTTGGGGTTCGACATCTAATGGATTCCTGTCCACGAAAATGTCGGACGAAATCTTTCTCATGAGTTTGTTCTGGCTTGTTTCATAAGCCTCACCCTTTGTTTGTTGGAATATGGTAATTCAAGTTGCTTCGATGTCAAGTGGTGATTTCAAACCTTTCCAAGAGGTGTTCTCATATTTTTATGTGAATGCTAATCCTTTTGCTTAATCAGTTGTCTTGTCAACTCTTGTCAACCGGAGTTGGCGTGTCATTTCCTTTTTTAACCGGAGTCATCGTGTCAATTCCATTCAACCGGTGTGCTTCTCTTCAACTGAATTCAATCATCTCCAGTTTTTGCGGATCATTCTCTCTTTTCTTTCCGGAGTTTATCCCATATGTCCCAAGTTGTCTTTGTTTTTCCCTGCCCTCCCGCCCTTTTCTTCAGTCATTCAATTTTCATCCAAGAGTTTTCTTTGCATTGTGCTTCCGCTGTCTGTTATTTTCTCTCTTATCCGGTGATTCATTATGAAGATTCTCAGGAGATTCGTGTCATATTTGTTCATTCTTGTCATCCTTACCGGCGAATTTAATTTCAATTGTCCGTGTTCATCATATCATTTTCGTGCTTGTAATTCTTTCCTGTGTTGGAAATTCGTATCTAGTCTTCTGTTGGCATTTATCTCTATTCTTTCCGGAGCGTTGAAGATATCCCAGTAGTTTCTTGTTATCAATTCTTTCAATTATTTCGAGGTGCTCAACCTCATCAAGTTTCATTTGTACGGTGCAATATCCCTCTTTCTAGCAATCTTTTCAACGGTGGTTTCTTCGTGTGGGCACATAACCCACAGGTTTTTCCCAGGATCTTTTAGCTCTTTAATTCCGGAGATCATTAATTCTTTTCAACTATGGCGTAAGTATGAATTTCATCAGTCATATCCCTTCTTCAAGGTCTATTCGTATTAATTCTCATATTTGGCTCAACCGTGCATTCTTCATTATTCCGGAGTGTCTCAGTATTTTTGGTGTTGTTCTCGATCATTCTCAGCGTGCTATCCGAAGGGGTGTTTTTCTCATATCTTGGTTCATTATCTAGGAGATTCATCATTTTAGCTTTGTGTCGTCATCTTATTTGTTCCAATCATGAGTAATCCCTTTCGTGCTATCCGGTGCTTTTCTGAGTTGTTTTCATTCTCGTTCCTCCGAAGGCCATCATTTCAGAAGATTCTTCATTCTCAGCTTTCATCTTTCATCCTCAATTCTTCTCAATTGTTATCTCTTCGTTCGTCTCTCAATTATTATGGTGTCTTGTTTAAATTTCTCTCCCAGGTGGCTTATGATCTCTTCATTCTCATGTGTCTCCATGCTTCCTTGGTATTCTCATTCAATTGTGATTTCTTATCGGTGCTTCCTTCAATTATGCTTCAAGTGGTGCTTATCTCCCTATCTCTTCAAGATTCTTTCAAGAGGAATAAGTGGTATGCTAAATCCGTTGCTTGTCATCAATTAAACTTGATGAAGGATAAGCATAACATAATTCTTATTCTTGTTAATAGTAATCTGAATTCTTCTTTCGGAGTGGCTCATGATATCAATTCTTTTCTCAAGTGCCTATCTTTCTTTTCCGGAGTTCCAAGTTCTTTTAAGTATCTCTTTGTGAGCTTCGTCTAAATTTTGGCAAGGTCATAATCTTATTATTTTCTACCTTCATATCTTTGCATCGTTCATTTGTATACGGAGATCCTTCATGGTGGTTCATCAAGGTTTCTATCCATTCTCAAGTGTTCTTCAAGATTCTTGTTGGAGAACCTCAACTATCCTTTCTCTTGCATTTATATGTGCAATTGTTCTTCCTTCATCCTTTGATGTGGTATTATAGCATTCTTGTTAGTGTAGGAGCCTCGAAGAGTTTTCCTTTCAAGAATGAGATAATTAAATCCACTAATTCTTTGATCATCAGATATTTGAACCCATGATTTCTTCATTGAGCTATCTTGGTTTGGATTTCACCTAAAGCTTTCTTATGGTTTGTTGCCATCATGGTGCTTGTCATTAATCCAAGTTCTCAATGTATCCTCTTGGTGTAAGAAAATGTTCATATCTTGTTTTTCCTAACCTATCCTTGTTTCTTTTAGTGGGTGGTTGTCAACTCATAAATGTGAGATGATTTTCATAAGCCCACTACTATCTTGTTCTTTTCGTTGTTGTTTTTCCAACAACTTCTTGCAATTCTTCTTGCAAGGATGCTTGCCAAGTTCATTGGAGTTAGTAGTTGTCATTCTTTTCTTCATTTTCTTCTTCAGTATGAGCTAGTTCCTATTCTATTGTTTCGGAGGCATTGTGTTGTTGCTCTTTTGGTCAATCTTCTTGTTCTATCAAGATCATGGTGTTCCCTTGCTCTATTTACTTGTTTGTTGTGATTATTGTCTATTTCTCCCACCTTTTCCAATTTTTTGTCCCATTTTCCTACCGAAGTGCTGCCGAAATTTTCCATGAATTCTTGCTTGTTTCTCATATCATTTCTCATCGCCTTGCAACCTTCAAGGATCGTTGGTTTCACTCGTTTGTCAAAGAAGCGACTAAGTTTTTACCTCTCGTTCTTTCTCATCCTCTCCCCCTTTCATTCTTGGATCTCGGGGCAAGATCCTCTTGTAGTGTAGGAGAGTTGTGACAGCCCGATGCCGACGTTCCAGAAGATTCCCCTTCTATTCCGTTTTCGTCGTGTGTCTATTTTCTTTTGTCGCATCATCATCGCATCATGCGCATCATCTGCATTGCATCGGCATCCCGTTGTCGCTAGTTTTCGAAACTTGCATCCGTTGTTAGTTGCCGGTTCTCGTCGTTGTCCGTTCTGAGCCCGACCGCACATGCACGCGCCCGTGGCACCATCGAAACCCTGTTTTAAAAGTACGTGTAAAAATTTCTCTGATCGGGGTGAAACTTGGCATGCGGTCGTAATTAGTTATCGCTAGACCGACTGTCGAATTTCGTCGCGATCGGAGTTCGTCCGGTACCCGAACGGTCGACCGTAGCGGCACCGTATTCGGTCTACCGTCGGACGTCTGTCGGTGTTTTAAAATTCGTTGCCGCACCACCCGTTCTCCCTCTCGTCTCCGGATATCCACTCTACACGGCCACGTAACCGTTCCCGCGTTCGGAATCGTCAGAATCCGACCCCGCGGTTGGATCCGGAACGCGATTCCGGTTAAACCTAACCCTCTTTTCTCTATAAATACCCCTCCATCATATTTTTAGACAGCCCCTCCCCTCTATCCTCGAAATCCGTGCCAGCCCCGAAACCCTAGCCGCAGCCTCTCTCCCCACCAGCGCCGCAGGCCCGCCAGGCCCGATCCAGGTCCGCTCGAGGCCCATCCGCCGCCGCCGCCTCCGGATCCCGCACCTCCCGTCCATGGCCTCCCCCTGGCCGAGCTCCTCCTGCCCGCGCCACCGCATCTCCCCGTAGGCCCCGCCTCCGGCCACCGCTTGACGGAAACCCACCGGAGCGCCGCCGTCATCCGCGCCGCCTTCTGTCCTCGTCGCCGGTGACCTCCAGGAGGTCCCATGGCCGCCGATTCAAGCCACTGCCGCCTCGTCTCTCCCGCGCAGGTCGGCGCCGCCTTGGAGAGCCGCCGGGAACCGGCCGGAGCATGCCCCCGCCACTCAGATCTGGCCGCCCTAGGAGCACCGGGCCTCAGCCCCGCCGTGCCCGTCGCCAGCAACCGGCGCCGCTGGCAGCTCCTGGTCTGGGGACGAGGGGACGAGGAGAGGGACGAGAGCCTCCCTGCCTGGGCCTCCTCCCCTGGGCCCCGCAACAGCCCAGGTCGCCACCTCGGCCCGTAGGCCAGATCCGCCCCGCAGCCGGCCAAGCCGGGCCTCTTCTAGCGCCCAGGCCAGATCTGGCCCATAGGTAAGCACTTCTTTTATTTTATTTTTCCCTGCCTCTATCCCGCGCCCCTGTGTGGTAGGCCACTGTTGTAGAATTCGGCCCAATAGGGTTTTTTTTATATTAGAGTTTCGAATTAGTTATTCTTAGTAATATAGATATATTAAAATGCCCGTAGTTTCTAAACCGTAAGTCGGATCGTGAAGATTTAGATATGTATCTCGTGTAGAATTTCGCGTATATTACGATTTCACAACTTGCATATTTGTTTGTCGTCGTTTAGCACACCGTATACCTAGAGTAACGTGCTGTTTTAATAGGATACGTCCCGTATTTATTTTTTCTTGCGGTCCGGATTGCTCGCGTACCTTAGATAAAATGCCTATGTTTTAGGGACCATTATTCCATGTATTTTAGAGCGGTCATTGGTATATTTACGTGTAGGTAATTGCGCTAGTTTATTTTTCCGTGTCTAGGTTACTTTTCTCGCATTTTCGTGTGGCATTATGTTGTTGTGCAACCCCACGTATTTTATATGCTTTCGGGGTAGAAAAATCCATGGGATTTTTCTGTGCAATTAGTTTTAGCTTTTGAGTAAGTTAGTTCGTGCGATATTTTGCCGTGATGCCCTTTTGTTTATTTCGTAGGTTTTATTCCATGCTTCGTTTGGCGGAGTTGTCAACTAGAGAGTTGTTCTTGGATGTTTTGTCTAGCCCCTGGTATTTTTGGTTGCAATAGAAATGCATGTTTAGGTGTGGTTTGATTGCCCTCAAGTTGCTAGAAATAGTGCTGATTAGGAGGAGCTGAAATATTTCTAAGTCTGGAATCTATTATATTTTGTTGCTGTTTTGTTTAGCTTCTATCTTTTGATATGTAGCTCTTTTGAGGTTGGTGCAATGGAGTTAGTTGTAGCCCTTGTGTTTCTCTAGCATGCTGTAAATTTTCATGCCATTTGGAGTCCTGTAGCTATAGGTTTTGCTGCTGTCAATATGGCTTCAGATCGAAAACTGCAGCTTCAAAAACTGCTATTTTCACCAAGTCTGAAATAGTGTGTGAGATGCCATTTTGTGTCTTCTTTCCCTAGTGATCCATGATGGCATGCTAATTGTTGTTAGTTGTTTGTAGTAGTTCTTCTTGCCATCTTTCGTGACATGCCTTGCTTGAGTTTATCGGAGTTGTGTAGCTCGTAGTTGTGGGGCGTAGAAAATGCTATGTGGCTGATTCTGGCAGATTGTAGTGATTTCTTCTTTAGCTCGTAGTTTTTGATCCGTAGCTCCGATTTGATCGTGTCCTACATGAAACTTGCTTAGAATCTCGTGTAGTTTCATTTTCTCTTGCTAGTTGTATGTTTTGAAGTGCTCGTGACCACCGTTGCACACATATTGCATTCATGCCATCATACCTTGCAGTGCTTGTAACTTTTGATCCGTAACTCCGTTGGAGATGTTCTCTATGTGTAAATTGCTTGCCATGACGCGTAGAATCATGTAACCTATTTGTTTTGCTGTTTAACAACCAACTAAATGTGTTAGTTCAGATCTGGACAGAATTGTAAATTAACATGTGAGGTCGTCTCGGAGGTGCTATATGACATTTCCGACCTCATTTAAAATGCCTAGATAGGTAGTTTAATTACGCTTCACCTCTTGCCATGTTTAACCACATTTAACATTGCCGTGTATCTAATCGGGATAGAACTAAATAAATAAACGTGGAGTTTCGTCAATATGCAACTCGTTACATATTGAACTTCACTTAATGTGTAGTATTTGGTTGAGGTGAATTGCCATGCCGTGACTTGCATGTACTCAGCTTCTCATGCATCATATGTGTTGTGCATCATGTGGTGAATATCGTGTGTTGATGCTTGTTTCCGATTTGCTTCGTCTCGATAGACTTCCGCAAGCGTGTCAGATGTGAGGACCCGTTCGACTACGTCGGTTCGTCAGCTTCACGGAGGCATTCTTCTTCCAAGCGGGATCTCAGGCAAGATGACCATTTCCTCAGATACCATTACTATCATTGCCATGCTAGTATTACCGTTTCTATCGACTATGACTCGTTGCCTACCACATATTAAATATCAGCCTCTCAATAATGCCATGAAAACCTTCAACCTGTTCAACCTAGCAAACCACTGATTGGCTATGTTACCACTTGCTTATCCTTGTGTTAGCGTTGCTAGTTGCAGGTGCAGTTGCTTCCATGTGAAAACATGGGTTCCTTGTCATATCAACCTATTAATGCTATTTAATTTAATGCACGTATATACTTGGTAAAAGGTGGAAGGCTCGGCCTTTCTAGCCTGGTGTTTTGTTCCACCTTTACCCCCTTAGTTTCGGCTACCGGTGTTATGTTCCACAATTGAGCGCTCCTAACACGATCGGGGTTGTTTTGGGGACCCCCTTGATAATTCATTTTAGATTAAAGCTGGTCTGGCAAGGCCCAACATTGGTACTATTTGCCCAAAAATAATAATTCTGTTAACGTGAAATGCATAGGGAGTTAGTGCTACCCGAGGAGTAATTCTACATAATACAAGGGGCCCAGTGTTGTTGGTGCTGGTCCAATACTAGAGCCGTTTGCGGGGCCAACCCGGGGCAACTCGGGAGATTTCTATCTGGCCATCGTACGCTGTGCTTATCCGTCGTGTCCTGAGAACGAGATACGCGGCTCCTATCGGGATCGTCGACACGTCGGGCTGTCTTGCTGGATTAGTTTTACCTTTGACGAGATATCTTGAGCATCGGGATTCTGGTGATGCTTTAGGTAATCTCAGAGTTGAGGTTTTCCACTAAGGAATCCGACGAGATTGCGAGTGTCGTGATCGAGGATTTCTATGCGGTTTGTGGTAATTTGTGATGGACTAGTTGGAGCACCCCTGCAGGGTTAAATCTTTTCGGAAAGCCGTGCCCACGGTTATGTGGCAACGTGGAAACTTTGCCTAACACTGGTTCTAGATAACTTGAAGTTAACTTAAATAAAACTTGCCAACTGTGTGCATAACCGTGACTGTCTCTTTCGTGAGTTCCTTCTCCGATCGAGGACACGGTGGGGTTATGTCTGACATAGGTAGGTGTTCAGGATCATTCATTTGATCATCAGTAGTCACGTCTGTTATGCGTAGATCTTCCCCCTCTTATTTTCTTGTACTCGTAAGTTAGCCACCAAATATATGCTTAGCCGCTCCTGCAACCTCACCATTTAACCATGACTCACCTAATAGGCTTTGCTAGTCTTGATACCTTTGGAAATGAGATTGCTGAGTCCCCTGTGGCTCACAGATTACTACAACACCAGTTGCAGGTACAGGTAAAGGTTACTTGATGCGAGCGCTTGATTGTTCATTTAGAGTTGCTTCTTCTTCTTCTTCTTCATCAATCTAGGATGGGTTCCAGGCCGACAGCCTAGGATAGCAAGGATGGACGTCGTTCTTGTTTTTCTCGTTTGTTTTCGTCCGTAGTCGGACCCTGCTCTTACTCTTGATGAATATGTAATGTACTGATGCGACTCTGATGTAGCTTGTGGCAAGTGTAAGCCAACTATATTTATATATATCTCCTTTTCAGTACATGTACTTGTAACGATATCCATTCTTGCGACACGACGAGATGCGTTTCTATCCCTGACGAGGCCTTCGTGCCAAATTGAGGATAGGGTCGCATGTTGGGCGTGACACTATGTGGTTCTCCGACAGGGCTTCGCCAAACGCTGCGGAAGAGGAAGAAGAGAGAGGTAGGGTTGCGCCTTGGGATAGATCAATTGTGTGTCTCAAAATGGCCAAAACCTCAAGTATATATAGGAGGAGGGAGAGGGAGGGCTGCCTTGGCCCCTCCTCCAAGGAGGAGAGGTTCGGCCGAACTAGGGGAGGAGTCCACCTCCCACAAGAGAGGTGGATCCCTTCCTTTTAAACCCCTTTTGCCTTATCTCCTTTATCCCTAGCCGCATGGGCATTCAGGGAAGGCCTTGGCCAGCCCAATAAGGACTGGTCCACCTCTTCTAACATCCCATGAACTCCTTTGGTCGTCACACCCCTCCCGGGGGTCCTCCAGCACCCTCCCGACACTCCCGGTACACTACTGAAGAGCCCGGAACTTTTTGTGTCACCAAAACAGGACTTCCTATATATCAATCTTTACCTTCGGACGTCCGGGATCTCATCTCAGACTTCGAACAACCTTCGGTAACCACATACTATTCCCTTTACAACTCTAGCGTCATCGAACCTTAAGTGTGTAGACCCTACGGGTTCGGGAGACATGCAGACATGACCGAGACATCTCTCCGTCCAATAACCAACAGCGGGATCTGGATATCCATGTTGGTTCCCACATGTTCCACGATGATCTCATGAGATGAACTACGTTGTCGAGGATTCAATCAATCCCGTATGTAATTCCATTTGTCTACCGGTATGATACTTGCCCGAGATTCGATCGTCGGTATCCCCATACCTTGTTCAATCTCGTTATCGTCAAGTCTCTTTACTCGTTTCATAACACATCATCCCGTGTCTAACTCCTTAGTCACACTGAGCTCAATATGATGATGAATTATCGACTGAGCCCAGAGATACCTCTCCGTCACACGGAGTGATAAATCCCACTCTCGATTCGTACAACCCAACAGACACTTTCGGAGATACCCGTAGTGCACCTTTATAATCACCGAGTTACGTTGTGATGTTTGGTACACCCAAAGAACTCCTATGGTATCCGGGAGTTGCATAATCTAATGGTCGAAGGAAATGATACTTGACATTAGAAAAGCTTTAGCAGACGAACAACACGATCTAGTGCTATGATTAGGATTGGGTCTTGTCCATCACATCATTCCCCAATGATGTGATCTCGTTATCAATGACATCCAATGTCCATGATGAGGAAACCATGATCATCTATTGATCAACGAGCTAGCCAACTAGAGGCTCACTATGGACACATTGTGATCTATATATTCACACATGTATTAGGATTTCCGGTTAATACAATTATAGCATGAATATAGACAATTATCATGAACTAGAAATATAATAATAACCACTTTATTATTGCCACTAGGGCATATTTCCAACAGTCTCCCACTTGCACTAGAGTCAATAATGTAGTTACATCGTGATGAATCAAACACCCGTAGAGTTCTGGTGCCGATCATGCTTTCCCCGTGAAATAGGTTTAGTCAATGGGTCTACGACATTTAGATCCGTATGTACTTCTCAAATATCTATATCTCCATCTTGGATGTATCCACGAATGGAGTTGAAGCGTCGCTTGATGTGCTTGGTCTTCTTGTGAAACCTGGGCTCCTTTGCAATGGCAATAGCTCCATTGTTGTCACAGAACAGAGTTATCGGGCCCGACGCACTTGGAATCACTCCTAGGTCGGTGATGAACTCCTTCATCCAGACTCCTTCATGTGCTGCTTCCAAAGCAGCTATGTACTCCACTTCACATGCAGATGCTGCCACGACGCTTTGCTTGCAACTGCACCAGCTAACTGCCCCATTATTAAAAATGTACACGTATCCGGTTTGTGACTTGGAGTCATTCGGATCTGTGTCGAAGCTAGCATCGACGTAACCCTTTACGACGAGCTCTTCGGCACCTCCATAAACGAGAAACATATCTTTAGTTCTTTTCAGGTACTAAAGGATGTTCTTGAATGCTGTCCACTGATCCACTCCTGGATCACTCTGTTACCTCCCTCCCAAACTTATGGAAAGATTCACATCAGGTCTGGTACACAGCATGACATACATGATAGAGCCTATGGCTGAAGCATTGGGGATGGTACTCTTCTTCTCTATATCTTCTGCCGTGGTCGGTCGTTGAGTCGCACTCAACCTCACACCTTGTAATACAGGTAAGAACCCATTCTTAGCCTTCTCCATGTTTAACTTCTTCAATATCTTGTCAAGGTATGTGCTTTGTGAAAGACGTATGAGGTGTCTCGATCTATCACTATAGATATTGATGCCTAATATGTATGCAGCTTCTCCAAGGTCCTTCATTGAAAGACTCTAGTTCAAATAGGCCTTTATGCTTTCCAATAGTTCTATATCATTTTCCATCAACAATATGGCATCCACATATTATATGAGAAATGCTACAGAGCTCCCACTCACTTTCTTGTAAATACAGGCTTCTCCATAAGTTTGTATAAACGCAAATGCTTTGATCACCTCATCAAAGAGAATGTTCCAACTCCGAGATGCTTGCACCAGCCCATAGATGGAGCACTGGAGGTTGCATACTGTCACATCCCTGACACCTTAAGCAAGTTAGCTTGTGCTCATGTCTTCTTTGCATTGCATCTGTGAAATTCTCAACAAGAACAAAGCAAATGATGAAGGAAAATGCTAAAACCCTAGCCACTTCTTAAAAGTGAGGGAAAATTTCAAACTAGCTAAAATCAATGAACCCAAAATGGCCTCAAGAAAAGTTCAAACTTTCTGATAAATCATGAAAGTAAATGAGCAATGAAGAAAACCATTTTCTTGACACTTTAAGCATTTTAAATAAATGCAAAAAGCTACTGGTTTCAAGTTTTAAATTTGAAATCAGAAATTTTAAAATTTCAAAAATGTTGAAAACTTTAGGAATGGTGGGAAATATTCCAACAAATATTCCAGGGTGCTCAACATAGTTTTTTCAATTTATTTGGGAGTTGAAATAAATAGAAAATCAGTGAAATAGCAAAACAGAAACAAAAACAGAAAGAAAATGAAAAATCCTTACCTGTCGCCTAACCTGGCCCGGCCCAGCAATTCCTGTCGTCTTCCTCCCCCTCTAGTGGGCAGTAGGAGGTGGCTGCCGCGTACTCCGGCGCGGCCACGCACCTATGCGCCTGCCTGGCCGCCGTCTCGCGCTGGCAAGCCCGGGGATAAGCTCCCCGAGCCCATGGCTATCCATTCCCAGCGCCAATTCCCCCCTCCTCTCGGATCTCTCCTCCCTCCTTCTGCCGCCATTGGAGCCCGAGCAGAGCTCGAGCTCGTCGTCGATCTAGCCGACCCTTCTCCCTCCTGAGCCACGCAGTAGGTCCGCCGCACCTCCCTGAAGCTTCCTAGCCTCGAGCCCGACACTGAGATGTAGTGAAACGACGAGCTGCTGTCGTCTTCTTCCTCGGGTCACCGAAGATCGCCGCCGACGTCCTCCCTCTCCAGGACGTCCCCGAGCAAACTAGCGCCACCACTGCACTCCCCGTGAGCATGCGGTCATTTCCCCTAAGCTCTCCCCGTCGATCCCCTCCTCTAGGCTTAGTTCCATCGGAGCCCGACGAGGACCGCCGCTGCAGCTCGTCGTCGGTAGCCCTCCGGTGACGGGTTGGTCCGTCTGAGGCCACCAACAGCCTCAGGACATCTTGTAGATGCGCTAGGTGCCCAGCCCCGCGCCTTTTGACCCCGTATTCGATGGCTTCGACGATGGCTGAACTTGGTCGCCGCCAAGCTCGTCGCCGGCGTTGATTCCGGCCACCCCAGCCCCTGGGGCTTGTCCCATTGTGCGCGCCATCGAGTGGTCGTTCCTCTGGTGCTCTCCGCGCCGAGTTTGGCCCTCTGTGCGCCATTTCCGAGCCCTCCCCGACGTTCTGGTGGTCGCCGGAGGCTCCCCGCCGGCGAGGACGACCTTGCCGCCGGTGGATCTCAGCTGGCCTGAGCCACTGACGTGTGGGGCCAGCCTCTGGACAGTTTAGAAATAATAAAAATAAATAAGATAAGTTAATAAGTCACTGACATGTGGGACCAGTAAGATTAATCAGCTAATTAAGTTTAAACTTAATCTAAAACTAACCAGAGACACTGACCAGTGGGTCCCACTGGTCAGGTTTGACTTTCAACGGCCAGTTGGACCTGCTGATGTCATGCTGATGCAGTAAAAGTATTTTCCAGTATAAAAATAATTCCAGAAATGTTTAAAACTTCAAAAATTCATAGAAATTAATCTGTAACTCCAATGAAAATAATTTATATATGAAAAAGTATCAGAAAAATCCAAGGAATATGAATATGCTATTTTCAATCATGTTTGAAAAAGTTACAGAACCAAAACATGTAGATTAATGAATAAGTCAGTTCTTATAATTACTTTATAAATGGAATATGAAAAGTATTTAAATTTCTGTTTGTTTGACATGATCAAACATTGTTCTAATAACAAACCAGTACCTTAACATGACATCTCATGCATGCTAACATCAAGTTGATCTGAGCATCAGGTCGAATCAATTAAATCGGTATCCGAGAATACCTCGTTTGAATTGATATTTGAATGTGATTCAAATCAACTTGAAACCTAATACATGTTGATTATAATAGTTTATCACCTTGCATACTCATGCCATGCTCATGCATCATCTTGTTTGCATATGATTGTTATTGATTGTTGCCATTCATTTCGGTAGGCTCCGCTCCCCCGGATTCCACCGAATATCCGTTTGACGGATATTGTCCCTCCTTTGAGCAACAAGGCAAGCAACCATTTTGATCATCCCGATAAATCCCATGTTCTTGCTCCTGCACTTATTTATTGCATTAGGATCAAATGCTTCAACTGCTTTTGCCACGTTAGTTGAACCCACTTCCTTTGCATGACCTATCCTTGTCACAGTAAATAGCCGAACCTTGCAACCTAGCATACCTGGTAATTGCTTGAGCTATGATGTGCCGTATCCTGCTATGCATGCTATGCTTAGAGTTGTGTATGGTCTGTCATCTGGGAGATGAACAGAATGGTGAGAATGTGTTCGGTAAGCAAAGGTTGTATGTTGAATCTGATTTGGTAAAGGTACCGGTGAAAGGCTGTGTAGGAGTACATGGCGGGTTGTTTCATTGGAACCGTCCTTAGGAACTGAGTTCCGTGTATGTAATCCAAGACTAGATACTACCACATGCTGGGCCCTGAAATATGACCCCGCTCGGCCTATTAATCGATTAGTACTCGGTCCAGGAGTTGCAAGTAGTTTCTGGTGTTTATAGTAATGCTGGAGGCCGTGCATGGTGCTGACCTGAGAGGTGGGCCGTGATGCGGTAGGCAGTGGCACGGTGTACCAAGTGGCACCCGGATGGTGGGCTTGGGAACCCTGCGCACATCGTTTGAGGCCATGGCGGAAACCTCGGCCGGACTTCCGTACGGGTTACTCTCAGATAGGCGATAAACCTGGACTAGGTACTAGTGTGGTTAACGGTCGTGGCCGACTCCCTCGCTGGGCTTCCGCTTGAAGGTTGCCGAGGTGCATGACGTGCACATGGCGATAAGTGGCGAGAGCGTGTGTGACGAAGTACACCCCTGCAGGGTTATGATCTATTCGAATAGCCGCGTCCGCGGATATGGACTACTTGGAGACATATGTTGTTCATAGATAACTGAAATGGCTACTCATAAAATTGTCAAGATAAGCGTGAGTGTCGTGGACGGCATTTTCGTATGGAGACGGAATGATTCCACGATGGTGTATTGTTGTGGTGTTAGTGGACTCGTGTGCGAGAAATCAAGTTGTCAAAATTATTTAAAAATGCAAGTTGTCTAGCCACAAGTCAAATGCTGGCTTTCCGCTTGGAACCCCACAATACCTTATTGATACCTTGCATGAGTAGATAGTTATCCTAAAGTCTTGTTGAGTACCTTCGTACTCATGTTTGCTTAATAAATGTTGCAGAGGTTGCTAATGACCCTAATGGAGGGTTCTTCGTAGACATCGACGACGACGAGTAGCTGGTGTCCCAGCTACGATCTGGCCCTACGTTGGATCTGTAGTATAGTCAGGCCATGTGCCTTCTAGTTGCCCTGTCTGTACTCAGACAGTTTAAACTCTTCCGCTGGCTTGTAACTGAATGACTGCTATTATGGGTCGTGAGACCCTTAATGTGTAATATTATGTGTGTGGCTCTTCCGAGCCTCTTAAATAAAGCTTGTATGTTTATGGTTATGTTGTGATGCCATCGATGTATCTATACATATCGGTATGCCATGCGTACGTGTGTCGTACTTGATATGTATGGGGTTCGATTACCTATTCGTGATCTTTAGTAGCACTCCTTACAAGGAAATGCCCCTTTGTGATCCAACGAGCCTTGGTAGTTCGCTACTGCTCCGGACACATTGGTTGACCGGCATGTGTCCTTCTTAGCTGTTGTGTCTGTCCCCTTTGGGGAAATGTCACGCGATGTAATGGAGTCCTTGTAGCTTGCTACGACTCATCTACACTCGCTGGTGACCGACAACTGCTTTGTTGGGTCATGTATGCCTGTCCTTGTGCGGTACTGCCACTTTGGTTTGTGACTAGACTTGTCGATCCGGGTTCTTTGACATTGGAATGCTAGCGACACTATTGCATACGTGATTCAAAAGACGCAAACGGTCCCGGCTAAGGTAAGGCTGCAGCCGTGGACTTAACCGTGCGTGAGACCGCAAAGAGATGCAATGTGTTACAGGCTGGATTCCTATGACTTAGGATCGGGGTCCCGACACATACCTTGTTTGCATTGCTAGGATTGACAAAACCTTCCGGCTGTATCATATACAATTCTTCTTTAAGAAAGCCGTTCAGGAATGTTGTTTTGACGTCCATTTGCCAAATTTCATAATCATAAAATGCGGCAATTGCTAACATTATTCGGACCGACTTCCGCATCGCTACGGGTGAGAAGGTCTCATCGTAGGCAATCCCTTGAACTTGTCGATAACCTTTAGCGACAAGTCGAGCCTTATAGATGGTCACATTATCATCCGCGTGAGTCTTCTTCTTAAAGATCCATTTACATTCTATGGCTCGCCGATCATCAGGAAAGTCCACCAAGTTCCATACTTTATTCTCATACATGAATCCTATCTCGGATTTCATGGCCTCAAGCCATTTGTTGGAATCCGGACCCGCCATCCCTTCTTCATAGTTTGAAGGTTCACTCTTATCTAACAACATGATTTCCATGACAGGGTTGTTGTACCACTCTGGTGCGGAACGTACCCTTGTCGACCTTCGAGGTTCAATAGCAAGTTGATCCGAAGTGTCATGATCATCATCATTCACTTCTTCTCTAGCCAGTGCAGGCGCCTCAGAAACATTTTTTTGCGCTGCGCTACTCTCCGGTTTGAGAGGAGGTACAATTACCTCATCAAGTTCTATTTTCCTCCCACTTACTTCTTTCGAGAGACACACTTTCTCTAGAAAGGATCCGTTCGTAGCAACAAAGATCTTGCCCTCGGATCTAAGATAGAAGGTGTACCCAATAGTTTCCTTAGGGTATCCTATGAAGACGCATTTTCCCGCTTTGGGTTCGAGCTTCTGTGGTTGAAGTTTCTTCACATAAGCATCGCAGCCCCAAACTTTCAAAAACGGCAGCTTAGGTTTCCTGCCAAACCATAGTTCATACGGTGTCGTCTCAACGGATTTAGACAGTGCCCTATTTAAAGTGAATGCGGCAATTTCCAATGCATAGCCCCAAAATGAAAGCGGTAAATCGGTAAGAGACATCATAGATCGTACCATATCCAATAGAGTGCGATTACGACGTTTAGTCACACCGTTACGCTACTGTGTGCCACGTAGCGTGAGTTGTGAAACAATTCCACATTTCCTTAGGTGCGTGCCAAACTCGTGACTCAAATATTCTCCTCCATGATCGGATCGTAAGAACTTTATTTTCTCGTCACGTTGATTCTCCACCTCATTCTGAAATTCCTTGAAATTTTCAAAGGTTTCAGACTTGTGCTTCATTAAGTAGACATACCCATATCTACTCAAATCATCAGTGAGGGTGAGAACATAATGATAGCCTCCGCGAGCTTCAACGCTCATTGGTCCGCATACATCGGTATGTATTATTTCCAATAAGTTGGTCGCTTGCTCCATTATTCCGGAGAATGGTGTCTTGGTCATCTTGCCCGTGAGGCATTACTCGCATGTGTCAAATGATTCAAAATAAAGTGACTCCAAAGGTCCATCAGTAGGAGTTTCAAATGATTCAAAGTCGAGATCCATTAGGAATAAAACATTAACTAGCGGGGCATGACCATAAAACATACCACTCATATAAATAGAACAACCATTATTCTCAGATTTAAATGAGTAGCCATCTTGCATCAGGCGAGATCTCGATACAACGTTCATGCTTAAAGTTGGTACTAAATAACAATTATTAAGGTTTATAACTAATCCCGAAGGTAGATGTAGAGGTAGCGTGCCGACGGCGATCACATCGACCTTGGAACCATTCCAAATGCGCATCGTCACCTCGTCCTTAGCCAGCCTACGCTTGTTCCGCAGTTCCTGCTTAGAGTTGCAAATGTGAGCAACATCACCGGTATCAAATACCCAGGAGGTACTACGAGAACTGGTAAGGTACACAACAATAACAAGTATATCACATATACCTTTTGACGTTGCCGGCCTTCTTGTCCGCTAAGTACTTGGGACAATTCCGCTTTCAGTGATTGGTTCCCTTGCAGTAATAGCACTCAGTCTCAGCCTCGGGTACTTTATTTGACTTCTTCCCGGCAACTAGCTTACCAGGCGCGGCAACTGCTTTGTCGTCTTTCTTGAAGCTTTTCTTACACTTGCCCTTCTTGAAACTGGTGGTCTTATTGACCATCAACACTTGATGCTCTTCCTTGATTTCTACCTCCGCAGATTTCAGCATTGAATACAAGTCGGGAATAGTCTTTTCCATCCCTTGCATGTTGTAATTCATCACAAAGCCTATTTCCTTTACAACTCTAGCATCATCGAACCTTAACTGTGTAGACCCTACGGGTTCGGGAGACATGCAAACATGACCGAGACATCTTTGTGGCCAATAACCAACAATGGGATCTGGATATCCATGTTGGTTCCCACATGTTCCACGATGATCTCATTTCATGAACCCCGATGTCGGGGATTCAATCAATCCCGTATGTAATTCCCTTTGTCTACCGGTATGATACTTTCTCGAGATTCGATCGTCGGTATCCCCATGCCTTTTTCAATCTCGTTACCGGCAAGTCTCTTTACTCGTTCTCTAACACATCATCCCGTGGCTAACTCCTTAGTCACACTGAGCTCAATATGATGATGAATTACCGAGTAGGCCCAGAGATACCTCTCCATCACCGGAGTGACAAATCCCAGTCTCGATTCGTACAACCCAAGAAACACTTTCGGAGATAGCCGTAGTGCACCTTTATAATCACCAAGTTACGTTGTGACGTTTGGTACACCCAAAGCACTCCTATGGTATCCGGGAGTTTCACAATCTCATGGTCTAAGGAAATGATACTTGACATTAGAAAAGCTTTAGCAAACGAACAACATGATCTAGTGCTATACTTAGGATTGGGTCTTGTCCATCAAATCATTTGCTAATGATGTGATCCCGTTATCAATGACATCTAATGTCCATGACGAGGAAACCATGATCATCTATTGATCAACGAGCTAGACAACTAGAGGCTCACTAGGGACACATTGTGATCTATATATTCACACATGTATTACGATTTCCGGTTAATACAATTATAGCATGAATAATAGACAATTATCTTGAACCGGAAATATAATAATAACCACTTTATTATTACCACTAGGGCATATTTCCAACATTGATATCCCTTAGTTTCCTTAGGGCCCTGCTGCCATGGGGGGGTGGGGTAGGACAAAATATGTGATGCAAGTTCCTTCCCATAAGCATGTATGACTATTTACGGAATACATGCCTACATTATATTGATGAACGGGAGCTAAGTCTGTGTCGCCCTATGTTGTGACTGTTATATGATGAATATTATCCAACAATATCACCGATCCAGTGCCTACGAGTTTTTCACATATTGTGCTTGCTAAGTAACTACTTTTGCTACTACTCTCACAACTGCTACAAAGTTTCTATCACTATTATCGCTACTGCTGCTACTATTACCATTACTGCTGCTAGTGTTACCACTGCTATCAAAACTATCATATTACTGTGCTACTCATCACTGTGCTGGAGATACTAAATCTCCAAGTGTGGTTGAATTGAGAACTTCATTGCTAATACCTGCAAATATTCTTTGGCTCCCCTTGTGTCGAATCTATAAATTTGGGGTGAATACTCTACCCTTGAAACTATCACGATCCCATATACTTATGGGTTATCTCTTATTACGGCTGATTTCAACATTATTTATAAGGCTTCCAACAACAGGAACTCAAATATAAACTATTGCCACATAGGTGACTTTAAGGCGTCGCTCGATGCCTTTGAGATCAAAGAGATTAATATATCGGGAAGGATATTCACCTGGTCAAATGAACAAGAAAATCCGTCGAACATAAAAATTGATCATTGTTTCTGCTCAACTACTTGGGGCGCCCTTTTCCATGCTTATCAGTTTGAGGCCGTGCCGGTTGTTGCATCCGACATTTCCCTTTTCTCCCGTGAGGTACGGTTGACCAAAATAAGTTCTTGCTTTCCATTTTGAATCCTTTTGGTCGACAATGTCGGCGCTCAAGAAATGGCACTGATAAAACTACTAAAATATTGACATGCAAATGACTCTTTCCTATGAAATTATTGGTTGTTTGAATGCGCCATGGAGGGGCGGCTCCTTGTTACAAACGAGTTTGATTTCAGACTGGAAGTCATATGTCATTATGAGAGGTTGATGACTATCCTAAAGGTGCAACACTATCAGTGTTCCAGGCTTACCAATATTCGGGTTGGTGATGCAAATATGCACCAATTACACATCAATGCTAATGGTAGGTGCAGTAAAAATTTCTTTGAGGTATACCAGACGGATTATAGTGTCACGGTCGATAGGCGGGATGATGACCCATAAGTATAGGGGATCAGTTATAGTCCTTTCGATAAGTAAGAGTGTTGAACCCAACAAGGAGCAAAAAAAATTGACAAGCAGTTTTTAGCAAGGTATTGTCTACAAGGGATGTGAGTAACAATAATAGATACTTTTGTAGAAATATAATTTGTAACAAGTGACACATAATATTAATAGAAAGTGTGCAGAAATGTTGTCCAATTATTTTTATATCAAAGTACAAGCTTGAAATTTCTCTTATATAAAGTAAAGCGCTCTCGAGGACACATGAGAATTGTCATCTAGTCATGTTTATTATGTTGAGTTGATTCACATTTGTTACATTGATAATTTGATATGTGGGTGGTCCGATGCTTAGGTGTTGTTCTGACTTGAACAAACAACCTACTTATGATTACCCCCTCTCGCAAGCATACGCACCTATGAAAGAAGAGTTAAGAAATTCTAACGATAACATGAAACATATGGATCCAAAAGAGGCACTTACAGAATAACTCATAAACTAGGGTTTAAGCTTTTGTCAATCTACCAACCCGTAATGTACTTATTACTCCACAATGTCTTCACTTAGGGGCAAGTATGGTGAAGTTTCATTCAGTCGACGTTCACATGACACCACTAAAGGAAGCAACAACATACATATCAAATTAAGACCAACTTCACATGATTACTTATAACAAGACTTCTCCCATGTCCTCGAGAACAAAAGCAACTACTAATAAATCATCACCATGTTCAAGATAAGAGGTATAATGAATATGATAAAGGATCTGAACATATCATTTCCACCAAGTAAACCAACAAGCATCAACTACAACATGCAATCACTACTACTAGTAGCCCCCACGTACCAATATGACGTTTTGAGACAAAGATTGCATACAAGAGATGAACTAGGGCTTGAGATGAGATGGTTCTAGTGTATATGTTGATGAGGAGTGTCCCTCCCATGAAGGAGGAATCATTGGTGATGACGATGGCTTCGATTTCCACCTCCTAGAGGAAAGTTTCCCTGATAGAATCACTCTATCGGAGAGCAAAAGGGCCGCTATCCAGGTTTCCGCCTCGAGAAGGTGGCGCTTCTTCCCAAAAGTGTCCTCTTAATTTGTTTTCTAGGTAAAAACAAACCGTATAACATAAGAGGGGGGAGCCTACCTTTGGGCCTCCCAAGCCATCAGGGTGCGCCTATGGGGGTGGGTGCGACCTGTTGGCATGGAACCTATAGGTGGCCCCCTCTGGTACTTCGTTGCTCAAGTAGTTCTTAAATATTCCATAAAACATCATCGTGAAGTTTTAGTTCATTTGGACTCAAGAAAATTTCCAGCTTTGTCCATGGCTTTGAGGTGCACAAATCTAGTTTCACGCAATTTCCCTCTTTGTGTAGATGTTGCAAATTAAGAGAGAAAAGGTATTAGAATTGTATCATGAATTGGAATAATGACCAAGAACAATATAAATATCAATAGGAAATCTTGATGCAAAATGGACGTATCAACTCCCCAAGCTTAGTCCTCGCTTGTCCTCAAGCGAATGACGAACTCGATAATAGCGACCACATAATTAGAGAGAGAGATGTGTCGATAAAAAAATACATACACTGGTGGCTCCATGTTGGATCTGGATTTTTCACCTCGCGCGGCTTTTGCGGATGATCTGTTCACCCGATGGATCATCGTCGCCCTTTCATCATGGTGGTCTCCTTTAGCCGACATGTTTTCCTCTTATCTGAGGATTCTGTTTGTGGTTGTGCTTGAGCCAGCCATTGATCTTGTGGTTACACAAGTCAAGGATTCGGTTTTCTCCTTCAGGGTTTCTTGCAAGCAAGTTGGTTTTCATATTCTTGATTTGCGATCTTATAAATGCCCCAGTTTTAAATGTTTCTTCCATCTCTGGGTTAATGGTGGTCCAAATGGGCGTCTCGAATTTTCTGTATGGAGGAAACGGTGTGATGTTGAATGGATATTAGTAAGCCCGTCTAAGCGGAGGGCAGCATTAGGTCTCATGGCAATGCATTCCAGACCTCTAAAGTCATCTTTTAAATCTGGATCATCCAGACGCAAGAAGCCATATTTTGCAGCTCTCCAACAGTATGATGTTTGCCAAGCTTACAGGTGTCCTGTCACCCAAGATGAACTTACTACGCTTCAGAATGCGGGTTAGTCTATACCTCAGCAAGAGCGTGTAGTTATTAGTGCACCACCGCCGGCTGAACTCCGGTGGACGACGGCGACACCTCACATTACTTTTGGGATGGTCTCGCAACCAGTGTTGCCTCCCGCTTTCTCCAGGATTCAAAATCATCTCAGCGGTAAGCACGCGATTTCTTCCTCTCTTAGCGCAGATACTGTTTCACCCTCCCCCTTTGGCGGGATTTCTGGAGCTTTCAAATCGGCACCGTCCGAAGGTTTGGCCAGTGGGCCTTCCTCCCATCATACTTCAGCTCATGGGCCAGAGGTGGGTCGATCTCCAAATGGGCGTGATATTACACCATCTCCATAAAAGGACCATAAGGTCTTTGATGATTTGATTAATGACATGGTTTAGAAGATTTTTTCTTGCACGATCTGTTCAAAACGTGGGCATCTAGCTCCCAACTGCACGACTTCGCAGATATGCACGTCCTGCAGTAGGGTGGGCCACACAAGATCTAACTGTGCTTCTTTTATGCGTGATTATTGTCTTACTTGGAAACAGAAGAGCCCCACCACCTCCCATGTCACCGATTTCTCGGGAACTTCTACTGGTCTTGGGGAAACCGCGCAGCCTACCGAGCAGTTTTCCCCTATCTCATCGCACTCGTTATCTCCCAGGACTCCATCTGAGCTGCCGCCATTGACACCACCTCCACCACCTCCACTCCCTACCATGGACAACTTAGAGCTTGACCCTGAGCGGTACGTTCCTCCAGGCCATCACATCTTCGACGGCGGTTCGAATCGCTTACCACGGTCTTTCATCACTCCGGCGATACTCATTGGCCACCGACATGAGCAGTTCATCATTGCTGAGGTGATGCGTGCACCACCCACCAACCTCATTGGCTAGGTACGACAAGCAGTAGTTGATGTTTTGCAAAACAGAGGTTTCCATGTACGCTCTACGCAGCCTTGGATTGCAGGAGTAGGGCTTTTTGAGCTTAGGGATGGTGGGGAGAGTTTTGCTGTCGTTCAGATGGTTCCTCACGACTTGGGGAATGATTCTTTTGTTAGATTCATGAGGCACAATGAAGGCACGAGTTTTCGTGGCGCTATAGTGTGTCGTCAGGGGTGTCTGATGTTTTTGGGAGTGCCGCTAGATTTCCGCAACACTGAAGATCTCCGTGCAGCGGTTAACACGTTTCGAGAATTCCATCATTGGGTCAGTGATGACCCGTATCTTGTACGATCTATCGTCTTTGCATCGTTCCCGTATGATTTTCTGGTTCCTTGGAGTGTTACTTTCTCTGAGTATGCTGATTGGGGTGGAGCAAGGGTTTCTTGGTCTGTGCCGCTGTACATCCTGGGAGCGGCCTTTGCGGAGTAGATGCCTAATGACGAAGACCACATGCCTCTCAATGGCAACCACCACCCAATGCTAGGTCAGCTTGAGCAAGACAATCTGTTGTTTGCACTCCCACCTTACCCTGCTCTAGGGTGGAATGATGTGCATCCACCTCCAATGCCAGAGCCTCTAGTCCAGCCTGAGGAGGGAGGTTGGGGTTGGCATGCTGAAGTGCTTGATGCACAACCTGCTGTGCCTGAGCAGGATCAAGAATCCATGGTAATTGACCAACCAACCTCTTCGGATTCAGTACAAGCAATTGTGTTTGTTGACCCCCAGCTAGATAATGTTGCATCTGCTGATCATGTCCCTGAAGATGTTGATGATGTTGTCGATGAGGTTCCAGATGAGTTTAATCCAATGGCAATTGTTCCATACCAGCAGCCATGTTTCACCCAATAAACCTGATGATTGGGACAATCCGTGTTGCTTATGGTCCACCCCTTCCACCTGTTGTCTCGTGGACAAGATTTTTTGAAGCTCTCATGGGTTTTTTTAGTATGCTGCATGTCCCTCATCACCTTCAGATGCTTGAGGCTCCATCTATTGTTCTCTCCAAGCGCTCCTGGTCGATTGTGTTTGATGAAGATCTTGGGGAGCCCAGCATTGTCTATAAGGACTACATTCCTCCCGCTCCTAGGACTGAAGTGACGCCATCTGCTGACAGCACCTTACCACCATCAGGGAGTCTCTTCTCCTTTTCAACTCCAGTGACCACGAAGAAGATGCCGCGTAACAAGTCCACTCCAATTGTGGACTCAGCTGTTCGTAGATGCACTAGAGTATCTGTGGAGCGTGATGGCTTCAAACCTGTTCTACAACAGCTTCCAATTACCGCGCCAAAGAGTGAAAGCCGCACGCTAAACCCATGGAAGTGTCGGCTGATAATGACGTACCGCCACCACCAAAGGAGGAGTCCATCCCACCTGCAACTCCGGTCAGGGTGATCCAAGACGTCGGCCAAAGTCTTGGCATCGCCCCAGAAAATCTCACTATGGATCGACTTATGGAAGATCCTGCTGTCTCCAAGCCCTCGCCCAATGATGATTAAACGATCGTTTATGTTACTTAGCTTTATATGTTGTTTGTTTTCTCCTGCCACTGCTTCCTGTGTGTCACAACCTTTTGAACTATGTTTGTGTTAGTTATTATGTAACTGCGCCTTTCCTTTTAAAACTTGTTGCTATGGATAGTCGATCTAAAAGAAGTTGGCGGGTTCTTTGCTGGAATCTGCGTGGCTTAAATTCAGATTCACGTCAAAGGGCAGTTCGTAACAAAATATATGAAAGCATGGCTTCGGTTGTTTGCCTCCAAGAAAACAAAATGCAACATACTGATTATCGAAGTATTAAAAGTTTTTTCCCCAAAAGGTTTCATAATTTTGCATATAGTCCTTCGCGTCGTGCCTCTAGTGGCTTGATCACTCTCTGGAATTCCTCCATTTTAACTGGCTCGTTGATTGACTCTCAGAACTTTGGATTAATTGTGTCTTTCACTTCCAACCATAATTTTGAACCTTCGACTCTAATAAATGTATACGGACCTTGCCAAGGAGAGGCTAGAGACCAGTTTGTCAGTTGGCTATATAACCTCAATATCCCTGTCAATGATAATTGGCTGCTTCTTGGAGATTTCAACTTTATTCGCTCACCGTCCCATAGTAATCTTCCTGGTGCTGATGTGAATGATATTTTTTATCTTGAATGAGATTATTGGTCATCTGGGTCTGTTAGAACTACCACTCAAGGGTAGATCTTTCACCTGGTCAAATACGCAAGATACACCACTTCTCGAACAATTAGACTGGTTCTTCACTTCTGCCAATTAGATATCTTGCTTTCCACTCACACAGGTCCTTCCTTTAGCAAAAACTGCATGTGATCATGTTCCATGTGTTGTGTCAGTAAACACATCCATTCCCAAATGCAACCTCTTTCGTTTTGAAAATTATTGGGTGGAAATGGATGGATTCCTTGACTGTGTCCAGAATTCTTGGAAGATACCCTCCCGAAAGGGTCACATCACTGCCATCATAATGGATAAGCTTAAAAACCTCAGACAGGCTCTCAAGAGATGTCAGACTAGTCTCTCTAGGAGCAAAGCACTAACTGATAAGTGCAATCAGGTGGTGCTCTGTCTGGACAATCTTGAAGAGCAGAGACCCCTGTTAATATCTGAATCCAATTTCAGGGTGATTGTGAAGCTTCACTTAGAACACCTTCTGCATTTACAATTCCTTTACTGGAAAAAGAGAGCTAAAATCAGATTCATCAAGGTGGGAGTAGAGAACACAATTTTTTTTCATGCCATGTCAACTGAAAGATATAGAAGAAACTCTATTTCATCCCTCAAACTGGAGGATGGAACTGTTATCACTGATCATGACGAAGTTGCCGGCTATTTTTGGTCATCTTTCAAAGGCAGGATCGGCTCCTCCCAAGGGATAAACCTGGCTTTCAACCTTCAGCCTCTCATACATAAGGTAGAAGGGCTAGATGTTCTTACTCTGCCTTTTACCGAAGAGGAGATGGATAAAACTGTCAATGAAATGCCCATTGATAAATCTCCACGACCAGATGGTTTCAATGGTATTTTCTTTGAAAAATGATGGCATATCATCTGTCATGACTTTTATCAACTTGTGAATGATTTCCATGCAGGGACTGCAAAGATGGAAAATATGAACTCCTCTTACATAACCCTGGTCCCCAAAAAGAGATCCGCTGAACAAGTGGGAGACTTTAGGCCAATTTCCCTCACTGGAATGGGGCTGAAATTCCTTTCCAAATGGTTGCCAACAGGTTACAGTTACATATCATGAAATGCATTCATAAGAATCAGTATGGTTTCATCAAATCCAGAACTATTCAAGACTGTGTTGGATGTACATTGGAGTACCTTCACCAGTGTCATCACTCAAAGAGACCCATTGTCATACTCAAACTTGATTTTGAGAAATCTTTTGACTCTGTGGAATATGAATTTATATTTCAAGTTCTTACACACAAGGGTTTCAATGAGAAGTGGATCTTATGGTTACAGCAACTGCTCTCTTCTGGCTCCTCCTCGGTTCTACTAAATGGAGTTCCTGGTAGAAAATTTATGTGCAAGAAGGGTGTAAGACAGGGAGATCCTATGTCCCCTCTCCTCTTTGCCATTGCTGCAGACTTTCTTCAAACATTGGTGAATGAGTTGTTGGAGAATGGGCTCATTAAGCTTCCAATCCCTTGGCATGATAAGGACTTTCCAATTGTCCAATATGCAGATGACACTCTTATCATCTTGCCTGCTGTGGAGTCCCAACTGTTGGAGTTCAAAAAGATGCTTGTGCTTTTCTCACAGTCCACTGATCTTCAAGTAAATTACCATAAATCTGCTTTGTTGCCTATTAAAATTGATCAGGTAGAACTCCAAAGGCTCGCAGACTCTATTGGGTGTAAGGTAGGCTCACTACCTTTCACATATCTAGGTTTGCCTGCCGGGACAACCAAGCCAAGAATCATTGACCTAATGCCACTGGTGGATAACATGGAGAGGCTCTCTGCTAGCTCCTCCTTCCTCGCTCAGGGTGGTCGTCTACAATATCTCAACTCAGATTTGTCTTCCGTTCCCTTTTTTTCCTCTGTAGTCTGGAGATACCACCAGGAATCATTAAGCAGTTGGAAAGGATACAAAGACAATGCCTTTGGAGAAGAAATGGCCAAGATCATGCACCTTCTGTCGCGGCTTGGGACTTGGTATGCAGACCCAAACTGAAAGGAGGTTTGGGTATCATGAATATCTGTGTCCAGAATGAGGCTCTGCTTCTTAAACCTGCTGATAAGTTTTTGAACAAAGCAGATGTGCCATGGGTTGATTTAATATGGAACACTTACTACCACAACATAGTTCCACAGGGAACATCTCTCTGTGGATTGTTTTGGTGGAAGGATATCTGCAAGAGGATGGACAATTTCAGAGTTGTCACCTATGTACAACCAAACAAAGGAGATACTTTTTCTTTTGGTCTGATTCTTAGGCACTAGGGGACTCAACCTTGCCCCTAGCACATCGGTTGACTGTTCTCTTTTGCTATTGATACATTTTGCACTGCTAAGGAGGTATTCCAAGCTTTTAAGACAGACTGCATGACTAGCCTATTTCACTTGCCACTTTCTGACAGAGCCTTCCACGTGTTGCAAACATATACCTGCCTGCTACAAAACCTGCACAGAGAATAGTCATGCAAAGATGTATGGCTTTGTTGTAGAGATAGTAAGGTTTACTCTGCTAATAAATACTACTTACATGCCCATCAACCCATTATCCCCAATCCTCTCCTTAGTTGGGTTTGGAAAAGTTGTTGTACCATGAAAATCAAAATGGTTGCCTCGATGCTCATTATGGACAGGCTGAACACTCAAGATATGCTTGGGAGATGCCATTGGAATGTTTCTGATTCAAACTTATGAGTTCTATGTCATGCAAGAGTCAAGGAGGACAGGGATCATCTCTTCTTCAAGTTCTATGTTCAGCACTAGGCTTTGGAACTATCTTTAGATTACTTGGCAGGGTAACTCCATGTGGGACACTTGTTTGACAACCAGGAAAGATTTTCAGCATCCTTTTTCTCTGAAGTGGTGTTTACTGCATGTTGGAATATTTGGACCATCAGAAATGCAAGGATTTTCAACAATGAGCGTCCCAGATTCAACAGATGGAAGTCTAACTTCACTCATGATATCTCCCTTTTAGCTTATAGAATTAAGGCTAGATTTAAGGAAGATCTCCTTAAGTGGATTTCCTTGCTACCTCCATGAGGTTTGCACATCTACACCGCCACCCCATTTGTATATTCTAATCCTTTCATGTACATAAACTCCCTTTAGTTTGTAATAAAAGAAAAGGTTGTGGGGGTGATTACCCTACAGTAGTTGGTCAAAAAAACATACATGAGAGCATCATGAATATTAACATAGCAACAAGTTTTCATCATATAACTTATCATAAACAAGTAACAATCTTTCCACAAATCTTAAAGTATGAAGCATAAACTTTATTGACAACCAACAAACTACATTCTTAGTCATTGAGACAATCATGATTCATCATATTTCACAGAAGAGTCTATGTAAGAGTCATTTTAGCAAGTTCACATACTCAACTATCATTTAGTCTTCTATGATTGCTAACACTCGATGCTTTATGGAACAAAAATTTCCATGACACACATAGGAAGATAGGGGCTTTATTTTTTCGTCACCCAACTTATTTACCTCAAGGATAATGTCAATAATAATGACTCATGATCACCTACATCCAACTTGATATATATATATGAATCTTTCCCCAACACATGATGCTTGCCAACTAAAGAACTAATAGATCGGAAAAGGGATAAACATTATTGACTCTTGCATAAAAGTAAATACATGAAAGTAAAAGATAGGCCCTTCGCAGAGGGAAGCATGTGTTTTCATTCCCTTTTAAATTTGGTATGTGCGAACTCTTAATGTAAAGGAACGTCACTTTATATTGCCCCTTATGATTGCAACTTTATTATGCAGTGTGTCATTTTTTTTCTTTGCCATCACAAGATCGTACAAATATTATTTTCCCTTACAATTAAAGGTCACACATATTTAGGAGAATTTTTCATTGCTTTATGCACTAACTAAAACTTACTTAAAGGATATTATTCAATTCTTAGGTAGATATGGTGGAGTCTCATGGCAAAAAACTGGGTTTAAGGGTTATGGATGCACAAGTAGTATCTCTACTTAGTGCGAATTTTTGGGCTAGAAAAAGATCCTAGACAAGCACCAGATGCTAGAGGATCCATGACAATAGAAATTCTATGTGAATCTAAACAAACATAACTCATTACGCTGTCTTCCTTGTCCAACATCAACTATTATATCATGTAGAAAATATTTGATGGCGGCTCACAATCATAAAAGATGTACAAGATAGTCTATTTGCATGTGAATCTCCTCTACTCTTTTATAATTTGCATGGATTGTAAAAATGATTAACAATATATTTGCTAACACCCAACATCTTTCATCAAGCACACTTCTTTTTGTGTGAAGTCATTACTCCCCATGTATTAGCAATCTTTCTATTTTTTTTACTTCTATGATTGATGCATGAGAGTAAAGCAAACAAATTCCAACTAATCTCTATTATATAACTCTTACACTTGGTTACAACGATAGATAGACAAATAAAACGCTCTAAGCAAAACGATACTAAACCTTCATTCTTCTAGATCAGCAAATAGCTAAGGATCAAAGAAAAATAGATGTTGATGTAAAAGTGATGGTGATACGTGATACGTCTCCAACGTATCTACTTTTCCAAACTCTTTTGCCCTTGTTTTGGACTATAATTTGCATGATTAATGGAACTAACCTGGACTGACGCTGTTTTCACCAGAATTGCCTTGGTGTTATTTTTGTGCAGAAATCAAAGTTCTCCAAACGTCCTGAAAATTTACGGGGAGCAGTTTTGGAAAATATCAAAAATATGTGCGCCAAGTTCCACCTCAGGGGGTGGGCCAGTGGGCCACAAGCCCCTACTCCGCCACCACCCCCCTGGTGGCGGTGGGCAGGCTTGTGGGTCCCACAGGCACCTGCCGCCCCCAACTCCAGCTCTATAAGTTGTCTTTTGTCCGAGAAAAAATAAAAAGAGAAGTTTTCGTCGTGTCTTTGATACGGAGGCGCCGCCACCACCTGTTCTTCATCTGGAGGGCAGATCTGGAATCCGTCTTGGGCTCCGGAGAGGGGAAATCGTCACCATCGTCATCATCAACCTTCTTCACTCTCCTATTCCATGAAGCTCTTCATCGTTCGTGAGTAATCTATTCGTAGGCCCGCTGGGCGGTGATGAGTAGGATGAGATCTATCATGTAATCGAGTTAGTTTTGATGGGGATTGATCCCTAGTATCCACTATGCTATGAGATGTGATGTTGCTACTACTTTGCCATGCTTAATGCTTGTCACTAGGGCCCGAGTGTCATGATTTCAGATCAGAAATTATTATGTTGTCACCAATATATGTGTGTTTTAGATCCGATCTTGCAAGTTGTTTTTACCTACTATGTGTTATGATCCGGCAACCCCGGAGTGACAATAACCGGAACCACTCCCGGTGATGACCATAGTTTGAGGAGTTCATGTGTTCACCAAGTGCTAATGCGTTGGTCCGGTTATTTATTAAAAGGAGAACCTTAATATCCCGTAGTTTCCTTTTGGACCCCGCTGCCACAGGAGGGATGGACAATAGATGTCATGCAAGTTCTTTTCCCTAAGCATGTATGACGACACACGGAATGCACGCCTACATCACATTGACGAACGGGAGCTAGCCACATATCTCTCCGTGTTATAGTTGTTGCATGATGAATATCATCCAAACAAATTACTGACCCATTGCCTACGAGTTTGTCCTACTGCTGTTACTTGTCTTGCTCTGCTGCTGTTATTATTGCTGATACTGTTGTTACTTGTCTTGCTCAAATGCTGCTACTACTGTTGTTATTGCTGCTACTTGTTTTGCTCTGCTACTGCTGCTACTGTTGCTACTACTGTCGTTTGCTACTGTTGCTACTTGCTACTGCTGTCACTACTGTCGTTCCTTGCCACTTCTATTGCTCGTTACACTGCTACTACGTGCTACACTGTTGATTCGCCAGACCGTTCACGGGAATTGACAACTTCCGTCGACGCGGCAACGGAGGCGCCATTGATACAATTGTTAGGAATAGTCTGCCGTCAACATATCGTTTCTGACACCGTTGTTATCATACTACTTTGTTGTTACTACTGTGCTTGCAGATACTAATCTTTCAGGTGTGGTTGAATCCGACAAATTCAGTTGTTAATACTTGAGAGTATACTCTCACCTCCTGATTGGCTTACCTACAAATTTGGCTCGAATACTCTACCCTCGAAAACTGCTGCGAACCCATGCGCTGGTGGGCCATCAACAACATTCTTCCAGTTTCATTGCCGGGGAGTGCTAGCAGCATTCTTCTGGTGCCGTTGCAGGAGAAGGTTTGTTGTCATAAGCATTAGTCTAGCTAACGCCAGAGATTGCAGGATCAGCCCTTTTATGGAGCCACTCCCAGGGAAGCACAGCTGACGTCAGCATTTTTCTGGCGCCGTTGCCGGGGAGGTATTGCTATATTCTCTGAGTCACTTGGGATTTATATCTGCTGATCACTATGAAGAATCTGAAGGATCCGAAAACCAAAGTCTTGCCCTCAACTGCAAGGGGAGGTAAGGAATTGCCATCTAGCTCTGCACTTGATTCACCTTCAGTTATGAGTAAGTTTGCGACATCACCCCCTACTAGAAATCTTGATATGTCGCCTGTGCTTGACGATGCTTGTGATACTACTGCTAGAGATGCTATGCTTGATGCTATGCTTGATACTGCTAGAGATGCTATGCTTGATACTGCTTTGCCTGATGATGCTAGAGATGCTATTTTGCCTGATGATGCTATGCTTGATACTGCTAGAGATACTCCTTTGCCTGATGTTCCACTAGCAGTGTTCCTTGATGCTCATATTGCTAGAGTTACTGCCAATGCTCGTGATGCTTCTGAAACTACCGATACTATTGAGATAGAACTTGCTTTTGCTCCTGTTAGATCTAGTTCTCCTAGATATGAATTGCCTGGTATACCTGAGGGTTATGTTATGGAGGGAGAGATAGCTGAGGATTTTCTTGCGTGTAAGGATGCCTATGACGCTGATAAATTAATTCTCAAGTGGAAAGAAAAATCTCGGGAAGTTAGGATGAAAAATGATCCGAAGTTTGCCACTTTGCCTATCTTTGTCACCGATAAGGATTATGAATTCTCTATCGACCCTGAGATAATCTCTCTAGTCGAATCTGATCCTTTTCACGGTTATGAGTCTCAGACGGTCATAGCCCATCTTGCCAAACTATCCGAAATAGCCAACCTTTTCACTAATGAGGAGAAGATCCGCCACTACTATATCCTTAAGTTGTTTCCTTTCTCTCTAAAGGATGACGCTAAGGCCTGGTTCACCTCTCTTGCTCCTGGATGTGTGCGTAGTCCCCAGGAGATGGTCTATTACTTCTGTGATAAATATTTCCCTGACCATAAGAAGCAAGCTACCTTGCAGGAAATATACAACTTTGCTCAACTCCAAGAAGGGAGTCTTCCACAAGCTTGCGGGAGGCTCATCCACCTACAGAATGCTTTGCCTGATCACCCTCTTAAGAAGAACGAGATACTTGATATCCTCTATAACGGACTTACCGATGCCTCTAGAGACCACCTAGATAGTTGTGCCGGTTGTGTTTTTAGGGAACAAACTGTAGAACAAGCTGAGACCCTACTCAATCACATCTTGATCAACGATAATGCTTGGACTATTCCCGAACCACCTCCTAAGCCAACTCCTAAGAAAAGAGGTATTCTTTTCCTCAGTCCCGAAGATATGCAAGAAGCCAAGAAATCTATGCAAGAGAAAGGCATTAGATCTAAAGATGTCAAAAATCTACCACCTATCAAAGAGATCCATGGTCTTGATAACCCGATAAAGGTAGTAGAAGTAAATTCTCTGCGTAGGTTTGATGAGAGTAATATTCCTTTTGATAAACCTGCTAGGCTATGCTTTGATGAATTTGACAACTTTGTTGCCAAACAACAGAGTTTCAATGATTATGCTAGCAGACATTTGAAACAAAGTGCTCGTATGCTTAGCCATTGAAGTGCTTGTGTAGACAGAAATGTCAATGCTCTGAAGCTTCTGAGTAAACATGCCTCTATGATTACTACTCAGGTAGAACAAGTACTTAAAGCTAAGAATGAACTGCTCAATGAATTAAATGACAAGTCTATCAGAGTCATTACTAGAGAAGGCAAAATGACTCAGGAACCTTTGTATCCTGAAGGTCATCCTAAGAGAATTGATCAAGATTCTCAAGGAATCAATGCTGATACACCTAGTCATCCTAAGGAGAAGAAGAAGGATGGTAGAAACCTGCACGCCAGTTCACCAAATACTATCACACCTGAAGAACCTAATGATATTTCTGCGTCTGATGCGGAAACACAATCAGGTGATGAACATGAACCTGGTCACAATGTGGACAGTGATGTTCATAATAATGCTCAATCTAGTCATGAAGAGGATGTGGAGATTAAACCTACGGTTAATCCTAATAATCCACAACCTAAGAGATATGACAATAATGACTTCACTTCTAGGAAGCATGGTAAGGAAAGAGAGCCATGGGTTCAGAGACCTATGCCATTTCCTCCTAAGCCATCCAAGAAAAACGATGATGAGTATTTTGAGCGCTTCATTGAGATGATAAGACCCGTCTTTCTTCAGATGCAGTTAACTGATATGCTCAAGATGTCTCCGTATGCCAAGTACATGAAAGATATCATGACTAATAAACGGAAGATACCACATCTTGAGATCTCCACCAAGCTTGCCAATTATACTTTCAAAGGTGGAACTCCTAAGAAACTTGGTGATCCCGGAGTGCCCACTATACCTTGCTCCATTAAAGGAAACTACGTAAGAACTGCCTTATGTGACCTTGGAGCCGGTGTTAATGTTATGCCACTCTCTCTTTATCATAGACTTGAGTTGGATAAGTTGACAGCCACTGAAATTTCTCCGCAAATGGCCGACAAATCACTGCTTTCCCTATCGGTATTTGCGAGGATGTGCCTGTTGTGGTTGCTAATACCACTATCTTAACACACTTTGTTATCTTGGATATTCCCGAGGACGATGCCATGGCTATCATCCTCGGAAGACTCTTTTTAAACACTACAGGGGCTGTTATAGATTGCAACAAAGGCAATGTCACTTTCCATATCTACGGTAATGAGCACACAATGCACTTTCCGAAGAAACGATATCCAGTACATTGCATCAATGCTATCGAAAAGACTTCATCGATTCTCATTGGGAGCTTTGAATGCCCTATTCCTCGTGTCAAGATGAAGTATGATTTGCTTGTTGGGGAGATACATATCCCCATTGAGGTGACTTAGTGGCTACTCGAAAATTCTCCGTTCTCTCTTGCGATTCGAGAAGGTTTGTCATAAGGATTTCATCAACCCCACTGACGAATTTCTTTCGATGACCATGAAACGGATGAACCAGAGAGTCACATACCTCTGTTTTGAGTTCTCTTTTTCTGTTGCTTAGAAGAAAAATGATAGAATTAGTTAGCTTTTCCTTTTTTCTCTTTTAGCGCCCCGGAGAAAAATACCTCGAAAATAAAAGTTCTCCGATGGTCTTGAAAGTTTAGTATGATTTTTTCTGGAATTTTTGAAAATTTCTGGGCCTGAGAGCTGGTCAGGGGGCCTGACCAGTGGGCCACAAGCCCCCCACCGCCACCTACCCACCTGGTGGCGGGGTGCAAGCTGGTGGGTCCCACAGGCACCCCCTCCACTCACTCCAGCTCTCAGCCTCTTCTTCCAACTCTAGAAAAAATTGTTTCGCAGCTCAAACCCGTGTTCTTGCTCATTTGGCTGTGATTTTCGATCTCCTTGCTCAAAGCACCATTCTCCGAACTGTTTTCGGGAAATTACTCCTTGGTAAGTGACTCCTCCATTGGTCCAATTATTTTTTGCTCTAGTGCTTTATCCTTCGCGTATTCTTGCTACCTTGGTGACCCTGTTCTTGAGCTAGAAAAGTTGATTTTAGCTGGTCCCAAGTAGTTTTAGCGCGTGATACAGTCTCTAGGCACTAGTGGGAGTAGTTGCTACAAGGTATGATTGGTCCTCATTCACTTTTCTCTTCAACTTCAAAAATTTCAGCATAAGGAAATTATGTTCAAGAGGAAGTTTCATGGTGGTTCCTCAAGTAAGAAGGGTCCTCGTCTCTCCTTTCGGGAGACCGAACCTTTTCAACTAAGGGACGCATCGGTGCAACCATGTGAATGGCCTTCCGATGAGTTCATGATCGAAGCAGGCTTGAAGGATGAGTTTGATGCACTTGTCCGCAATGCCGGGTTAGAAGAATTCCTCTCAGATAAATGTGAACAGTATGCTATGCTCACTGCCTCTTTCGTGCGCAGATTTAAATTTTTAGCTGGCCATGAATCATCTATACTGTTTGATCTGTACGATAAGTCCTATACCGTGGGTCTGGAGGATTTCAATACGATTTGCAAGATAATCGATGGAGGTAGTGTTATTGATCCTCCTAAGTCTTCGGTCAGAGACTTTGTCTCCAGTATAACTGTGGGAGAAACCAGAGATATCACGCAAGCCACCATAGGAAGCATCCATTTCCCTGCCTTGCACTACCTTGCCCTCTTCATAGGTAGGTGCATTAACGGCAAGCGTGCACATTGTCACCTATGCGTTTCCGACCTTAGTATCCTTAAGATTGCAGTAACAGGTGACAGGAGCTTCAATATAGGAGCTATTATAGCAAGGAGGCTGAATAAAAATGCCAGTGAGGGGGACTTCTTTGGTGGAGTTTATGCTACACGCTTAGCAAATTTTCTAGGAGTATCCATCCGTCCAGAAGACGCTCCTCTCCGTACAGCCTACATTGATCGTGTCGCTCTAACACACTACCAGTTCCTTGAGAGAGATCATGGATCCCTCCTATACCGCTTGATATTTAACCGACAGCATGTTTTCCATATTACCCTTCCTGCTCCTGCTTTCTTTGACTTTCAGGTTAAACGAAGATACTACATAACCATAGGAGAGGCTGAGGAGTATGAGAGGGAGGCGACGGCTGCTCGACTTCGTGAGGCATCTATTCAGGCAGTGGCTGCATCACTCCCGTATAACATCCATTATGACTTTGGGTATCGCCAGGACCCACCGTTGGAGTACACCAATCTAGGCCAAAAGCCTAAGCTTGGGGGAGTACGTGTTCTCACCGACTTTACAATCATGTTTATGCTTTCACTTCGTTAGCCGGTGTTTACACTTTGCCACTATATTATCCATGCTAGTTTCTTTTCGTTTTCTTGTTTGCTTGTTTTGTGTCCTTTTGAGAAAACCCAAAAAGATTTTTCTTTCTTCTTTTGCTTGCTGGGAGCTTTCCCGTGTAAATAGCTTTCTTTTTCTTTGTGTCAAGGTAGAAGATATTGGTTACAATGTTTAGTGGTTCTTACATGCTTACCTGTTTAGATTTCAAAGAGCCATATTATTTTGTCTTCTCCTTTGTGTTTGCCTGCAGATTCAGCTTAGTCCAATGTGCTTATTATCGTTTACATCGTTCGATCGTGCAAATGAAAGGCAACAATGAGGATATATGATGAAGTGACTGAGACTGAAAAGCTGGTATGAACTCTATCTATTTTGTTTTTGTAAATATGACTAGCTTGTCGACCCAGATTTAGCTTTGTTGTGAGAGAACCATGTTTGCCATGACAACTTAGAGATCATAGTTTTTGATGCCATGCTTATTTAGCAGAGAGCTTATAATGGTTTGTCTTGATTGCCAACATAGACTTTGAGATTACTGTGATGTATTATGATAGGATGGTATTCTCCTTTGAATGTTTCAAGTGGCTTGACTTGGCGCATGTTCATGCATGTAGTTGAAACAAAATCAACATAGCCTCTATGATGTTCGTATTCATGGTGATTTATATCCTGTTCATGCTTGCATTTAATGTTAGTCAAACTCATTGTATCTTGATGACTGTTGTCGCTCTCTAGTTGGTCACTTCCTAGTATTTTGCCAGCCTTCACTTGTACTAAGCGGGAATGCTGCTTGTGCATCCACTTCCATGAACCGAAAAGTTTTTCCATGAGAGTCCACCATACCTACCTATTTGCGGTATCTACCTGCCGTTCCAAGTAAATTTGCATGTGCCATTCTCTAAATCTTCAAGAAATAAATCTGTTTCACATGCCCGAACCGCTCATGTGGTGACAGAGGGCTATTGGTATCTTCCATGCTAGGAGTGTTATCCTCGACATGTGTTTATTCATAGTCATTCACGAGAAAGGGGCTAGTATTTGGGATGCCTAGTTCCATGCTTAAATCGAAAACATAACTGTAAAACAAGACTACCCCCGAATTGATGTTAGTATGGACGGTACCCGAGGATTCGACTAGCCGTGGAGTGTGATTGATTGGTGGTGGGGGAGTTAAAACTTTACTTTTCTATTTGGGAACCGCCTATAGCATGAGTAGCATGGAAGATATTGAGAACTCTTGGTCATTGCGTTGACAATGAAAGCATGCCACCCAAAATTATTATCTCTGTTTTCAAAAGCTTGAGCTTTGGCCCCTCTGCAAATCAATGCTTCCCTCTGCGAAGGGTCTGTCTATTTATTTTCCTGTTGAGTCATCCTCCTCTTATATAAGCACCAATTAGAGAGCACCTCTGTCATTTTTATGCTTTGCTTTTGATTGATATTGAGTATGACTATGATTGGATCTTCGTTGCTATGAATTACAATGTTTAGTCAGCCCTTGATCCTTGAAAGTCCTCTGCATTTATGTTTTGCGGTCTCAGAGAGAGCTAGCGAGATACCACCTATTCATATTGCTTCATGCTTGTTTTGATTGAAGTGTTGGTATTTGAAACTCATTATTATTTGCTCGTTAGCTGATTATGCCATTGATATTAGTTTACCGTGAGATCTTTGTGTCATTTTCTTATGTGGTTAACTTGTGATCTTGCTGAAATTCTCGTTATGAGTTAGACATAGTTGCAACAACAAGATCAAACAGACTTTCTCAAAGTTTTTTCTTTCTCTCTCAGTTTGTCAACTAAGTTGCTTGAGGACAAGCATGGTTTTAAGCTTGGGGGAGTTGATACGTCTCCAACGTATCTGCTTTTCCAAACTCTTTTGCCCTTGTTTTGGACTATAATTTGCATGATTTGAATGGAACTAACCTGGACTGGCGCTGTTTTCAGCAGAATTGCCTTGGTGTTATTTTTGTGCAGAAATCAAAGTTCTCCAAACGTCCTGAAAATTTACGGGGAGCAGTTTTGGAAAATATCAAAAATATCTGCGCCAAGTTCCACCTCAGGGGGTGGGCTAGTGGGCCACAAGCCCCTGCTCCGCCGCCACCCCCCTGGTGGCGGTGGGCAGGCTTGTGGGGCCCACAGGCACCTACCGCCCACAACTCCAGCTCTATAAGTTGTCTGTCGTCCCAGAAAAAAATAAAAAGAGAAGTTTTCGTCGCGTTTTCGATACGGAGGCGTCGCCTCAACCTGTTCTTCATCTAGAGGGCAGATCTGGAGTCTGTCTTGGGCTCCGGAGAGGGGAAATCGTTGCCATCGTCATCATCAACCTTCTTCCCTCTCCAATTCCATGAATCTCTTCGTCGTTCGTGAGTAATCTATTCGTAGGCTCGCTGGGCGGTGATGAGTAGGATGAGATCTATCATGTAATCGAGTTAGTTTTGATGGGGATTGATCCCTAGTATCCACTATGTTCTGCGATTTGATGTTGCTACTACTTTGCCATGCTTAATGCTTGTCACTAGGGCCCGAGTGCCATGATTTCAGATCAGAAATTATTATGTTGTCACCAATATATGTGTGTTTTAGATCCGATCTTGCAAGTTGTAGTTACCTACTATGTGTTATGATCCGGCAACCCCGGAGTGACAATAACCCGAACCACTCCCGGTGATGACCATAGTTTGAGGAGTTCATGTGTTCACCAAGTGCTAATGCGTTGGTCCGGTTCTTTATTAAAAGGAGAACCTTAATATCCCGTAGTTTCCTTTTGGACCCCGCTGCAAGGGGAGGGATGGACAATAGATGTCATGCAAGTTCTTTTCCCTAAGCACGTATGACGACACACGGAATGCATGCCTACATCACATTGACGAACGGAAGCTAGCCACATTTCTCTCCGTGTTATAGTTCTTGCATGCTGTTACTTCTCTTGCTCTACTTCTGCTACTACTGTTGCTATTGGTGCTACTTGTTTTGCTCTGCTACTGCTGCTACTGTTGCTACTACTGTCGCTTGCTACTGTTGCTACTTGCTATTGCTGTCACTATTGTTGTTCCTTGCCACCGCTATTGCTCTTTACACTGCTACTACCTACTACATTGTTTATACGCCAGATAGTTGGCGGGAATTGACAACCTCCGTCGACGCGACAACGGAGGCGGCATTGATACAGTTGTTAGGAATAGTCTACCGTCAACAGATCGTTTCTGACAGCGTTGTTATCATACTACTTTGCTGTTACTACTGGCTTGCAGATACTAATATTTCAGGTGTGGTTGAATCCGACAAATTCAGCTGCTAATACTTGAGAGTATACTCTCACCTCCTGACTGGCTTACCTACAAATTTGGGTCGAATACTCTACCCTCGAAAACTGCTGCGAACCCACTCGCTGGTGGGCCATCAACAACAGTCTTCTAGTTTCATTGTCGGGGAGTTCTAGCACCATTCTTCTCGGAATTGTGATGGGGATCACCAAAAAGGAAAGGAACATGATTGACAAGAGCTATAAGCTTCACGACTCCACATTTTACTTTATGTGAGAAATATTCCTGAGTCCATAGGAAATCCAATACTATTAAAAGGGGATGAAGTATCTATAATGATTTTTTTCTCAAAGTGCTCAGATATTATCCACCAAAAACCTCAACATTTTCCCCACAAAACAATCTATCCAAAACCCTAAAGATCAAATTTGGTACCACCAACATTTCCATATCGGCCACACCGAGTTTCCCTTAGATAGAACCCAAGCCAAACCCTGGCAACTCGATACAACTGAGATTCTCTTCGGTATAACTGAAAAGCAGTGACCACCTTGCTGGTATCCATTTGTAGAAAATCAGAATTTCAAATTTTTTATATCGGTGCCACCGAGTCGCTGGAACTGACTAGGCCAACCGAATTGGTCTCACTGACAACCCAAAAGTTAGGACATTTTGCACTAGTCGGTGTAACGGACTTTTTTTACTTCGGTTCCACTGAGTTGGGCAATAATGTTGTAAGAGTTGGATTTCTGGAGATGGCTATATAAACCCCTCCACCCCCTCTCATTCGTAGAGACAGCACTCAGATCAAGAAAACACTTCCACCATTCATTTTCTGAGAGTGCACCACCTACTCATGTGTTGAGATCAAGATCTTCCACTCCAACCATATGAATCTTGATTTCTAACCTCCCAAAGTTGATTTCCACCAAATCATTATCTTCTACCAATCTAAATTCTGTAAGAGAGTGATTGAGTGTTGAGGAGACTATCTTTTGAAGCACTAGAGTAAGGAGTTGATCATCCATACCACATCTATTACCTTTTGGAGAGTGGTGTCTCCTAGATTGGTTAGGTGTCGCATGGGAGCCTCCAAATCATGTGGAGTAGAACCAAATAGATTGGAGGGGCGATGAGATCGCCTATTTCCTGAAGATCTACCCCAAGTGAGGCTAATCCTTTGTGGACTTCAGCCATGGTGGAATAGACAAGGTTGCTTCTTCATGGAATCCTTGTGGGTGGAGCCCTCCATGGAATCGCGCAACCGTTACCCTCTATGGGTTGAAGTGTCCATCAAAGTGGGACGTACGATAGAACCACCTATCGAAACCTTGCCAAAAATATTTGTGTCTTAATTGAATTTGATCTTCCTATCTATACTCCTTACTTACATGTGCATGCCTTTAATTTTCACTACCATACTCGTAAACTTGCATGTGTATGGTGTGCTAGACATGGCAAAATTGCTAAAACTTTCCAATCGATAAAATTGGGAAAAAGGGTAGGTTTTTATTTGGTCAAGTAGTCTATTCACCCCCTCTAGATGCCTCTTATAGATCCAACAATTGGTATCAGAGGTTTGCTCTCCTTTGCTTTTGTTTTATAACCATTGGAGGAAGATGGATGTGCCTAGTTTGGGGAGTCTTGGCTGTACAGTGCCTATTCTCAATGGGGAGTACTATAATCAATGGAAGGACAAAATGCCTAATTTATTTGATGAATTCCATTTGAGAAAATATGTTTATAGTCCCTATGTGCCTCCCATTGATCCCTTACATCCTTATCATGAGGAAGAAATTGACATGCTTCGTAATCTTAGAACCGTAAATCCTATCATTAGAGGATTACCTAGAATCGTGTTTGATCAAATGGAAAACTTTGAGTGTGCCTACACCTTGTGGAAAGATTTGGAGGAAATATATAGGAACTACTCTTTGAAAAATCTTGATGATACTCTTCATAAAACTATTGTCTTCCACAAAATGAAGCCTAGTGATCCTAACTTTGATAAATATCTATTTGAGCTTCATGACCTCATGTGTGATAAAGGAGATGTCATTACTATCAATAACATCATGGTTGAAGCCATTCACATTCATAATCTTGAACATTGTCGTTGTCACTGTTCTAATGACAATGCTGATCTTTGTGACAAGGACATTCCATTTGATGATGATAGTGTGTAACATGGCTACTATGAACGTAAATAGATTGTCCCTTCGCAGAGGGAAGCAGGGATTCACAGAGGTGCTCGAGCTCATTGCTTAAAACAGAGATGAATGTATTTTGGGTGGTGTGCCTTTCCTGTCAACGTTAAAATAAGGGATTTCAATATCTTCCTTGCTAATCACATTACTCGTGGTTCCAAAAGAGAATTGAAATTTTACTCCACCTCAACCATTCAAACACTTTCCATGGATAGTCATATCCACGGGTGTCCTCCAAACAATCAACCTTCTAGGGGGAGTTCTTGTTTATCTACTTTTGTATTATGTAGGACTAAGAATCCTTTTTACCAGCCTCTCCCGTATAATGACAAGTGAATAAACACTCATCATGAAAATAACCCTCTCAGCATGTAAGATATTGACCGCCCCAATCGCTCCATGAGTAGTATAAGCGCACAAAACATATATTTCTTTGAAGGTTTTAGAGGTGGCACATGAAAATTTACTTGGAAAGGTAGTAGAATACCATATATAGGCAGGTATGGTGGGCTCTCATGGAAGAAACTTGGATCAAGTATTTCGATGCACAATTAGTATTTCTACTTAGTACAAAGTTTTGGCTGGCAAAAGTTTCTAAACAAGCACCACATGTTGGAGGATCCATAGCAATGTAGCTTACATGAAAATATACACAAACATAACTATTACATTGCGTTCCTTGTACAATATAAACTATTTGACCAAGGTTGAAAATAATTAATGGGTATTTACAATAATAAAACATGTCCAAGATAATATATTTGTCTGTGAAAGTTATCTTTCTTATACTAATCATTCATGAATTGCTTGTATGACCAGTATTGTGATTACCAAACTTCAATAGATTTTACTTTCTAAACCAAATATGGACCTGCTACTAAGAATATATCACATTGATAATTTCATATTCATGATATTTCCTTCATTCACAATTTACTCTTAGGATATAAGTTAAGCACACGAATAAACATCAAACTGTTCTCAAAAGATACAAGTGAAGATCAATGAGTAGTCAAGCAATTAAGTGGCTATGTGTGGACTCTATATCAATAAATATTTTCGGGTCTAAGAATTTCATTCAAACAAAAAACTAAACAAAATTCACTCCAAGAATAGCACATATCATGTGGACAAATCATAATTTACGCGCAACATATGTTAATTGATATTTGTTGACGAAGAGAGATGCGATGCGTAGCATCCCCAAGCTTAGATGCTTGAGACTTCTTGTAGTATTGACTTGCGGTGCCTTAGGAACTCCCAAGCTTGAGATTATGTATCTCATTCAATCCTCTCATATCCCAGTTTCACCTAAGTCTCAAAAACTTCATCCACACAAAACTTTATTAGAACTCATGAGATCGATTAGTACACATAAGAATAAATCAACACTTCGTCTACTGCCAAGACAACTCCCAAAAGTAATGTCTAATAACACCATCTACTCCTTCTTTATAAAGACATGGGTTACTCCAAAATTTATGTATTAAATCACACAAGAAATTTTTCTTTTGTTGGTTTGTGAAACTAGGTGGTATGTTGTAAGAGTATATTTCTCCATGTGTGGTTTTGGTAATTGATGGAAATCCCTTTGGACTAATGGTTGCCTTGAGTTATATTCGAAGTATTTATCCATATGCACTTCTTGGATTCCAACTGTTGGTTTCCAGGAGTTTATATTGTTACCAAGGTAGTATTAAGGATTTATCCAAATATTGGTCATAGATAAGATAAATCTCTAGGTTCATCAAGACTAAGTTAAAGAGTGAATCAAGTTTAGCAACACACAAAGTGTACAAGATGTACCGAGATGGATCATGTGATCCCATGGTATGGTAAGCATTGTCCATTACACTTTGTGTACTAACCCATGGTCTACGTGGGAGTTCTATGTGGGGTTAGGTATGTTTCCATGGGCTTGCGTCAAGAGGAAGATCTCATACAACCCATGGATGATGTCGTGGTTTTGTCACGACAGATGTCCTCCTGAGAGGACTTTGAGATGGGGTCATCGCAACCATGTGGTGACTCAAAGGGGTTAGCAGGGAGCAACAGACGATTTTGCCCAGGTTCGGCCCCTCAGATTGAGGTAGAAGCCTACGTCCTGCTATGTGTATATTGGTGTAGAAATCGATTACAAGGGTGCGGATTCGCTTGACCTAGCTCTCGATTGATGTTAACTTAAAATCTACGAGCCCTAGAGACTCGCCTTTATATACAGGTCGAGGTCCTAGGTTTACAAGAGTCCTGGTCATGTTAGGATTCGTGACCTGGTATGTCTCTAACTCGTCTTGCCCCTTAAGTAAGGAAACTCCTGGCGACCCTTCTCCCGGATGGGCCATGTTTCGCCCTCTTCGTGTCTTGGGCCGCAGCCGGCTCTCGTTGGTAAAAGCCTTGTGCCTTCTGCTTCATAGGTCAGGGCTCGTCTTAAGTATGAATGTTGAGCCACCATCATCTTGACCCCCCCCCCCCTAGGGCCGATCTCATGGTGGGATAATATCCCCAACATTAGGCCCGAGATTGACTTGAACTTGTTCACGTCAACAAACATTTCTCACACTCTTGGCGGCTCAAACATAATCCCAACTTGTCCCAAACGGAAAAAAATATTGATTTTTAAAGTCCCCATGATTTTCTGTTCCATCTATTAATGACGTTAGGTATCCTGAGATTTTAGGAATCTTCATGACGTCACTCCAACAGCTTCTTTGGCTTATCTGTTTAGCACGATAATCAAGGCGCCGTCAATTTCGAAATTTATAGCACCCCCTAGATTCCCGCGCCTCCCGTTTCCATTTCCCCTCTCGGCCTTTAAATACCGACACGGACATCTCTTTTACTTTTACCCTGCTCATCTTCTTCGTCTTCTACATCGAGCTCAAGTATGCGACGCGCCGCCGCTGCTCTTCCCATCGACTAGCACTCCGGTACGGGGGCTCCACCACCATGCGTCTTCTGCTCTGAACCGCAAACTCATTCCGCCTCCGTCGACGCCATCAGGTAAGCCTTCGTTCCTCACACAAGATCTGCTTAGGTCACCCACCGTAGTTCAAAAGAGTTCTTAGTGTTCGTCCTGCCGTCATTGCGATCATAGATCTATTCGACCCCTTGATGAAAACTTTCCCCAACGATAGGTTGCGGAATGAACATGAATCTGAACCTCACATAAAATTCAAGGATATTTTTCGGGAACCTCATGAACATTAGGTGTTGCCGCCCCATATTTTACTGCATCTGGAGCTATTAAATTCCTTTTTTCGTACCGTTGGTAGATCCATCTTTCTATATATTTTGGTAGAAAACTGTTTATCCAATACTTAGTGGAGTCTGATATCATAGTTCCTTCGTAAAACATTGTTAATCTCACACAGGCCTGTTAGACATTTTGTAATTCGCCATCTCCGTCGGCCGCCTTGTATTCACGCGACTTAAGTATTATGAACTTATTTATTGTTTATTTCTTGAACTCCTCGTTTCTCCAAACGATTTTTACTTGCTAGAATATCCACCCAATCATAGTTATACCACTCGCTCCTTCCTGAATCTATCAGTCACGTCGAGACCATCAAAATGCAACTGGTTACCCTCAGAAATTGGTGATGACACATTGCAACGATGTGTGTCAGTAGGGACCTTGTCTCCTAAGGAGATAATTGGATGGAGAGCCGCCGCTGGAGAAGTGCGGCCTCAACCCGCCAAAGGAGAGGTCGTGGTTTTCACTGATCATTTAGAACGAGGTTTCTCTCCTCCTGGTTTAAAATTCTTTCGGGATGCTCTCAACTTATAAAACCTTCACCCCCAAGATATAGGTCCCAATTAAAGCAGTAATTTATGTTAGTTTCAAGTCTTCTGTGAAGCGTACCTAGGAATAGAACCTACCATTCCCTTATTTAGGGAGTTCTTCTACTTTAACCACCAGACAAAATGGGTTGATGGCCCCAGCTTAGAACTCGGGGGAGTTACCATCCAGAGGCGGCCTGAGATCGGTTTTCCTGCTACCACCTTACCCAGTCACCCCAAGGGTTGGGGAAAAACTTGGTTTTATTGCAAGGATACCACACCGGCTCAGAAAAATCCTCTACCGGGTTTAAGAGAAGAACGTCTTCCAATGTATTTCCAGCTCCCCGGTGCAATGTCCCCGGAACAACAAGCCACCCACACATTTGTCTGCGCAAAACTGAGAGCTTTTAATGCCAACTGCTTGAGCGGAATTGAGTTGATGTGATGCTGGATGGAATTGCGCATTATGCCCTTAAGCCACCAGGATGAAGTGATGTGCCGTTATAACGACGACTTAAACAATTCTCAATGCTTCACCAATGTAATGCTTGACTCCGAAGAAGTCAATAGCCTCGTGGAGAAATTATGTGGTGGCCCAAAGAAGCATGTTCCAAAATTGGTTTGAAACCATATTGCAACCTGAATCCGGCTCGTGAGGTAAATGTATCCAACCATCACCCGCCTTATATGGTATTCCCTTTGTTCTTTGTAGAACTAACTTCCCCTGTTGTAGAAAGGCGCGCCCTTGTGGAAACGCAAATCAGTAAAGCCACCTGTTAAAAGGGTCAAGACTGCCGCAAAGAACAAGAAGAAAACCAAAATAGGTGCAGGCGAGTCATCTGTTGTGGGCGAGTCACAGAACATCAAATAATTTTCTAAGGTAAATGTCTAGATTGTCCCCTTATTGTGCCACATGCTGTTCTAATCACTCAACTTATTCTCGGGGGGGGGGGGGGGTGACGTTGAAGATGTTAAGGTAATTTCAATATCTTCCGACTCAAATATTTCCTTGGAAAGACCTCGAAGGTGGGTTTATACGAAAGTCCCTATGAATGATCCATATTCTCATTTGGATCCTAATTTCCTTTTCAACAAGTCATCATATACTACAAAATTCCACATGTGCACCTCCTCACGTGATCTTATGGCGGGTCTGCCTGAGAAAACATATGGTCGTAAATGCCACACTGAGGTACCTTCTCTTTCTTTATCGAATGTACCTCGTTTGTCAATTTGCTTAAGCTCACAAGATTTTTCCACTGTAATAGGTGTCTCCTCCTTCATCTGGCAATTCAACATCTTCAAAATTCCCACCCCTTGTTCGTCTCCCAGGGTACGTTACTACTGTTTTATCAGCACTTGCTTCAATACTTCACATGTCATTATACATACCTTAACCTTTCATTTTTTAGGGATCAAGAGAAGAAACGGAAAACCGGCGGGTCAACTCCAAATAATGAAGCACCTGAAGTGGAAGAAACAGATGCCTCTATCCATGATACTCCGGTTGAACCAGTTGAAACTTATGTTGAACCTCCTGAAAGCACTGCCATGGATAATATCCCTGACATTCAAGCCGACCCAGCAAAAACTGACGATATGACCCTGGATCCGAGTCAGAAAGAAAGTCTGCACCGCCAAGCCCCCTGAAGTCATCAAAGGATTCCATGCTTGAAGAAGATGATGTCCTCATTACTGGGACATGTCATACAACGCCCGTCCATAGTGTGTTGGCTAAGCATACTGCCAAGGACATCTCAACCGAAATAGACAAAAGGAAAGCTAAACTTGAGCTTCCCAATATTGAAAAACTGAACTTTGAAGAGTTGTATGCGGGATATCTAAACCACCTCTCCATGAGCTGGCACCTGGAAGCTGGCCTGGTAAATATGATGAAGAAAAGATACGGGGTATGGTGTTGAGCAACAAATTACACCATACATCCCTCTGTAGCCCCCAAGGGCAGAGTCATCTTCTTGAAGATGAACCGGGTCTTGTTTAATAACCTTTAAAACTTCAACCGGTAGCCCCTAAGGGCCGGATCATCTACTTGAAGATTAGCCAGGTCTTGTTTAATAAATTTTAAAACTTCAACCTGTAGCCCCCAAGGGCTGGGTCATCTTCTTGAAGATGAACCTGGTCTTGTTTAATAACCTTCAAAACTTCAACGGGTAGCCCCCAAGGGCTGGGTCATCTTCTTGAAGATGAGCCGGATCTTGTTTAATAAACTTGAAACTTCCTCCTGTAGCCCTCAAGGGTTGGGGCATCTTCTTGAAGATGAGCCGGGTCTTATTTAATAAATTTTAAAACTTCAACCTGTAGCACCCAAGGGCCAGGTCATCTTCTTGAGGATGAGCCGGGTCTTGTTCAATGAACTTGAAAAAGCTAGTGCATTAGCCCCCAAGTGTTAAGTATATTGCTTGCAATCTGCTTGAGACTTGATGCCAAACAACCAATCCACCCTGCTTGATTATGTAGGAAACTATAAGTCAAGCTGACTCATCCTTGAATGGATGAAAAAAGTTTGCGATGTCAACAAGACGCCAGGGCTGTGATACGTCCATTTTGCATCATGTTTTCATGTTGATATTTATCGCTTCTTGGGTTGTTATTTCACTTCACGGTACAATTCTTATGCCTTTTCTCTCTTATTTTGCAAGGTTTACATGAAGAGGGAGAATGCCGGCAGCTGGAATTCTGGCCTGAAAGTGGAGCAAGTTTGAGATACCTATTCTGCGCAACTCCAAACGCCGTAAAAATCAACGATCATTTTTTTCTGGATTTATAAAAAATACTGGGTGCCAACAGGTGTCCACAAGCCTGCTAGGCGCGGCCACCCCCCTGGCCGCGCCTAGGGGGCTTGTGGGCAGCCTGGTGGCCCACTGGCCCCCTCTTCTGCTATATGAAGGGTTTCGTTCAAAAAAATCAAGGAGGAGCTTTTTCGTGGATTCGCCGCCGCCACGAGGCGGAACTTGAGCAGAACCAATAGAAGCTATCCCCACTAGTAGTGCTGATCACAACTGACGGTCAATAGGCTTGAAAGAATTGGTCTAAGAAGCTTGATGATGCACTGTGGGCTTATAGAACTGCCTATAAGAATCCCATGGGCATGTCTCCGTACAAAATGGTGTACGGTAAAGCATGTCATTTACCTCTTGAGCTAGAGCATAAAGCTTATTGGCAATCAAAGAGCTCAACTTTGACTTCAAACTTGCCGGTGAGAAGAGGTTATTTGACATTAGCTCGCTTGATGAATGGAGAACTCAGGCATATGAGAATGCCAAGTTGTTCAAAGAAAAGGTTAAGAGGTGGCATGATAAAAGGATACAAAAGCGTGAGTTCAATGTAGGTGATTATGTCTTGCTATATAACTCTCGTTTAAGATTCTTTGCAGGCAAGCTTCTCTCTAAATGGGAAGGTCCCTATATTGTTGAGGAAGTATATCGTTCCGGTGCTATCAAGATCAACAACACGGAAGGTATTTGTCCGAGAGTTGTAAATGGGCAGAGAATCAGGCATTATATCTCACGTACTCCCATAAATGTTGAGAGCAATATTATCAATACCACAACTCCGGAAGAATACCTAAGGGATATTTATCAGCCTGTTTCAGACTCTGAAAACGAAGAGGTATGTGATTCGGTAAGTAAACAGAGTCCAAAACTTTTCCAATAGGAATTTTTCCCCATTTTGGAATATTTGAAAAAATACAAAAATTGGAAGTAGTCCGGAAAGTGCGCCAGGAGGCGACAAGCTTGCTAGGCGTGGGCCCACCCCCTCGCCGCGTTTGGGGGCTTGTGGCCACCTCGTGTGGCTCCCAGACTCTGTTTTCGTGCGGAGTACTCCTTCTGGTGTGGAAAAATCAATATATATTCTCCCGTTTGGTCTGACCCTCGTATCACGCAGATTTCTTCTGTTTTTCGTTTCGAGCCTATTTCTGTTGCAGATCTAGACCGCTATGACTTCCCCAAAAGCTCCGAGGGACAAGATCATCGAGAAGGTCATCATTCCCTACCTCATGGGAGTGATGCAACACCGTCAATCTATCGAGATGCGTGAGGGGATGTTGCACATCCATGATGTTGAGGGGATCAAGAAGACCGAAAGCGTGGAGACGAGGCTTGAAGCAATGGAGCAACAAGTCTTCAAGTGCCAAGGGATGGTGGAGCGTGGACTCAACGCCAACCACATGATGATCACGGAGTTCACCAGCAAGCACATGATTGATGCCAATGACATTGGGAAGCAGCTCTCCAGGCTCTATGACAAGTTTGATCAACTCCACGCCCAGATCTATGACCTGCAGAACCAAAACTGTTAGTATGAGTATAGATTTAAATCAATATGGTTGGCTGTAGATTTGAGGATTCCGGAGACTCGTTCATCTTTCCATGATGGAGCACCTATGCCTTGGAAGATGGAGGATCAAGCCCATGTTGCAACAACTCCACCACCATCACCACCAAAGGAAAACAACTGAGCATTGGTATGGGCAATCCCCTTGGCTTGTGCCAAGCTTGGGGGGGTTGCCCCGGTATCGTATGACCATCACATATTTTTCCTTTACCTTTGTTTTAGTTTTTCTTTTTAGTTTTCTCTTTCTCTAGTAGAATAAAAGTCTTAGTGTTTTAGTCTTGAGTTTTGCTTTGTGCCACCCCCAATGTATTCGAGCTCGTGAGCCATATAATAAAGAGTGACTTAGTTGAAGGGCTTTGCCTCTTTCCATGATCAATAGATTGAGAAAAGAACAAAAGCATGAAAGATCATGTAATGATCTTATGGGAAGTGATGGCTTCACATGTAAAAAGGATGATGATTGAGACTTGTTGAGGGTAGACAAATGTAGACCTTGGTCATTGTTGCAATTAATAGGAAGTGATAAAGAAGGAGAGGTTCACATATAAATACATCATCTCTGACACCACCTATGATTGTGAACACTCACTAAACTATTGCATGCCTAGAAGTAGATGTTGGACAAGGAACACAACATAATGAATAGTGTTTGCTTGGTTCCGAACAATGTTATATGATTAGAGATCCCTTAGCATGTGACGATTGCTTCCACGTCATATTAGCCAAAACTCCAGCACCAAGTAGAGATACTTATTGTGCATCCACAAACCTTCAACCCAGTTTTGCTATGAGAGTCCACCATACCTACCTATGGATTGAACAAGACCCCTCAAGTAAGTTGTCATCGGTGCAAGCAATAAAAATTGCTCTCTAATATGTATGATCTATTAGTGTGTGGAAAATAGGCTTTGTACGAACCTGTGATGAGGAAGACAAAAAAGCGACACACTGCATAATAAAGTTATTTATCACAGGAGGCAATATAAAGTGACGTTCCTCCCCACTAAGAGGACACACATCCAAACATCAAAAGCGCATGACAACCTCTACTTCCCTCTGCGAAGGGCCTATCTTGTACCTTTACTTTTTGTCCTTGAAAGAGTCATGGTGACCTTCACCAATTCCTTATTCCGCCTTTATCTTGGCTAACATCATATGCTTGGGAAAGATCTATATTCATATGTCAACTTGGAAGTAAGTATTCATGAATTATTATTGTTGACATTACCCTTGAGGTAAGCAGTTGGGAGGCAAAACTATAAGCCCCTATCTTTCTCTATGTCCACCTGAAACTTTGATCTCATGAGTACCACGTGAATTTTAGCAATTGTAGAGAACGAAAGAATGATTGAGTATGTGGATTTGCTTTACAAGCTCTTATTTGACTCTTTCTGATGTTGTGATAAATTGCAATTGCTTCAATGACTAAGCCTATCGGTTGTTAATTCTCGGTAAGTTTCTTGATCCATGCTTTACTTTGTGAAGGAATTATCACTTCGGCATGAGAGATTATATGTTGGTATTGTTGTTCTCATCATGATTATGATGCATGCATGTTCGTATCTTGTTTTGTCAACACCTCTCTCCCTAAACATGTGGACATATTTATTGAGCTAGGCTTTCGCTTGAGGACAAGCGAGGTCTAAGCTTGGGGGAGTTGATACGTCCATTTTGCATCATGTTTTCATGTTAATATTTATCGCTTCTTGGGCTGTTATTTCACTTCACGGTACAATTCTTATGCCTTTTCTCTCTTATTTTGCAAGGTTTACATGAAGAGGGAGAATGCCGGCAGCTAGAATTCTGGCCTGAAAGTGGAGCAAGTTTGAGATACCTATTATGCGCAACTCCAAACGCCGTAAAAATCAACGATTATTTTTTTCTGGATTTATAAAAAATACTAGGCCAAAGAAGCGCCAGAGGGGCGCCAGCAGGTGGCCACAAGCCTGCTAGGCGCGGCCACCCCCTGGTCATGCCTAGGGGGCTTGTGGGTAGCCTGCTGGCCCATTGGCCCCACTCTTCTGCTATATGAAGGGTTTCGTCCAGAAAAAATAAATCAAGGAGGATCTTTTTCATGGATGCGCCGCCGCCACGAGGCGGAACTTGAGCAGAACCAATCTAGAGCTCCGTCAGGACAATCCCGCCGGGGAAACTTCCCTCACGGAGGGGGAAATCGTCGCCATCGTCATCACCAACACTCCTATCATCGGAGGGGACTCATCACCATCAACATCTTCATCAGCACCATCTCATCTCCAAACCCTAGTTCATCACTTGTAACCAATCTCCATCTCGCGACTCCGATTGGTACTTGTAAGGTTGCTAGTAGTTTTAATTACTCTTTGTAGTTGATGCTAGTTTGATTACTTGGTGGAAGAGTTTATGTTCAGATCCTTGATGCTACTCATTACCTCTCTGGTGATGAATATGATTATGCTTTGTGAGTAGTTACTTTTGTTCCCGAGGACATGGGATAAGTCATGCTAATAGTTGTCATGTGAATTTGGTATCCATTTGATATTTTGATGTGTTGTATGTTGTTTTTCCTCTAGTGGTGTTATGTGAACGTCGACTACATAACACTTCACCATTATTTGGGCCTAGAGGAAGGCATTGGGAAGTTGTAAGTAGATGATGGGTTGCTAGAGTGATACAAGCTTAAAACCTAGTTTATGTGTTGCTTCGTAAGGGGCTGATTTGGATCCACTAGTTTAATGCTATGCTTAGACTTTGTCTTAATTCTTCTTTCGCAGTTGCGGATGCTTGCGAGAGGGGTTAATCATAAGTGGGATGCTTGTACAAGTAAAGGCAATACCCAAGCGCCGGTCCACCCACATAACAAACTATCAAAGTAACGAACGCGAATCATATGAACATGATGAAAACTAGCATGACAGAAATTCCCGTGTGTCCTCGGGAGCGTTTTTCCTCCTATAAGACTCTGTCCAGGCTTGCCCCTTGCTACAAAAGGGATTGGGCCACTTTGCTGCACTGTTGCTACTTTTGTTACTTGTTGCTTGGTACGAATCATCTCACCACACAATCACTTGTCACCGACAATTTCAGTGCTTGCAGAATTTACCTTGCTGAAAATCACTTGTCAGATCCTTCTGCTCCTCATTGGGTTCGACACTCTTACTTATCGAAAGGACTATGATTGATCCCCTATACTTGTGGGTCATCAGGCTGCAGCTAAAGAAAAACTTTGAGTCACTATGGCAGAACTTAAAAAAGTCAAGGCTCAGCATATTGTATACAAAGAGTGAGCTGAAGCTGACAAAGCCGCCCTGGTTGAACATGCTGAAAACGCCGAGGGTCAGCTGAAGCTAGTCACGGAAGAATTGACTAGTCTTCGACGACACATCTCCAAGATGACCAGTGATGTCTTTGGTAAGTATTTAAGATATTGTCCATTGTAACCATTGTAAAGGACATAAGGCGCCACGCGACTTATGTTTCATTTGTTCCTTGCAGGCCCTCGATCCGCCAATCTCCAAGATGAAGTCGTGATGAAGCTAAAGGCGCTATATACCCTAACAGAAGAACTTTATGCTGGCGGCTTACTCAGCATCAAGGTTGTGTGGGCTGATAAAGACCTGATAAAATATCCCCTGGATATGCCGAGGCGACTCTCAACCATACCCCAACATATAGAGGAAATAAAGAAATCATCTGCACGGAAAGGCCCGATCCCAGCTATGAGCCGGTATTTAGCGTATGCTCCAGAACTCAAGCGAGACAAAATAGCCGGCGGGTTTCCTGAATATAAGGATGATGGCTCAGAATTTACACAAGAAGACTATGCCCCATGCGTAAGGTATGTTCGTCCTGCACCAAGCCGGCTTGCCGAGAGTCTTGACATGTCCAAGTATCAGTTGGCCTATGATGATAACCATGAACGAGTGCCGCCTCCCAGTTTTGCACCAATGGATTTGACTCCTCGGCATCGTAAGCATCTTTTTGCCTCTAATGCTGACCCGTCAACCATCATGACAGAGGAACCTGAATTTCATGCTTTAATCAATTGCATCTGGGATGTGTACAACTTCCAGATCCAAGACCCCAAAAACTTGGCACAGGGTGACACAGAGGCGGCTTAGACGAGGCGACCCTCGAAGCTTCAACCTGAATAAAAATACTAAACCCGCCACTGGGTTAATATGGAAAAAACTCTTGGCCTTCATGATCCATGTAATTTGCTTTTGAGTATACTTAAACTGCTATATATTTGCATGAGTATGGATGCCAAAACTTTCCTGGCGTTACCTTGTAGTATAAGTCCCCTGTTTGGGCTATCTCTGGTTAGGAAGTATGGTATTTTCCCCTCCTTGAAAGGAGAGACCTTTAGAATCACCCAATTTGGATGAGTCAGTACAGCTGTTGGACCTCTGCCTGAAAATATAACACCATATAAGGAGAATAATAAGCCGGCTCAGTGAGTCACGGCGGGTAGACGAGCTTGCAAGGCTCTAGTCGTACCCTAAGAGGTTTTTGCAAAAACTTTTATGTTTTTAGACTAGCGGATCAGGCGCAAGTCAAGCTTCAGTGAAGCAGGTTTGGTGAACCCATGGTTTGTCTATTTTCCATATGATGGCTCTCGCAAGCACCTCAATGTTTTAACTTTTGAAGTTCAGGGTCCAAGATTTGATTGACTCGCCAAGAGTACACGGGGCTTATCGGCGAGTCGCAAAACATACAGTCCAGTATAACCATTGTAATGCATTAATTTTTTGCTAGACAAGAGGGTATTGAGGCGGGACTCAATGGGATAGAAGCCCCCAAGTTACCTATGATCAAGGAAAAACGGGCATAGGATAGCAGAAGACAATGCTATTACTGCTAAACAACCTGGGGACTAGTAGCCCCCAGGTAAGCCGGTTTTTATCATTCATGAGCATACATTGGCGCCTATGTTCGAACCGTGCATCATTGCACTTGGTCCTCTTTGGCTTACTAGTATTTATGTTTGAACGATCACAATAGGGGGACTCGTTATCTTTGATACTAATAGCGTCCATGTTTGAATGGCCTCCTTGGCGGCGACTCATCCTCTTGAGTGGCTTATTTAATCAATAAAGAGTCATGCTCAACACATAGGCTGAAACGGCAGAGACCCCGAATTTTGAGGGCGCAGGCTTTATTGATGTGATATAAACAGTACACAAATACTGAACTATGTACATCGATAAGGAGCCAATGGCTCTAAGTATAGTAAGGCAACATATAAGCAATGTTCCACGGGCGGGTTGTCTCTTCCTCCGAGGTTGGCTTGTTAGGGCGAAGATCAATCAAGTAATAAGAGCCGTTGTGAACGTTTTTGCTGACGACGAAAGGTCCTTCCCATGGAGGCAAGATCTTGTTCATGCCAGTCTGATCTTGAATTAGTCGAAGCACTAAGTCGCCCTCCTGGAAGACCCGGCTCTTGACCCATCGAATGTGGTAACGACGTGAGTCTTGTTGGTAGATAGCCAATCGTGTTGCGGCTAAATCACACTCCTCCTCTAGGGCATCCAAAGAATCCTGACGTGCTTGCTCATTATCTGCTTCTACGTATGCGGCGACTCTGGGAGAATCATGACTTATATCGCTTGGAAGAACCGCCTCAGCCCCATAGACGAGGAAAAAAGGAGTGCAACCAGTGGATCTATTTAGTGTTGTTCTGATGATCCAAAATACGGAAGGAAGCTCTTCAACCCAATAACCTGGAGTGTGCTGCAAAGGAACCATGAGCCGGGGCTTGATTCCATGCAAGATTTCCTGGTTAGCCCACTCAACTTGACCATTGGACTGTGGATGTCCCACTGCGGATTCATCAAGCCGGATGTGCTCTAGTTGACAAAACTCCTTCATTTTCCCCATAGACAAATTAGTAACATTATCAGTAATGATGTTGTGCGGATAACCATACCAGAAATTCAGCTTCTTGAGGAACTTGACTGCCTTCTCTCCCTCACAATTGTTGACCGGCTCTGCTTCAACCCACATGGTAAATTTATCAACTAGCACCAACAGATGGGTCTTTTTGTGAGAAGACATTTTAAACCAGCCAACCATATAAAGCCCCCAAACTACGAAAGGACATGTAATTGGGATCATGTGCAACTGCTGAGCCGGCACATGTACTTGACGTCCAAACTTCTGACATCCATCACATCGGCGCACTATATCCTCTGCATCGGCATGAGCCGTCAACCAGTAGAAACGATGGCAAAAATCCTTCGACACCAAGGATTGAGACCCGGCGTGATGTCAACAGTCGCCTCCATGTATCTCATTGAGAATATTTCGCCCTTCTTCTGGCGAAACACAACGCTGAAATACCCCACAAGTACTTTGTTTGTGTAACTCGCCTTTATGTATGACCATCGACTTGCATCGCCACACGATTTGCCTGGCAAAAAAATCATCAGCTGGCAACTCGCCTCAACCTAGATAAGCCATGTAAGGTACCGCCCAGTCAGGAATTGCCCGAAGAGCCACCACCAACTGTGACTCCAGGTCATGAACCGCTATGTCTTCTTCAGAAAGCAACTTCATAGAAGCGTTATGTAAGACATCCAAGAACACATTGGGGTGAACGGGCTTACGTTGTGATACAAGTCGGGATAGAGCATCAGCCGCCTCGTTATGTCAACGATCAATATGATCAACCTGGTAGCCATGGAAATAACCTGCCACCTCGGTTACCGCACGCCTATAAGCGGCCATCAATGGATCTTTAGAATCCCAGGTTTGTGATACTTGCTGAGCCACCAAATCTGAGTCGCCTAAGCACCTGACCCGGCTCAGGTTCATCTCCTTAGCTATCCTGAGCCAATGGAGCAACGCCTCATACTCAGCTGCATTGTTGGTGCAAGGAAACATGAGTCGCAAAACATAGAAAAACTTTTCACCTCTTGGGGACGATAACACCACTCCAGCTCCTGCGCCTTCCAACTGCCTAGAGACATCAAAATGAATAGTCCAATATGTGTTATCAAGCCTATCTTCCGGAATCTGCAACTCGGTCCAATCGTTGATAAAGTCCACGAGAGCTGGTTGTGCGAGGCATATACTTCACATGATGAGGACCAAGCTCTATTGCCCATTTAGCAATCCGCCCCGTGGCTTCTCGGTTCTTTATAATGTCCCTAATTGGCATAGAACTGACCATAATGATTGGGTGCTCCAGGAAGTAGTGCTTCAACTTCTGGCTTGCCATAAAAATTCCAAAGAACAACTTCCCCCAATGTGGATATCGCTGTTTGGACAAGGTCAATACTTCACTGACAAAATATAATGGCCGGTGGACAGGATATTCCTTGCCTTCTTCCTTGCGTTCAACAACCACCGCTACACTGACCGCTTTAGAGTTAGCAGCAATGTACAAGATCATTGGCTCTTTATCAACCGGGGATGCCAGCACGGGCGACTCAGCAAGTTGCTTCTTAAGGGCCTCGAAAGCCTCATTAGCCGCATCGGTCCAAACGAAGTGATCCGTTTTTCTAAGCAACTGATAAAGAGGGATGTCCTTCTCACCAAGGTGACTTATGAGACGACTCAGTGCTCCAATGCGACCCGCCATCTGCTGGACTTAATTAATGTTAGCCGGCTTCCCAAGCGAAGTTATCGCCTTGATCTTGTCCGGGTTAGCTTCAATGCCACAGGAACCCCAAACACGCACTTGGTCGGGTTAAGCTTCATCTGATACACCCGGAGGTTGTCAAATGTCTCCTTGAGATCGCCTAGAAGTGTCTCCTTCTTCTTTGAATTCATCATGATGACATCGACCTAAGCATGAACATTATGTCCAATCTGACTGTTCAAACAATTCTAAATGCAACGTTGATAATTCGCCCCCGCGCTCTTGAGTCCAAAAGGCATTGAGACATGGAAAAAAGCACCAAAATGAGTGATAAAGGCTGTTTGCTCCTGGTCCTCATTGGCCATCTTGATCTGGTGATAACCAGAGTACGCATCCAGAAAGCACAAATGCTCACAACCTATTGTAGAGTCAACGATTTGATCGATACGGGGAAGGGCAAAAGGATCCTCCGAACAAGCATTGTTGAGGTCTGTATAGTCGATGCACATGCGAAAAGTGTCGTTCTTCTTGAGAAATAAGACCGGGTTAGCCAACCACTCACGATGAAAAACCTCGACGATGAACCCGGCGGCCAGGAACCAGGCGACTTCTTCCCCAATTGCTTTACGCCTCTCCTGGTAAAAACGACAGAGGTACTGACCAACCGGCTTCATCATGGGATCTACACTGAGATGGTGCTCAGCGAATTCTCTCGGTACTCCTCGCATGTCAGAAGGTTTCCATGTGAAGATGTCCCGATTCTCATGGATGAATTCGATAAGCACGCTTTCCTATTTGGGAAATATTGGGGATATTACATGCGGTGTGACCCGCCCTAATTCGGTCGGGTAAGAAAAGCGGTGACTCATACATGGTTAGTGTAAGCCTTGGCCCAGGACTGGGGCGTGTCGAGAGATATTCTTCAGAAGGCCACCGGGACCCATGGGCCGGATGGCGGTTCAGGATTGATGAAGAAGATAAGCCACCAAGGAGGTTTCCAGGCTTGGTAAACACGGCGACTTAGAGATATGGAAGACCACGATCTATAACGTGGCCAGGAATTTTGTAAACCCTAGGGCCTCGACCTATATAAAAAAGGAGAGTCTCTAGGGCAGATAGATCAAGTTAGAAATCATCAAGAGCTAGGTCATGCGAGTTACGCCCTCCTTGTAATCGAATCCATCATCAATATACACAAAGCAGGATGTAGGCTTTTACCTCCACACGAGGGGTCGAACCTGGGTATATCTGAGTCTCGCTTCCGCTCACCCCCTTTGAGTCGCCACCAAGGTGTGATGGCTCCTTCACTAAGTCCTTTCACGAGGACATCTGTCGTGACAAAACCATGACAGTTGGAGCCCACCGTGGGGCTAGCGCATGGTGGAGTTGAGTTCTCGAAGGGAGCCCTTCCAGTGTCAGGAAGTTATGCGGTCGGCATCATGACAAAGAGCCATCATGGAAAATACTACATCGACAACTCGTAGTGGGGGCCTGAAGCCGATTCAATCGAATCTGGTTACAGGGTCCCCTTCGGCAAGATCTACGTCTTCATCGACATGTTTGGGGCGCCCGTACCTAAGCCGGACACCTTCACCGACATCGTCGAGTCGACCCGGTACGCCCACCCCAATACACATCAGGACAGGGGACGCCACGTTTTCATCGGCTTTACGCAGGGAGCCAACCTACACGATGAGCCGGTAGTCCACGAGATCACCCTCGGACAACGAGTCATCTATGGGCGACACAAATTCAATTCACCCTCTCTATGAGGGACAGCTGGGAGGGTTGCCACGAGTGGCAAACTCCGAGGACTTTGCAGGACCCCATCGAAAAGTTGCCATCTACATGGCGGGGGCGGCACCGCCTCAGGCAAACCCGACGGGCGACAATGAGACTGGCGGGTCGTTCAAAGCTCCGGCTTACGTCATGGCGGACTTGGCGGCAGAGACAGCCAAACTCATGGCGATCGTTGTAATAGCAGAGACTGAGGAAACAATCAATGTTGAACTAGAAAAGTTGCGGGAGGAGATGGCCAAGACTCAGCGGGACGTGGAAGTGGAAGCCGCCAGGATGGCGACACTGCAGGCCCAGATCACCGCAGAGACAGAGCGGTTGAACACCGAAGGCTGGCGGCTTGAGCGACAACAGCGGGCTTCCGATGCTATCCACCAGAGGAGACATCATGGCCGCCTCCCGGCCGATCTAAATCCGACTCGCCTCTTCGACAGCCTGCATACCCCCGGGATGGGACCCGATCGGCCTTGGCAGGCCGCTCCAGGCGATGATCCGGCTCGCCCGCCGCCTAACCCGCCACCATCTCAACCAATGGAGGCCCCTGCGCCCCACTTCCAGACACCACGGGGTCCCTTCTCGAATCCCGTGTATAACATGCTGGCGGCAACCCGCCACTTGGAGTATCTCCCAATTTACGGAAACTCCCCGGCTAAACTGGAGGTGAGAAACGCCATCGAGATGCTGAAAACGGCGGTGGTCCAACATGCGCAATATTCACATAGCCGTGATCGGCTACACTCCACGCCCTAGGCGAGTCACGCTAGGAGTCGCCAAGATGATCTGCCCACGGTGACCAGCGAGCAACGGCGTCTCCCATAGACCAACCCTCTCGGGATGCACGATACACGAGCCCAAGACCTTGTGGATGCGGCGCGAGCCACCCGCCTGATGGAGACGGTAGCGGCGGCGGGTCAAGGCTATCTGGCTTACGCCGAATCCCCTCCCGCATCGACTGATACAGGCGGCAGACACATTGGGGTGCCCTATCTCACGCCCGCTCTCCGCAACAAGCGTATGCCAAAGGATTTCGAGGGACAGAGAAAGGTACCCAATTACACACCAGATCTCAAGCCAGGGTCATGGATCGAGAGTTACGAGCTTGCAATGGATATACTCGATCTGAATGAGGCGGTGTGCGCCAAGTATTTTACCATGATCCTCGAGGGAACAGCGTGCACATGGTTAAAAAACCTGCTGCCCAACTCCATCAACACTTGGGCAGAGTTGAAAGAACGTTTCATCAAGAATTTTCGAGGAACTTGCAAACGCCCGATGACCACCGTTGACCTACAACACTACGTCCAACGACCAGACGAGTCGGCCCATCATTGGACGCGGCGGGTTGTAGAGGTCATTCATTCATCTGATGGTATCTCGGTGGCTCAGGCAGTGCTAATTCTGGAGAAAATTTTTCATTACGAGCCTTTGGTGCGGAAGCTTGGGGGACTCAAGTGTAAGGTGCAGGACATGGGCGAGTTGATGGACACCCCGACCATGTATGCCGAGTCAGATGACACTAAAGATCCCAGGGAAGATGATGACAAGGTTAGCACCGCCAGGAGAGGCGAGTCATCAAAAGGTTACTCCCAGTTCCAGGCACGGGGCAACCACAACCACGCCGAGCAAAGTAAGAGGAGACAGCAAGAAGGTGCCACAGAATTCGTCGTTAATACAAATGCTAGCAACGGCAACCAACGCCCGAAGAAAAGGGGCTTCAGAGGGAAGAATCCGTGCAACTATCACGAGATGCTCAAAGGCCCGTGCCCACAGCATGCCAGCGCCGAAGGACAGTCTACCCACTCTTGGGAGGATTGCTACGTGATGCAGGAGTTCCGAGTTGAGGCGCTCAAGAAAGGTCAAGGAGGTGACCAAGGGGCGACAAGAATAGTTCGGCATGCCCGGTTCACACCGAAGCCCGTTCGGTGGGTTCCCTAACCCGGGCCCGCAGGGCGGGTCATAGTCTAATGCCGGACAGTACCAGGTTCACAATCAACAGCGGTACAACCCGCAGGGCGTGATTCAGCAACCACCCCCGCAAGGAGATCCCCAGCGGCAGGATGACAATGGCGGCTTTCAGAATAATCCTAAGCAGTTGAACAGTGGATAGTATCACGTGTTCACCACCAGCACTTGCAAACGGGACCAAAAGGTGAAACATAGACCTTTTAGCGTGGTTGAGTCGGTGCTCCCTAGGTACCTGGAGTAGGGAAGATCACCTGCCCCGAGTTGATAACGCTGCCGACTTGGCTTTGGTCGTGGCTCCCCAAATCAGAGGTTACACCCTTTCCGAAGTCCTTATGGATGATGGCAGGAGCATAAACATCTTATATTTCGATACCTTTCGAAGGATGAATTTCTTAGAGAAAGACTTGATGCCATCTTCCATGGTTTTCCACGGTATTGTTCCGGGTAAGCTGGCATACCCTATTGGGCGGATCAAACTTAACGTAGCTTTTGGCACGGAGTCCAATTACAGGAGCGAGTCCCTCGTGTTTGAGGTGATCAAGATCAAGAGCCCTTACCATGCATTGTTTGGAAGGCCGGCTTAGGCTTGGTTCAGAACCCTCCCATGTTATGTTTACATCAAGCTCAAAATGCCTGGTCCTAGGGGGACTATCACAATCAATGGGGATACGAAAATAGCCCAAGAATGCGAGGAAGGAGACGCGGCTTATGCCAAGACGACTTGCGCGGCCGAGGAGCTCAAGTTTCACCAAGCCAATATTGACCCGACAGATATGACGCCACTCAAGGGACCAACAATCGACTCAGAGCCGCCCCTCAAGTTTAAACCCATGGATGACACAAAAGTGATAGACTTCACGCCAGGCGACTCAACCAAGCAGTTCACCATTGGGACGGGTCTGGATCCCCAATAGGAAAGCACGCTCATCGAATTCATCCGTGAGAATCGGGACATTTTCGCATGGAAACCTTCAAACATGCCAGTTGTGCCGAGAGATATCCCTGAGAACCATCTTAATATTGACCCCAAAGTAAAGACGGTTCGGCAGTATCTTCGCAGGTTTAACGAAGAATGGCGTAAGGCAATTGGAGAGGAAGTCACCCGGCTTTTGGCTGCTGATGACCCACAAGTATAGGGGATCAATCGTAGTCCTTTCGATAAGTAAGAGTGTCGAACCCAACGAGGAGCAGAAGGCTCTAATAAACGGATTTCAGCAAGGTAATAACTGCAAGCATTGAAAGTAGCGGTAACAAGTGATTGTGTAGCAAGGTGAAACATAGCGAGCAAAAAGTAACAAGTAACAAGTAGTAGCAACGGTGCAGCAAGTGGCCCAATCCCTTTTGTAGCAAGGGACAAGCCTGAACAAAGTCTTATAGGAGGAAAAACGCTCCCGAGGACACACGGGAATTTCTGTCATGTTAGTTTCATCATGTTCATATGATTCGCGTTCCTTACTTTGATAGTTTGATATGTGGGTGGACAGGCGCTTGGGTACTGCCCTTACTTGGACAAGCATCCCACTTATGATTAACCTCTCTCGCAAGCATTCGCAACTACAAAAGAAGAATTAAGACAAAGTCTAACCATAGCATTAAACTAGTGGATCCAAATCAGCCCCTTAAGAAGCAACGCATAGACTGGGGTTTAAGCTTCTGTCACTCCAACAACCCATCATCTACTTACTACTCCCCAATGCCTTCCTCTAGGCCCAAAAATGGTGAAGTGTTATGTAGTCAACGTTCACATAACACCACTAGAGGAAAAACAACATACAACATATCAAAAGACTGAACGAATATCAAATTCACATGACTATTATTAACATGACTTATCCCATGTCCTGAGGAACAAAAGTAACTACTCACAAGATATAATCATAATCATGAAAAGAGGTGTAATGAATAGCATCAACGCTCTGAACATAAACTCTTCCACCAAATAATCCAACTAGCATCAACTACAAAGAGTAATCAACAATACTAGCAACCTTACAAGTACCAATCGGAGTTGCGAGACAAAGATTGGTTACAAGAGATGAACTAGGGATTGGAGAGGAGATGGTGATGATGAAGATGTTGATGAAGATGCCTCCCCTCCAACGAGAGGAGTGTTGGTGATGATGTTGGCGATGATTTCCCCCTCCGGGAGGGAAGTTTCCCCGGCAGGATCGTCCTGCCGGAGCTCTAGATTGGATCTGCTCAAGTTCCACCTCGTGGCGGCGGCGAAACCACGAAAAAGCTCCCTATTGATTTTTTTCCAGACCAGGATGCTTCATATAGAAAAAGACGGGGCTAGTAGGCCTTCAGGCAGCCCACAAGCTTGCCCACCGCCACGAGGGGGTGGTGGAGGAGTGGGGCCTTGTGGGGCCCTCGTGGCCCCCCTTCGGTAGTTCTTTCGCCCAGTATTTTTAATATATTCCAGAAAAATTCACGTAAATTTTCAGGGCATTTGGAGATGTGCAGAATTGTGGACTACCATTTGCTCCTTTTCCAGTCCAGAATTCTAGCTGCCTGAATTCTCCCTCTTCAAATAATCCTTGCAAAATAAGAAAGAAAAGGCATAAATATGGTACCACAAGTAATATAACACCAAAAAAGCAATAAATATCAACATGAAAGCATGATGCAAAATGGACGTATCAACTCCCCCAAGCTTAGACCTCGCCTGTCCTCAAGCGAAAACCAAGATCCATAAACATGTCCACATGTTTGGGGCCGAAGGTGTCGATAAAACATAATACGGACATGAGGGCATCATGATCACACATAGAACAGCAATACATCATATAGATTCTTATGGGAAAGTAACAATTCCTTCACAAAGCAAAGCATGAAGCAAAAACTTTACCGAGAAGTAACCAACAATAAGCCATAGTCATTGAAGCAATTGCAATTTATCACAACATCGGAAAGAGTCAAATAATAGCTTGTAAAGCAAACCCACATACTCAATCATCTCTTTTGTTTTCCACAATTGTTACAACTCACGTGGTACTCATGGTGTCAAAGTTTCAGCTGGACACAAAGGAAGATAGGGGCTTATAGTTTTGCCTCCCAACAATTTACCTCAAGGGTAAAGTCAACAATAATAAAGCATGAGTACTCAACTCCAAGTTGATATATGACTATCGATCTTTCCCAAGCATGTGACGGTAGCCAAGACAAAGGAAAAAAAGGGAATTGGTGAAGATCACCGTGACTCTTACAAGGGTAAAAAGTAAAGGTACAAGATAGGCCCTTCACAGAGGGAAGCATAGGTTGGCATGCGCTTTTGAGGTTTGAATGTGTGTCCTCTTAGTGCGGAGGAACGTCACTTTATATTGCCTCCTGTGACAAAGAACATTATTATGCAGTCTGTCGCTTTTATGTCTTCCTCATCACAGGTTCGTACAAAGCTTATTTTCCACACACTAATAGATCATACATATTGGAGAGCAATTTTTATTGTTTGCACCGATGACAACTTACTTGAAGGATCTTATTCAATTCATAGGTAGGTATGGTGGACTCTCATGGCAAAACTGGGTTGGAGGTTTATGGATGCACAAGTAGTATCTCTACTTGGTGCGGGAGTTTTGGCTAATATGAGGTGGAAGGAATCGTCACATGCTAAGGGATCTCTAATCATATAACATTGTTTGGAACCAAGCAAACACAATTCATTATGTTGTCTTCCTTGTCCAACATCTACTCCTAGGCATGTAATAGTTTGGTGAGTGCTCACGATTGTAAAAAGTGTCTAAGACGATATATTTATATGTGAACCTCTCTTTCCTTATTACTTCTTATTAACTGCAACAATGACTGAGGTCTATGTTGATTTATTCTCAACAAGTTTCAATCATCATACGTGTCCTAAGTGAAGTTATCACTTTCCGTAAGATCGTCTCATGATCTTTTATGCTATCGTTCTTTTCATACTTTTGATCATGGCACAAAGCAAAGCCCTTGACTAAGAAACTCTTTATTATATAGCTCGTAAGCTTGAATACAATAGGGGAGAGACAAAAGAAAAAGACTATAACTAAAAACTAAAGACTTATTCCTCTAAAAGAAGAAATAAAAACTGAAAAGGAAAGAACTAAAACAAAGGTAAAAGCAAAAGATATAAAGGTGATACGATACCAGGGCAACTCCCCCAAGCTTGGAAAAAGCCAAGGGGATTGCCCATACCAATGTTTAGTCGTCTTCCTTTGGCGGTGATGGTTGTGTTGTTGTCGCCTTTGATTCCAAGAGAGCTATCAATCTTTTATTTATACCTTTGAGATATGCGACATGGTTTTCCAGCAAAACAACTTCACGAGAAAGAGAAATATTGCGAGCACGAGTTGTTTCGCAAAACCTTAGAGTTCAATCAAGGATGGAGACAGCATGTGGAGGAAGGGTTGGAGAAAATCTACTCCTTCAACGTCTTCAATGTTGAACATAGGTTGAACTTCCTCCCTAGCTTGGGTTTTCTCCTTAGCTTGGTCCCTGGCTTCCGTGACTTCTACTCTTTTCAGTTCAGCAGCTACGTCCTCATGAACTTGGTGAAGATCATTCTCCCCAACAGATTCCTGAGACATCTTTGCTCCAAATCTGCGGCAGACAACAAGCTCGAAACGAAAACAGAGGAAAACTACGCGATGCGGAGATCAAAACCTTCGGGCGACTATATATTGATTTTTTCTGGGCCAGAAGGTGTCCTTCGCAAGAGAACGGAGTCCGGGAGGCACACGAGGTGCCCACAAGCTTGCGCACCGCCACGAGGGGGGTGGTGGCAGAGTGGGCCCTTGTGGCTGCCTCGTTTGCTCTCCGGACTGCTTTTTATTTTTCTAATTTTCCAAAAATTTCCAAAACTGAGGAAATTTCCTATTGGAAAAGTATCGGAGTCCAATTTCTTGCCGAAACAGATACATCTTCGTTTTCAAGGTGTGAAACAGGCTGATAAACATCCCTTATGTACTCCTCTGGAGTTATGACATTGATGATATTGGTCTCAACATGTATGGGTGTACCAGAGATGTAATGCTTGATTCTTTCCCCATTTACCACTCTAGGAAAATTTCCTTCCGTCTTATTGATTTTGATGGGACCGGAACGATATAATTCCTCGACAACATAGGGACCTTCCCATTTAGAGAGAAGCTTGCCTGGAAAAGAATCTCAGACGAGAATTGTATAGCAAGACATAATCACCTACATTGAACTCTCGTTTCTGTATTCGTTTGTCGTGCCATCTCTTAACCTTTTCCTTGAACAACCTAGCATTCTCGTATGTCTGGGCTCTCCAGTCATCTAACGAGTTGATATCAAACAACCGCTTCTCACCGGCAAGTTTGAAATCAAAGTTGAGCTCTTTGAATGCCCAATAAGCTTTGTGTTCCAGCTCAAGAGGTAAATGACATGCCTTACCGTAAACCATTTTATACGGTGACATTCCCATGGGATTCTTATAAGCAGTCCTATAAGCCCATAGTGCATTGTCAAGTTTGCTAGACCAGTTCTTTCGAGATCTATTGACGGTCTTTTGTAGGATCAACTTGATCTCCGTATTACTCAACTCCACTTGACCACTAGACTGAGGATGATAAGGAGATGCAACTCTATGGTTGACATCATACTTAGCTAGCATCTTGCGGAAAACACCATGGATGAAGTGTGAACCGCCATCAGTCATCAAGTATCTAGGGACTCCAAATCTTGGGAATATGACTTCTTTAAGCAGCTTAATAGAGGTGTGGTGATCAGCATTTTTAGTGGGGATAGCTTCTACCCACTTAGTAACGTAGTCCACAGCAACTAAGATGTTAGTGTACCCATTGGAACTCGGGAAGGGTCCCATATAATCAAAGCCCCAGACATCAAATGGTTCAATGACAAGTGAATAGTTCATAGGCATTTCCTGACGCTTACTGATGTTCCCTATCCCTTGGCATTCGTCACAAGACAAGACAAACTTACGGGCATCCTTGAAGAGAGTGGGCCAATAGAAACCTGATTGCAATACCTTATGGGCAGTTCTATCTCCAGCATGGTGTCCTCCGTAGGATTCAGAATGATACTTCTGCAGGATCTGTCCCTGTTCATGTTCAGACACACAACATCTAATAACACCATCTACTCCTTCCTTATAAAGGTGAGGATCATCCCAAAAGTAGTGTCTCAAATCAAAGAAGAATTTCTTCTTTTGTTGATAGGTGAAACAAGGTGGTATGTATTTGGCTACCATATAGTTTGCATAATCGGCATACCACGATGCACTAAGTGAAGTGTGGATGACATTTAGTTGCTCATCAGGAAAGCTGTCATAAATTGGTAGTGGGTCATTAAGGACATTCTCTAGCCTAGACAAGTTATCTGCTACAGGGTTATCAGCACCCTTTCGGTCAACGACGTGCAAATCAAATTCCTGTAGCAGGAGAACCCATCTGATCAGCCTAGGCTTAGCGTCCTTCTTCTGCATAAGGTACTTAATAGCAGCATGATCAGAGTGAATAGTGACTTTGGAGTCAACTATGTAAGATCTGAACTTTTCACATGCAAACACGACTGCTAAAAATTCCTTTTCCTTAGTGGCATAGTTTCTTTGGGCACTGTCTAGAGTTTTACTATCATAGTGAATGACATTCAACTTCTTGTCAACTATTTGTCCTAGAAGAGCACCAACAGCATAATCATTAGCATCACACATGATTTCAAAGGGCAAGTTCCAGTCAGGTGGTTGAACAATAGGTGCGGTTATCAAAGCCTTCTTAAGTATTTCAAAGGCTTCCTCACAATCCTCATCAAAACCAAAAGGAACATCCTTCTGCAATAGGTTGGTAAGAGGCCTAGAAATCTTAGAGAAGTCTTTAATGAACCTTCTATAGAAACCAGCATGACCTAGGAAACTTCGCATACCTCTGATATGTGTGGGGCAAGGCATTTTCTCAATTGCATCAACCTTAGCCTTATCAACTTCAATACCTCTTTCAGAGATTTTGTGTCCTAAGACGATACCTTCATTAACCATAAAGTGGCACTTCTCCCAATTCAAGACGAGGTTGGTTTATTCGCATCTCTGTAAGACTCGATCAAGGTTGCTGAGGCAATCATCAAAGGAAGACCCGTAAACGGAGAAGACGTCCATGAAAACCTCGACAATCTTTTCACAAAAGTCATAGAATATAGCCATCATACATCTTTGGAAGGTGGCAGGTGCATTACATAAGCCAAAAGGCATACGTCTATAGGCAAAGGTACTGAAAGGGCAGGTGAAAGTGGTTTTCTCTTGATCAGATTGTGCAATAGGTATCTGCGAGAAACCTGAATAACCGTCTAGAAAGCAGAAGTGTGTGTGCTTTGATAGCCTTTCTAGCATTTGGTCTATGAACGACAAAGGATAATGATCTTTCCTGGTTGCCTTGTTCAGTTTCCGGAAGTCTATCACCATCCTATAGTCGGTAATAATCCTTTGTGGGATTAGTTCATCCTTATCATTAGGAACGGTTGTGATACCTCCCTTCTTAGGTACGCAATGTACTGGACTTACCCAATCACTATGAGCAACAGGATAAATGATTCCTGCTTCCAAAAGCTTTAATATTTCTTTTCTAACGACCTCTTTCATCTTAGGATTTAATCTCCTTTGATGATCAGCAACTGGTTTAAAGTCGGGATCGGTTTTAATCTTGTGCTGACATAGAGTAGGACTAATACCCTTAAGATCATCAAGAGTATATACAATAGTAGCGCGGTGCTTCCTCCGAGTTTTTAGTAACTTCTTCTCTTCGCGCTCTGAGAGGAGAGCACTAATAATGAGATAGATAGGCATACTTAAGAGTATCATGCAACTGTTTAAGCTCGAACACAGGATCACCCTTTGGTGGGGGAGGATCCCCAAGCAGTTCAACAGGAAGATTATTCTTGAGAATAGGATGTTGTTCTAAGACAATTCTATCTATCTCATCTCTCTCCTCCATATGCATATCATTTTCATGTTCAAGAAGATATTGCTCTAAAGGATCCGTAGGAGGTACGGCAATAGAGGCAAGAGCAATGATTTCATCTCTACCAGACGACTCTCTTTCATGGGGTTGTCTTGCAAACTTGGAGAAGTTAAATTCATGAGACACACCCTCCAAACTTACTATGACAGTCTGCTTAATGCAATCAATGTGAGCATTGACAGTGTTGAGGAAGGGTCTACCAACTATGATGGGACAAAAGCTATCTTGTGCAGTACCAAGGACGAGGAAATCAGTAGGATACTTCGTCTTACCACACAGGACTTCTACGTCTCTCACGATTCCCAGAGGGCAGATAGTGTCTCTATTAGCTAGCGTAATAGTGACATCAATGGGTTCTAACTCAGCAGGTGCAATCTCATCTTTGATTTCGTCATATAGAGGACGGGGTATTGCACTAACACATGTCCCATATCACATAAACCATGGTAACAGTGATCTCTTATCTTAACAGAAACAACGGGCAGGCCAACTACTGGTCCGTCCTTGTCTTTCGCGTGAGGTTTAACATTTCTAGCGGAGTCCTCACAGAATTTGATAACATGCCCGTCTATGTCTTCGGCTAAGAGATCTTTGATAATAGCAACACTAGGTTCAACTCTAATCTCTTCAGGGGGTGCAAGTGGTCTAATGTAACCCCTACGTATCACAGTTGGAGCTTTAGAATAATCCTTCATCCTAGCAGGGTATGGTGGTTTCTCAGTGTAAGCACAAGGAACAACAGGATCACTAAAAGCTATGATTTTCTGCTCAACTAGATTGGTTTTGGCTATGTTGCTTTCTATAGGAGGATGATATTTAAACCACTTCTCTTTGGGAAGATCAACATGAGCAGCAAAAGATTCACATAGAGAGGCTACTATCTCAGAGTCAGTCCATACTTAGCGCTAAAATCTCTAGAACTGTTTATCTCAACAAAAGATTTAACGCAATCAAACTAGAAATTCATACCTGAGTCCTGACCTTCCTCCAGCTCCCAATCTTCAGAGTTGCGTTTGATTCTCTCCAATAAATTCCACTTGTGATCAATATCCTTCTTCATAAAAGAACCGACCCAAGAAGTGTCAAGCATGGTACGATCTTCATGAGAAAGCCGAGCATAAAAGTTTTGAGTGATGATTTCTCTCGAGAGCTCATGATTGGGGCATGAATATAGCATTGATTTAAGCCTCCCCCAAGCTTGAGCTATGCTTTCCCTATCACGAAGCCAAAATTTATAAATAAAGTTCCGATCACGATGTACTAAATGCATAGGATAGAACTTTTGATGAAATTCGAATTTCAACCGATTGTAGCCCCATGATCCAGCATCATCACATAGCCTATACCATGTCAACGCCTTATCCTTCAAAGATAAAGGAAATACTTTCTTCTTTACCTTATCCTCGGGCGAACCTGCAAGCTTAAATAAACTAGAAACTTTATCTACATAGATTAGATGAAAGTGTGGATGTGAAGATCCATCTCGTGTAAAAGGATTAGCCAGCAGTTTCTCAAGCATACCCAAAGGAATTTCATAAAAGATATTTTCAGTAGGTACCTCAGGTTGAGGAGAAATTCCTCGTGCTTCCGTTCGTGGTGAAGATACCCCGAACAAACTCCTCAAAGGAAGAGTTTCCATAGTGACAAGTGACAATAAATTTCAGCATAGTATATAAATGTTTCCTTACCAATTTCCACTTACCAAAGGCGCTTCACTCCCCGGCAACGGCGCCAGAAAAGAGTCTTGATGACCCACAAGTATAGGGGATCAATCGTAGTCCTTTCGATAAGTAAGAGTGTCGAACCCAACGAGGAGCAGAAGACTATGATAAACGGATTTCAGTAAGGTAATAACTGCAAGCACTGAAAGTAGCGGTAACAAGTGATTCTGTAGCGAGGTGAAACGTAGAGAACAAAAAGTAACAAGTAACAAGTAGTAGCAACGATGCAGAAAGTGGCCCAATCCCTTTTTTAGCAAGGGACAAGCCTGAACAAAGTCTTATAGGAGGAAAAACGCTCTCGAGGACACACGGGAATTTCTGTCATGCTAGTTTCATCATGTTCATATGATTCGCGTTCGTTACTTTGATAGTTTGATATGTGGGTGGACCAGCGCATGGGTACTGCCCTTACTTGGACAAGCAACCCACTTATGATGAACCTCTCTCGCAAGCATCCGCAACTAGAAAAGAATAATTAAGACAAAGTATAACCATAGCATTAAACTAGTGGATCCAAATCAGCCCCTCACGAAGCAACACATAGTCTGGGGTTTAAGCTTCTGTCACTCCAGCAACCCATCATCTACTTACTACTTCCCAATGCCTTCCTCTAGGCCCAAATATGGTGAAGTGTTATGTAGTCGACGTTCACATAACACCACTAGAGGAAAAACAACATACATCATATCAAAATACCGAACGAATATCAAATTCACATGACTATTATTAACATGACTTATCCCATGTCCTCGGGAACAAAAGTAAATACTCACAAGACATCATCGTAATCATGACTAGAGGTGTAATGAATAGCATCAAGGATCTGAACATAAACTTTTTCACCAAATAATCCAACTAGCATCAACTACAAAGAGTAATCAACACAACTAGCAACCTTACAAGTACCAATCGGAGTTGCGAGACGAAGATTGGTTACAAGAGATGAACTAGGGATTGGAGAGGAGATGGTGCTGATGAAGATGTTGATGAAGATGCCTCCCCTTCGACGAGAGGAGTGTTGGTGATGACGATGGCGACGATTTCCCCCTCCGGGAGAGAAGTTTCCCCGGCAGGATCGTCCTACCGGAGCTCTAGATTGGATCTGCTCAAGTTCTGCCTCGTGGCGGCGGCGAAACCACGAAAAATCTCCCTATTGATTTTTTCCAGACCAGGACGCTTCATATAGCAAAAGTGGGGGGCTAGTGGGCCTTCAGGCATCCCACAAGCTTGCCCACCGCCACCAGGGGGTCGTGGCGGAGTGGGGCCTTGTGGGGCCCTAGTTGCCCCCCTACAGTAGTTCTTTCGCACAGTATTTTTAATATATTCTAGAAAAAATCCACGTAAATTTTCAGGGCATTTGGAGATGTGCAGAATAGTGGACTAGGATTTGCTCCCTTTCCATTCCAGAATTCCAGCTGCCTGAATTCTCCCTCTTCAAATAATCCTTGCAAAATAAGAGAGAAAAGGCATAAATATGGTACCACAAGTAATATAACAGCCCAAAAAGAAATAAATATCAACATGAAAGCATGATGCAAAATGGACGTATCAGCCGTCGGGTTCATCATTAAGGTTTTCCATCCTGAATGGTTGGCTAACCCAGTCCTGGTGCTCAAGAAGAATGCCACCTTTCGCATGTGCGTCGACTACACCGACCTCAATAGGGCTTGTCCAAAGTATCCCTTCGCCCTTCCCCGCATTGATCAAATCAATGACTCTACGGCCGGTTGCGAGCGTTTGTGTTTTTTGGATGCTTACTCAGGATACCACCAGATCAAGATGGTTGTGGCGGACCAGGAGAAAACGTCCTTCATAACCCCCTTTTGAGCCTTATGTTATGTGTCCATGCCGTTCGGGCTCAACAGCGCGGGGGCGACTTATCAATGTTGCATCCAGAATTGCTTGCATGGCCAGATCGGATGCAATGTTCACGCCTACGTTGACGATATCGTAGTCAGATCCAAGAAGAAGGAATCACTTTTGGAGGACCTCAGGGACACTTTTGACAATGTGCGCGTATACCAGATGAGACTTAACCCTACCAAGTATGTTTTTGGTGTTCTCGCATGAAAGTTATTGGGTTTTCTGGTGTTAGAGCGAGGCATTGAAGCTAACCCGGTTAAATTGAAGCGATCTCTTCACTAGGCAAGCCGGCCAATATCAATCAGGTTCAGCGCATGGCGGGTCGCATCGCGGCTCTAAGTCGTTTTATAAGTCACCTTGGGGAGAAAGCCATCCCTCTTTATCAGTTGCTCAAGAAAACTGATCATTTTGTTTTGACGGATGAAGCCAACGAAGCCTTCAAAGTCCTGAAGCAACAACTAGCTAAGCCGCCCGTATTGGCTGCTCCGACTGACAAGGAGCCTATGCTCTTGTACATCGCGGCCAATTCGAAAGCGGTGAGCGTGGCAGCAATCGTCGAGCGTAAAGAAGAAGGAAAGGAATATCCGGTTCAACGACCAGTATATTTTATCAGCGAAGTCCTAACCCTTTCCAAACAGCACTACCCACATTGGCAGAAGCTTGTCTTTGGGGTGTTTATGGCGAGACGGAAGTTGAAACACTACTTTCAAGAGCATCCCATCACAGTGGTTAGTTCTGCCCGCTCGGTGATATTATACAAAATCGAGAAGCGACTGGACGGATTGCTAAGTGGGCCATCGAGTTAGGACCTCACAATGTGCGATATACCCCTCGTACAGCCATTAAGTCTCAAGAACTAGTGGATTTCATCAACGACTGGAACGAGTTGCAGATTCCAGAAGACAAGCCTGATCACACATACTGGACCATCCATTTTGACGGGTCTAGGCAGCTGGAAGGCTCGGGGGCTGGCGTTGTCTTGACTTCGCCTCAAGGTGACAAAATCTGTTATGTCCTCCGACTCATGTTTCCATGTACCAACAATGCGGCAGAATATGAAGCTCTGCTCCATGGGTTGCGACTCACCAAAGAAATGAATCTCACCCGAGTTAGATGTTTGGGCGACTCAGATCTAGTGGCACAGTAGGTTTCTGGCACTTGGGATACCAGAGATCCCTTGATGGCGGCTTACAGGCGAGCTGTGTCGGACGTGGCGGGTCATTTTCATGGTTATCAGGTGGATCACATTGATCGTGGACTTAATGAAGTGATACGTCTCCAACGTATCTATAATTTTTTATGGTTTCATGCCATTATCTTGTCAAACTTTGGATGTTCTGTATGACAGAATGGGTAGCGAGGCACGCATCGTATTGTTGCCATCAAGGGTAAAAACATGGGGTGTTCATCATTGGTTTGAGTTTATCCCTCTACATCATGTCGTTTTGCTTAAAGTGTTACTCTGTTTGTCATGAACTCAATACACTAGATGCATGCTGGATAGCGGTCGATGTGTGGAGTAATAGTAGTAGATGTAGAAAGTATCTGTCTACTTGTCTCGGACCTGATGTCTATATGTATGATCATTGCCTTAGATATCGTCATGACTTTGCGCGGTTCTATCAATTGCTCGATAGTAATTTTTTCACCCACCGTATTATTTGCTATTTTGAGAGAAGCCTCTAGTGAACACTATGGCCCCCGGGTCTACTTCACACCATATTTTCAGCCTTACTCTTTTACTTCGTTGCACTTTCCGCCTTCAGATCTCACTTTGCAATCAATCTTGAAGGGATTGACAACCCCTTTATAGCGTTGGGTGCAAGCTCTTTTTTGTTTGCGTAGGTACTCTGGACTTGACGAGATTCTCCTAGTGGATTGATACCTTGGTTCTCAAACTGAGGGAAATACTTACTGCTCGTGTGCTGCATCACCCTTTCCTCTTCAAGGGAAAAACCAACGCAAGCAAGTCTCCGTCAACGTGTCAAATTCTGGCGATGTTGTTTGAGAAGTAGCAGAAGGATTTCTGGCGCCGTTACAGGGGAGGATCAAGTCAAGAACTCATCCAAGTAAGTGTCGCAAACTCATCTCTTGCATTTGCTTTTTTGCCTCTCGTTTTCCTCTCCCCCACTTCTGAAAAACAAAAATTTACAAAATATTTGCCATTTTCGTTTGCCTTTTTCGTTTTCCTTTTTCCTTTGCCTTTTTCGTTCGCCCTTTTCTCTCGCTTGCTTTCTGCTCGCTTGTGTGGGATAATCTACGTGTCCTCATGGCTAGAGCCACCGCTCCGAATGATACTCCCGAGAACGAAGTTCTCAATTTCAAGCAAAATGAGGAAGATAACTTAAAGGATGCTTGGTATAGGATTTGCAATGCTCAGAGTAGATCTACTCGTAAGCAATCTACTACCGTCCTGCTTCGCAGTTTTTATGTGGGTAATTTCTCCTTGGAATAGGTATATTCTTGACACCATCATAGGCGGAAATTTCTTGGGTAGCCATACCGTTGATTCTTATGGAGTTGTAATAAATTTGGTAGGCTCACCCCCACTCATGGTTAATGGAACTACCTTAACTCTGGAACATGTGATGCGTAGGCTGGACGTCATTGAAAATAAAGTTGCTACGATCAAACTTATTGAGAATTTGGATAAAAAGATCCACAATAAAATCACTCAGTACGGATCCAAGGTGGGAATGGTTTTGAAAAATTTAAAGGAGAAGGAACCCACAGTTAAGGATAAACTAGGTCATGATTCCGCTAGGATTGGCAAACTAGAGGATGTTATAACCAACTTGGGTTCCGCTTTTGTCGCTGTGCAGAATACTCCAAACTTTGCCCACAATAAGGTCACCAAGTCTATTTTTATTCCTAAAAATAGTGGTGAATCATCTAGTAAGAAAGATGAAGACCGTAAGATGATGAGTGATCACGCTACTTATGGTTTGAGCACCAAAGACGACGATACGTGATTCTATCGCCTTATGCCTACCTAAGGGCGTTAAACAATAGCCCTTGTTGGGAGGCAACCCAATGATTTTATCTTTTTCTTTCTGTTTTGTTGCGTCCACACCATCATAATTCTGTTATGATAGTTTCTTTTGTGTTTCTTTTTGTGTTTGAGCCAAGCAAAACCTTTTGTGACTAGTCTTGGTGATGGTTGTTTGATCCTGCTGGAAAAAGACAAAAACTTTTCGCTCACGAGATTATTTTTCATTTTTATTCAGAAAGAGATTTTGCGTTTATCTTTTTTCTGCTGGTTGATATACCTTTTTCCCAGGCATTTGTAATTTTTCAGAATTTCTTAGGTACCAGAAGTATACGAAGTATACAGATTGCTATAGACTGGTCTGTTTTTCACAGATTTTGTTTTTGTTGAGTTGGTTGCTTGTTTTGCTGAAACTATGGATAGTATCGGGGGGGGGGGGGGTACTAGCCATGGAAAAGTGAGAATACAGTAATCTAACATCAATATAAATAGAAATCAAGATTTCTACAGTACCTAAAGAGGTGGTAGTTTGTTTTCTTGTGCTAATGATATCATGAGTTTCTGTTTAAGTTTTGTGTTGTGAAGTTTTCAAGTTTTGGGTGATGTTCTCATGGACAAAGGGACAAAGAGTGGAAAGAGCTCAAGCTTGGGTATGCCCAAGGAATCCCAAGCCAAATTCAAGGACAACAAAAAGCCTAACCTTGGGGATGCCCCGGGAAGGCATCCCCTCTTTCGTCTTCAATCCATCGGTAACATTAGTTGGATCTATATTTTTATTCACCACATGATATGTGTTTTGCTTGGAGCGTCCTGTATCGTAGGAGTCTTTTCTTTTTGTTGTGTCACACTCATCCTTTCTGCACACCTTTTGAGAGAGACATGCACTCATCGTGATTTTGCTAAAATGCTCATTGTGCTTCATTTATATCTTTTGAGCTAGACCATTTTGCTCTATGTGCTTCACTTAGATCTTTTAGAGCACGGCGGTGCGTGACTTGGTAGTTGGTTTGTGCTATGAAAGTTTTCCCAAAGGTGATAGGAACCCAAAGAGGATACAAAAACTTCCATCTTAATGTGCATTGAGTAGAAAGAAAAGTTTGATTCCTCTCAATTAGTTTTGAGACGTGGATTTGGTAATATTAAGAGTTATGTTAGTAGGGTGTTGTGAATCTAGAAATACTTGTGTTGAATTTACTGATTCCCATAACATGCACGTATGGTGAACCTCTATGTTAGGAAGTCGAAGCATAATTGATCTATTGATTGTCATCCTTTGTGTTGAGGTCGGGATCGCGCGATGGTTAACACCTACCAACCCTTCCCCTAGGAGTATGCGTTTAGCACTTTGTTTCGATTACTAATAAAAGCTTTCGCAACAAGTATGTGAGTTCTTCATGACTAATGTGAGTCTATGGTATAGATGCACTTTCACCTTCCACCATTGCTAGCCTCTCTAGTACCATGCAATTTTCGCCGATGCACAAACCCACCATATGCCTTCCTCAAAACAGCCACCATACCTACCTACTATGGCATTTTCATAGCCATTCCGAGATATGTTGCCATGCAACTCCCACCGTTCCATCTCATGAATTGTGCGACACTCTCATATTGCCATTGCATGATCGTAAGATAGCTAGCGAGATGTTTTAACGTCGTAGGTCAAGCTAGATCGTTGCACATCCTGGTACACTGCCGGAGGCATTTCCTATAGAGTCATCATCGTTCTGAGCTTCTGAGCTGTGAGTAAATAAAAGTGTGATGATCATCATTATTAGAGCATTTTCCCGTGTAAGAAAATGAAAAAAATAGACCACAGAGCCCAAATAAAAAAAGAGTCCAAAGAGCCAGAATAAAAAAAAGAGAAAAAGAGAGAAGGGACAATGCTACTATCTTTTTGCACACTTCTGCTTCATAATAGCACCATGTTCTTCATCATTGAGAGCTTCTTGCTTTGTCACCACCATATATTAGTGGGAATCTTTCTTTTATAACTTGGCTTGTATATTCCAATAATGGGCTTCCAAAAAATTTCCCCAGGTCTTCGTGAGCAAGCAAGTTGGATGCACACCCACTAGTTCTCCTTTTGAGCTTTCACATACTTATAGCTCTCGTGCATCCTTTGTATGGAAATCCCTACTCATTCACATTGATATCTATTAATGGGCATCTCCATAACCCTTTGATACGCCGAGGCAATGTGAACATCTCCTTCTTTTTTGTTTCACAACAACCACCACACTCTATTCCACCTATAGTGCTATATCCATGGCTCACGCTCATGTTATTGCGTGATAGTAAGAGTGCAAAAACAATTATTTGGCCAATATCGGGGTTGTGCATGATTTAAATTAGTTGTGTGGGGATGATGGAGCATAGCCAGACTATATGATTTTGTAGAGATAACTTTCTTTGGCCTTGTTATTTCAAAATTTCATGATTACCTTGCTAGTTTGCTTGAAGTATTATTGTTTTCATGTCAATAGCAAACTATTGTTTTGAATCTTACTGATCTGAACATTCATGTCACATGAAAGAAGTTACAAAGGACAACTATGCTAGGTAGCATTCCACATCAAAAATTCATTCTTTATCACTTCCCTACTCGAGGACGAGCAGGAGTTAAGCTTGGGGATGCTTGATACGTCTCCAACGTATCTATAATTTTGATGGTTTCATGTTATTACCTTGTCAAACTTTGGATGTTTTGTATGCCTTTTATATCTTTTTGGGACTAACTTATTAACTCAGTGCCAAGTGCCAGTTCCTGTTTTTTCCGTGTTTTTGACCCTTTTCAAAGGAGGATTTTAAACGGAGTCCAAACGGAGTCCAGACGGAATAAAACTTCCGAAAAGTTTTTTTCCGAAACAGAAGACGATCGGGAGACTTGAGAACCAAGGCAGAGGGTCACCAGGGACCCCACAAGCCCCCTAGCCACGGCCACGGGGGCCCGCACCTCCCAGGCTTGTGGGCTCCCTCGGACTCCCCTGCCCTAGATCTTTAGCATATATATTCCCTAAAATCCCAGAAAACATCAGGGGAGCCACGAAAACACTTTTCCGCCACCGCAAGCTTCTGTCTCCACAAGATCCCATCTGGGGAACATTTTGTTGCCCTGCCGGAGGGGAGATTCAGATACGGAGGGCTTCTTCATCAACACCATGACCTCCCCGATAATGCATGAGTACTTCACCATAGACCTACGGGTCCGTAGCTAGTAGCTAGGTGGCTTCTTCTCTCTCTTGGATCTTCAATACAAAGTTCTCCATGATCTTCATGGAGATCTATCCGATGTAATCTTCTTTGCGGTGTGTTTGTCGAGATCCGATGAATTGTGGATTTATGATTAGATTATCTATGAATCTTATTTGAGTTTCTTCTGATATCTCTTATGCATGATTTCATATCCTTGTAATTCTCTTCGAGTTGTGGGTTTTGTTTGCCCAGCTTGATCTATGATTCTTGCAATGGGAGAAGTGCTTGGTTTTGGGTTCATACCATGCAGTGACCTCACCCAGTGACAGAAGGGGTAGCGAGGAACGCATCGTGTTGTTGCCATCAAGGGTAAAAAGATGGGGTTTTCATCATTGGTTTGAGAGGGTGTTTGGTTGGGCTTCCAGCCAGCTTTCGTCTACTGGCTTCTAAGCCAAAAGCTCCTATTTAGGGGCTTCCGGTTGCAGGTGTGGCTTTCGGCCTTGTCACAACCGCAACCGAAAGCCACAGCTGCAGCTGGAAGACCCTAAATAGGAGCTTTTGGCTTCTAAGCCGAAAGCCGAAAGCTGGCTGAAAGCCCAACAAAGCACCCCCTGAGTTTATCCCTCTACATCATGTCATGTTGCTTAAAGCGTTACTCTGTTCGTCATGAACTCAATACACTAGATGCGTGCTGGATAGCGGTCGATGTGTGGAGTAATAGTAGTAGATGCAGAAAGTATCGGTCTACTTGTCTCGGACGTGATGCCTATATGTATGATCATTGCCTTAGATATCGTCATGACTTTCACGGTTCTATCAATTGCTCGACAGTAATTTGTTTATTGTTGACATGCAACTATTCCTGACTTGATGCCTCCCCGACAATGGCGCCAGAAAAGAGTTGCTTCCAGTTGCTCAACAATTAGCAATAGTCTTGCAATGGCCCACCAGCGTGTGGGATCGCTGCAGTTTTCGAGGGTAGAGTATTCAACCCAAATTTGTTGGTTCGACATGATGGGAGTGAAAGAATATTCTCCAGTATTAGCAGTTGAGTTGTCGGCACAACCACACCTGAAAGATTAGTATCTGCAAGCAGGGTATAAGCAGCAAAGGTAGTATGATTGCAACGGTGCTAGGAAAGAATTTGTTGACAAGGCAGACTATTCCTAACTGAAGTATCAATGGCGCCAGAAAAGTATTGTAGTAGGTAGCAGCACGTGACTCCGTGACAGCATACTTTCCCCTACAATGGCACCAGAAGAATGTTGCTAGCCATCTCCGGCAATCGAAAATAGAAGAATGTTGTTGACGGCCCACCAGCGCGTGGGATCGTAGCAGTTTTCGAGGGTAGAGTATTCGACCCAAATTTGTTGATTCGCGAGACAGGACGTGAGAGGATACTCTCGAGTATTAGTAGCTGAATTTATCAGATTCAACCACACCTGAAAGATTAGTATCTGCAAGCAAAGTAGTAACAGCAAAGTAGTATGATAACAACGGTATCAGAAACGATCTGTTGACGGTAGACTATTCCTAACTTGTCTGTTCCCATCAACGACAAGCGAATCAAAATTGTAGCAGGTAGCAGCAGTGTAACGAGTAATAGCAGCGGCAAGGAACAACACTAGTGACAGCAGTAGCAAGTAGCAACAGTAGCAAGCGACATTAGTAGCAACAGTAGCAGTAGAGCAAGACAAGTAACGGCAGGAGAGCAAGACAAGTAACAGCAGCAGTAGGACAAACTCGTCGGCAATGGGTCGGTGATTTGTTTGGATGATATTCATCATGCAACAGCTATAACACGGAGAGATATGTGGCTAGCTCCCGTTCGTCAATGTGATGTAGTTATGCATTCCGTGTGTCGTCATACATGCTTAGGGAAAAGAACTTGCATTACATCTATTGTCCATCCCTCCCGTGGCAGCGGGGTCCAAAAGGAAACTATGGGATATTAAGGTTCTCCTTTTAATAAAGAACCGGACCAACGCATTAGCACTTGGTGAACACATGAACTCCTCAAACTATGGTCATCACCGGGAGCGGTTCCGGTTATTGTCACTCCGGGGTTGCCGGATCATAACACATAGTAGGTAACTACAACTTGCAAGATCGGATCTAAAACACACATATATTGGTGACAACATAATAATTTCATATCTGAAATCATGGCACTCGGGCCCTAGTGACAAGCATTAAGCATGGCAATGTAGTAGCAACATCAATCTCAGAACATAGTGGATACTAGGGATCAATCCCCATCAAAACTAACTCGATTACATCATAGATCTCATCCTACTCATCACCGCCCAGCGATTCTACGAATAGATTACTCACGAACGACGAAGAGCTTCATGGAATTGGAGAGGGAAGAAGGTTGATGATGATGATGGCGACGATTTCCCTTCTCCGGAGCCCAAAACGGACTCCACATCTGCCCTTCAGATGAAGAACAGGATGTGGCGGTGCTTCCATATCACAAACGTGACGAAATCTTCTCTTTTTATTTTTTCTGGGACGAAAGTGAACTTATAGAGCTGAGATTGGGGGCGGCAGAGCCGTGTGGGCCCCACAAGCTTGCCCACCGCCACCAGGGGGGTGGCAGAGGCAGGGCTTGTGGCCCACTGGCCCACCCCCTTAGGTGGATCTTGGCGCAAATATTTTTCATATTTTCCAAAAATGCTCCCCGTAAATTTTCAGGACGTTTGGAGAACTTTGATATCTGCACAAAAACAACACCAAGGCAATTCTGCTGAAAACAACGCTAGTCCAGGTTAGTTCCATTCAAATCATGCAAATTACAGTCCAAAACAAGGGCAAAAGAGTTTGGAAAAGTAGATACGATGGAGACGTATCAGGAGGGTAACGAGTAACAGCAGTGGCAAGGAACAACAGTAGTGACAGCAGTAGCAAGTAGCAGCAGTAGCAAGTAACAGCAACAGCAAGACAAAGCAAGTAACAGTAGCAGCAACAGTAGTAACGGTAGAGCAAGTAACAGTGGCAGTGGGACACACTCGTAGGCAATGGATCAGTGATTTGTTGGATGACAATTCATCATGCAACAGTTATAACACGCAGAGATATGTGGCTAGCTCTCGTTCATCAATGTGATGGAGGCATGCATTCCGTGTGTAGTCATACGTGCTTAGGCAAAAGAACTTGCATGACATCTATTGTCCATCCCTTCCATGGCAGCGGGGTCCAAATGGATACTACGGGATATTAAGGTTCTCCTTTTAATAAAGAACCGGACCAACGCATTAGCACTTGGTGAACACATCAACTCATCAAACTATGGTCATCACCGGGAGTGGTTCCGGTTATTGTCACTCCGGGGTTGCCGGATCATAACACATAGTAGGTAACTACAACTTGCAAGATCGGATCTAAAACACAGATATATTGGTGGCAACATAATAATTTCAGATCTGAATTCATAGCACTCAGGCCCTAGTGACAAGCATTGAGCATAGCAAAGTAGTAGCAACATCAATCTCAGAACATAGTGGATACTAGGGATCAATCCCTGTCAAAACTAACTCGATTAGATGATAGGTCTCATCCTACTCATCACCGCCCAGCGAGCCTACAAATAGATTACTCACAAACGGTGAAGAGCTTCATGGAATTGGAGAGGGAAGAAGGTTTATGATGATGATGGCGACGATCTCCTTGATCCGGAGCCCAAAACGGACTCCGGATGTGCCCTCCAGGGCAAGAACGGGATGTGGCGGCGCCTCTGGATCGAGAAACGCGATGAAATCTTCTCTCTTCATTTTTTCCGGGACGACAGGGAATAAATAGCGCTGGAATTGGGGGCGGCAGAGCCACGTGGGCCCCACAAGCCTGGTGGCCGCGGCCAGCGGGAGGCCGGGGCCACAGGGCTTGTGCCCACTGTCTCACCCCCTCCGGTGGATCTTTGCGCAGGTATTTTTCATATTTTCTAGAAATATTCTCCGTAAATTTTCAGGACGTTCCGAGAACTTTCATTTATGCACAAAAACAACACCACGGCAATTCTGCTGAAAACAGCGTCAGTCCGGATTAGTTCCATTCAAAACATTCAAGTTAGAGTCGAAAACAAGGGCAAAAGAGTTTGGAAAAGTAGATACGATGGAGACGTATCAACTCGCCCAAGCTTAAAACCTTGCTTGTCCTCAAGCAACTCAGTTGACAAACTAAAAGAGAAATAAAAACTTTGACAAACTCTGTTTAATCTTGTTGTTGCAACTATGTCTAACTCATAACCAGAATTTCAACAAGATCACAAGTTAACCACATAAGCAAGTGACACAAAGGTTTCACGGTAAACTAATATCAATGGCATAATGAGCTAGCGAGCAAATAATAATGAGTTTCAGATACCAACAATTCAATCAAAACAAGCATGAAGCAATATGAATAGGTGGTATCTCGCTAGCTCTTTCTGAGACCGCAAAACATAAATGCAGAGCACTTTCAAAGATCAAGGGCTGACTAAACATTGCAATTCATAGCAACGAAGATCCAGTCATAGTCATACTCAATATCAATCAAAAGCAAAGCATAAAAATGACAGCGGTGCTCTCTAATTGGTGCTTATATAAGAAGAGGATGATTCAATAGGTAAATAAATAGACATGCCCTTCGCAGAGGGAAGCATTGATTTGCAGAGGTGCGAGAGCTCAAGCTTTGAAAACAGAGATAATAATTTTGGGTGGCCTGCTTTCATTGTCAACGCAATGACCAAGAGTTCTCAATATCTTCCATGCTACTCATGCTATAGGCGGTTCCCAAACAGAAAAGTAAAGTTTTAACTCCCACACCACCAATCAATCACACTCCACGGCTAGCCGAATCCTCGGGTACCGTTCATACTAACATCAATCCGGGGGGAGTCTTGTTTTAGAGTTATGTTTTCGATTTAAGCGTGGAACTGGGCATTCCAATTACCGGCCCCTTTCTTGTGAATGACAGTGAATAAACACATGTCGAGGATAACATGCCTAACATGGAAGATACCAATAGCCCCCTGTCACCACATGAGCGGTTCGGGCAAGCAAAACATATTATTTCTTGAAGGTTTAGAGAATGGCGCATGCAAATTTACTTGGAACGGCAGGTAGATACCGCAAATAGGTAGGTATGGTGGACTCTCATGGAAAAACTTTTGGGTTTATGGAAGTGAATGCACAAGCAGTATTCCGCTTAGTACAAGTTTAGGCTAGCAAAAGACTGGGAAGCGACCAACTAGAGAGCGACAACAGTCATCAAGATGCAATGAGTTTGACTAACATTGAGTGCAAGCATGAGCAGGATATAAATCACCATGAACACGAACATCATAGAGGCTATGTTGATTTTGTTTCAACTACATGCATGAACATGTGCCAAGTCAAGCCACTTGAATCATTCAAAGGATAATACCATCCTATCATACTACATCATAGTCATCTCAAAATCTATGTTGTCATTCCACACAAACCACTATAAGCTCTAGCTAATTAAGAATGGCATCAGAAACTATGATCTCTAAGTTGTCATTACAAACATGGTTCTCTCTCAACAATGTTGAATCTGGGACGACAAGCTAGTCATATTTACAAAAACAAAATAGATAGACTTCATACTAGCTTTTCCAGTCTCAGTCACTTCATCATATATCATCATTATTGCCTTTCACTTGCACGATGGAACGATGTGAACAATAATAAGAGTGCTCGTGCATTGGACTAAAGATGGAATCTGCAGGCAAACACAAAGGAGAAGACAAAGTAATATGGCTCTTCGAAAGCTAAACATGTATGCATGCAAGAGCCACTAAACATTGTAATCAATATATTCTACCTTGACCCAAAGAAAAAGAAAACTGTTTACACGGAAAATCTCCCAACAAGCAAAAGAAGAAAGGAAAATCTTTTTGGGTTTTCTCGAAAGTACACAAAACAAGAAAACAAGAAAATGAAAATAAACTAGCATGGATAATACAGTGGCAAAGTGTAAACACACTAAGAGAGTGAAATCATAAGTAAGAATGTGAAGTCGGTGAGAACACGTACTCCCCCAAGCTAAGGCTTTTGGACTTGCTTGGTCTACTCCCAAGGAGGGAAATAACCAGCTCCGGGATACTCCGGAGCCGACTGTAGATGCCACTGTTGTGTGAGCTCCTCTGGCTCCCACTGATAAACTGGCGTCTGGTACTCGACTGGTGGCTCGGGCACGGGCACTTGTGGTTGCGCCAAGCCCCAATACGTGTAGATGTCCGAGGGCATAATAATGTACCTGCCTACATAAAGGTTGAACAAAGAAGGAGCAGACAAAGTAATAGTCTCTCGAGTACCCTGACTAAATACCAGGTTATAAATCATCCATCTACTAGCATCTCTATCCAGAAAATCATGGCGAACCATGCTGTCATAATCCAGATATTTCTCAGGAAGAAGCATTTCTTCTTCCTCGCGAAGTCTAATAGGTATCTCAAAGTGTCTAGCAAGACGAGTAGCATAGATACCTCCATAGACGACACCTTTGAAACGGTTTGTGTTCAACCGCTGAGCTACTATAGCACCTAGGCTATAAGTCTTATTGTTATAAAGGCCTTCGCGCAAAACCGCAAGGTCTGGAGAGCTAAGTGATCCAGCCTCCCCACGGCCAATCAAACATTTTCCCACAAATAATGAGAAGTACCGAAGCACAGGAAAATGTATGCTAGCAATTCTAGCGCGAGACACTCCTCTCTCCTCTCCAAAAGCAATAGTACTATGAAAGCCTCCAAGTCCCATGGACGAGGATCATGAATATCCCCAACATAAGGTAATTTGCACACATTGCAAAAATCCTGTAATGTCATGCGCTGGGGGATATCGTATAACATGAACTCAACCATAGGAGGATTCTTCCTCGGATAAAAGATGAAGCTTTGAACGAAAATATTGGTGAGGAGGAGGTATTGTGGGCACTTATCTTCAACGAATGTGGTAAGACCTGCGTTCTCCACCAAGTAATAAAAGTCTTCATAAAGCCCAGCAGCACACAAAAATTCATCACTTGGCCACTCGCACGCTCGAACTTCTGTGACTCGAGGAACCACGTACTTGGGATGGTTCTTCTAATCCTCCTTGGGGTTACGGCTTGAAGAGCCTCTCACGAACCTCCTCATCTTTTCCTTTTTCTAGCTCTAAAAAATTCTGAAATTTAAAGAGACTTTGAAAGAAAAGTGAGTAAGGATTAACCCAACTCGTAGCAACTACTCCTGCTAGTGCCTAGAGACCGTATCACGCGCTAAAACTACTTGGGACTAGCTAAAATCAACATTCCAAGCTCAAGAACAGGGTCACCAAGGTAGGAAGAATACGCGAAGGATAAAGCACTAGAGTAGAAACTAATTGGACCAATGGAGGAGTCACTTACCAAGGAGTAATTTCCCCAAAACGGTTCGGAGAATGGTGCTTTGAGCAAGGAGATCGAAAATCACACCCAAATGAGCAAGAACACGGGTTTGAGCTGCGAAACGATTTTTTCTGGAGGTAGAAGAAGAGAATGGGAGTTGAAATGAGTGGAGGGGGGTCCCTGTGGGCCCCACAAGCTTTTTGGCCGCGACCAGGGGGGACGCCGTGGCTACAGGGCTTGTGGCCCACTGGTGTGGCCCCCAGGCCAGCTCTCAGTCCCAGCATTTTTCAAAAAATCCAGAAAAAATCATATTTTATTTTCACGACCATCGGAGAACTTTTATTTTCGGGGTACTTTTCTCCGGGACGTTAAAACATGAAACAGGGAAAACTAAACTAAATCTATCATTTTTCTTGTAAGCAACAGAAAGTGAAAGCTTAAAACAGAGGTATGTGATGCCTTGATTCATCCATTTCATGGTCATCGAAAGAAATCCGTTAATGGGGTTGATCAAATCCTCATGACAAAACCTTTTCAAATCGCAAAAGGAAACGGAGAATTGTTGAATAGCCACTAAGTCACCTCAATGGGGATATGAATCTCCCCAACAAGCAAATCATACTTCATGTTAACACGAGGAATAGGGCATTCAAAGCTCCCAATAAGAATCGATGAAGTTTTTTCGATAGCATTGATGCAATGTACTTGATATCGTTTCTTCGGAAAGTGCACTGTATGCTCATTACCTTTGACATGGAATGTGGCATTGCCTTTGTTGCAATCTATAACAGCCCCTGCAGTGTTTAAGAAGGGTCTTCCGAGGATGACAGCCATGGCATCGTCCTCGGGAATATCCAAGATAACAAAGTCTGTTAAGATATTGGCGTTAGCAACCACAACAGGCACATCCTCGCAAATGCCAGCAGGGAAAGCAGTTGATTTGTCGGCCATTTGCAGAGAAATTTCAGTGGGTGTCAACTTATCCAGTTCAAGTCTACGATAAAGAGAGAGAGGCATAACACTAACACCGGCTCCAAGGTCACATAAGACAGTTCTTACATAGTTTCCTTTAATGGAGCAAGGTATAATGGGCACTCCGGGATCACCAAGTTTCTTGGGAGTTCCACCTTTGAAATGGTAATTGGCAAGCATGGTGGAGATCTCAAGATCTCGTATCTTCCGTTTCTTAGTCACGATATCTTTCATGTACTTGGCATATGGAGACATTTTGAGCATATCAATTAACCACATATGCAAAAAGACGGGTCTCAACATTTCAATAAAGCTCTCAAAATCCTCATTATCCTTTTTCTTGGATGGCTTAGGAGGAAACGGCATAGGTCTCTGAAACCATGGCTCCCTTTCTTTACCATGCTTCCTAGCAGTGAAGTCATTCCTATCGTATCTCTTAGGTTGTGGGTTATCAGGATTAACCGTAGGTTCAATCTCCACATCCTTATCATTGCTAGGTTGAGAATTATTCTGAACATCGATGTCCATATTGTCACCAGATTCATGTTCATCACCAGATTATGTTTCTGCATCAGACGCAGAAATATCATTTGGTTCTTCAGGTGTGACAGTATTTGGTGAACTGACATGTAGGTTTATATCATCCTTCTTCTTATTCTTAGGATGACTGGGTGTATCAGCATTAATTCCTTGAGAATCTTGATCAATTCTCTTAGGATGGCCTTCAGGATACAAAGGTTCCTGAGTCATTTTGCCTCCTCTAGTAATGACTCTGACAGAGTTGTCATTTAATTCACTGAGCAAGTCATTGTGAGCCTTAAGTACTTGTTCTGCCTGAGTAGTAATCATAGAGGCATGTTTACTCTTAAGCTTCAGATCATTGACATTTCTGTCTACACAAGCACTTAAATGACTAAGCAACGAGTACTTTGTTCCAATTGTCAGCTAACATAATCATTGAAACTCTGTTGTTTGGCAACGAAGTTGTCAAATTCATCAAAGCATAAGCTAGCAGGTTTATCAAAAGGAATATCACTCTCATTGAATCTACGCAGAGAATTCACCTCTACTACTTGTATCGGGTTATCGAGACCATGGATCTCTTTGATGGGCGGTAGATTTTTGACTTCTTCAGATCTAATGCCTTTCTCTTGCGTAGATTTCTTAGCTTCTTGCATATCTTCGGGACTGAGGAATAGAATACCTCTTTTCTTAGGAGTTGGCTTAGGAGGTGGTTCGGGAATAGTCCAAGCATTATCGTTGATCAAGATGTTATTCAGTAGAATCTCAACTTGTTCTATAGTTCGTTCCCTAAAAACACAACCGGCACAACTATCTAGGTGGTCTCTAGAAGCAACGGTAAGTCTGTTATAGAAGATATCAAGTGTCTCGTTCTTCTCAAGAGGGTGATCAGGCAAAGCATTCTGTAGCTGGATGAGCCTCCCCCAAGCTTGTGGGAGACTCTCTTCTTTGAGTTGAGCAAAGTTGTATATTTCCTGCAAGGCAGCTTGCTTCTTATGGGCAGGGAAATATTTCTCACAGAAGTAATAGACCATATCCTAGGGACTAATCACACATCCAGGAGCAAGAGAAGTGAACCACGCTTTAGCGTCATCCTTTAGAGAGAAAGGAAACAGCTTAAGGATATAGTAGTAGCGAATCTTCTCCTCACTAGTGAAAAGGGTGGCTATATCATGTAGTTTGGTAAGATGGACTACGAACGTCTCATACTCATAACCGTGGAAAGGATCAGATTCGACTAGAGAGTTTATCTCAGGGTCGACAGAGAATTCATAATCCTCATCGGTGATAAAGATAGGTGAAGTGGCAACTTTCAGGTCGTATTTCATCCTAGCTTTCAGATATTTTTCCTTCCACTTGAGAAGTAATTTCTCAGCGTCATAGGCATCCTTACACGCAAGAAAATCCTCAGCTATCTCTCCCTCCATAATATAACCCTCACGTATATCAGGCAATTCATATCTAGGAGAGCTAGATCTAGCAGGAGCAAAAGCACGTTCTATCTCAATAGTATCGGCAGTTTCAGAAGCATCACGAGCATTGGCAGTAACTCTAGCAATATGAGCGTCAAGGAATACCCCTAGTGGCATATCAGGCAAAGTAGTATCTCTAGCAGTATCCAGCATAGCATCATCAGGCAAAATAGCATCTCTAGCATCATCAGGCAAAGCAGTATCAAGCATAGCATCTCTAGCAGTATCAGGCATAGCATCTCTAGCAGTATCAGGCACAGTAGCATCATAAGAATCATCAAGCACAGGCGACATATCAAGATTTCTAGCAGGAGGTAGTGTCACAAACTTACTCATAACTGAAGGTGAATCAAGTGCGAAGCTAGATGGCAGTTCCTTACCTCCCCTCGTAGTTGAGGGCAAGACTTTGGTTGTTGGATCTTTCAGATTCTTCATAGTGATCAGCAGATATAAATCTCAAGTGACTCAGAGAATATAGCTATCCTTCCCCGGCAACGGTGCTAGAAAAATGCTGTTGATGTGCAACTATTCCTGACTTGATGCCTCCCCGGAAACGGCGCCAGAAAAGAGTTGCTTCCAGTTTCTCAACAATTAGCAATTGTCTTGCAATGGCCCACCAGCGTGTGGGATTGCGGCTGTTTTCGAGGATAGAGTATTCAACCCAAATTTGTTGGTTCGACACGATGGGAGTGAAAGAATATTCTCCAGTATTAGCAGTTGAGTTGTCGGCTCAACCACACCTGAAAGATTAGTATCTGCAAGCAGGGTATAAGCAGCAAAGGTAGTATGATAGCAACGGTGCTAGGAAAGAATATGTTGACAAGGCAGACTATTCCTAACTAAAGTATCAATGGCGCCAGAAAAGTATTGTAGCAGGTAGCAGCAGGGTAACGAGTAACAGCAGTGGCGAGGAACAGCAGTAGTGATAGCAATAGCAAGTAGCAGCAGTAGCAAGTAACAGCAGCAGCAAGACAAAGCAAGTAACAGTAGTAGCAAGTAACAGTCGCAGCAACAGTAGTAACAGCAGAGCAAGTAACAGTGACAGTGGGACAAACTCGTAGGCAATGGATTGGTGATTTGTTGGATGACATTCATCATGCAACAATTATAACACGGAGAGATATGTGGCTAGCTCCCGTTCATCAATGTGATGTAGGCATGCATTCCGTGTGTAGTCATACGTGCTTAGGGAAAAGAACATGCATGACATCTATTGTCCATTCCTCCCGTGGCAGCGGGGTCCAAATGGATACAACCGGATATTAAGGTTCTCCTTTTAATAAAGAACCGGACCAACGCATTAGCACTTGGTGAACACATGAATTCCTCAAACTATGGTCATCACCGGGAGTGGTTCCGGTTATTGTCACTCCGGGGTTGCCGGATCATAACACATAGTAGGTAACTACAACTTGCAAGATCGGATCTAAAACACACATATATTGGTGGAAACATAATAATTTCAGATCTGAATTCATGGCACTCGGGCCCTAGTGACAAGCATTAAGCATATCAAAGTAGTAGCAACATCAATCTCAGAACATAGTGGATACTAGGGATCAATCCCCGTCAAAACGAACTCGATTACATGATAGATCTCATCCTACTCATCACCGCCTAGCGAGCCTACGAATAGATTCCTCACGAACGATGAAGAGCTTCATGGAATTGGAGAGGGAAGAAGGTTGATGATGACGATGGCGACGATCTCCTTGATTCGGAGCCCAGAACGGACTCCCGATCTGCCCTCCAGGGCAAGAACGCGATGTGGCGGCCCCTCTGGATCGTGAAACGCGATGAAATCTTCTCTCTTCATTTTTTCCGGGACGAAAGGGAATAAATAGCGCTGGAATTGGGGCGGCAGTGCCACTTGGGCCCGACAAGCCTGGTGGTCGTGGCCAGGGGGGAGGCCGTGGCCACAGGACTTGTGGCCCACAGGCTCACCCCCTCCGGTGGATCTTTGCACAGGTATTTTTCATATTTTCCTGAAACATTCTCAGTAAATTTTTAGGATGTTCCAAGAACTTTCATTTGTGCAGAAAAACAACACCATGGCAATTATGCTGAAAACAACGTTAGTCCGGGTTAGTTCCATTCAAAACATGCAAGTTAGAGTCCAAAACAAGGGCAAAAGAGTTTGGAAAAGTAGATACGATGGAGATGTATCATTCACCCACCGTATTATTTGCTATTTTGAGAGAAGCCTCTAGTGAACACTATGGCCCCCGGGTCTACTTCACACCATATTTTCAGCCTTACTCTTTTACTTCGTTGCACTTTCCACCTTCAGATCTCACTTTGCAATCAATCTTGAAGGGATTGACAACCCCTTTATAGCGTTGGGTGCAAGCTCTTTTGTGTTTGCGCAGGTACTCTGGACTTGACGAGATTCTCCTACTGGATTGATACCTTGGTTCTCAAACTGAGGGAAATACTTACTGCTCCTGTGCTGCATCACCCTTTCCTCTTCAAGGGAAAAACCAACGCAAGCAAGTCTCCATCAACGTGTCAAATTCTTGCGCTGTTGTTTGAGAAATAGCATGAAGTGGCAGATGCCCTTTCACGTCTTGGTTCACAACGTAAGTCGGTTCCCCCTAATGTCTTTTTGGATGTGTAGAATAACCCATCGGTAAGGTTGCCTTCAGAGGAAGATTTGGCGGTGCCAGACCCGGAGCCTCAACTTCTGCCCGCTCTCTGTGCTACCCCAGATTGGGCAGTTCCCTACATGGCGTATCTGGCATGAGGCGAGTTACCCACTGATGAGTTGTTGGCCCGCCAAATCGTCCATCGATGCAAGTCCACGGTCATACATAACGACGAGTTGCATAAGCGAAGCACTTCAGGAGTATTTCAAAGGTGCATCTCTTCCGAGGAAGGATGTGCGATCCTCAATGAAATTCATGCAGGCGATTGTGGTCATCATGTCGGGTCACGCTCCCTGGTGTCCAAAGCTTTTAGGCATGGGTTTTATAGGCTGACGGCTCATGCAGATGCTGAAGATATACTTCGCCGATGTGATGGTTGCCAAAAATTTGGGTGTCATATGCATGTGTCGGCTCAGGAATTATGGATGATTCCAATCACATGGCCGTTTGCGGTCTGGGGGCTGGACATGGTTGGTCCTTTCAAAATGTCGTCCAACAAAAAGACTCACCTATTGGTGGCGGTTGACAAGTTTACCAAGTGGGTTGAAGCAGAGCTGGTTAGTAGCTGTGATGCAGACACGGCTCTCAAATTCCTGCAAAAGTTGATCTTCCACTTCGGATATCCTCATAGTATCATTACTGATAATGATACTAATCTATCAAAAGGCGCAATGCAAGAGTTTTGCAGAAGGGAGCATATCCGGCTCGACGGTTCTACAGTCGCACACCCCTAGTCTAATGGACAGGCAGAGAGGGTGAATCAAGAAATATTGCGAGGAATCAAGCCCCAACTTATGGTACCTCTGGAACGTACCCCCGGATGTTGGGTTGAAGAACTGCCCTGAGTTTTATGGAGCATCAGAACCACTCCAAATCGCTCTACGGGTTTTACTCCCTTTTTTCTGGTCTACGGGGCAGAGGCAGTATTGCCAAGTGACGTCAGACACGATTCACCACGAGTCGCTGCTTATGTGGAACAGGACAATGAGTTAGCACGTCAAGACTCGTTAGATGCTTTCGAGGAGGAGCGAGACTTGGCTGCATCACGATCGGCAATCTATCATCAAGACTTGCAACGCTATCACAGCCGCGGCGTCAAGAGCCGAACTTTTCAAGAGGGCGACATAGTGCTCCGGTTGATTCAAGACCACACTGGTATGCATAAGTTATCCCTACCATGGGAAGGACCGTTTGTCATCAGCAAGAATCTCTGGAACGGTTCATATTACTTGGTGGATCTTCGCCCGGATAGGCCAACAACACAGGTTGAGACAACTCGCCCATGGAACATTGCCCACTTGCGGCCATACTACACTTAGAGCCACGGGCTCCTTATTTATTTTTACAATCTCAAATTTGTAATCTTTTATTTATAAAGCAATAAAGCCGACACTCACGAACTTCAGGGTCCTTTGCCGTTTCAGCTTCTTGAAAGCACGAGTCTTTATTGTTCCATAATCCGTCCAAGCATGGATGATATCAGTATCAAAGAGCATAAGTCGCCATGCTACACTTATTTCAAAACTGGATACTGGTAAGCCAAAGAGGACCAAAGTTGCCACGTTGCACGGTTCAAACATGGGCGCCTTATATGATTTTGAGAACTAAGCCGGCTTACTTGGGAGCTACTAGCATCTAAGTCATTTTGCAGTAAGAGCGGATACACTTCTGCAATCCTATGTGTGGTTTTTTCCGTAATCATAGGTCACTTGGGGGCTTCCACTCACTGAGTTCAGCCTGAAACCCTCTTGGCTAGCGAAAAATTACCGCATTACAAATGGTTATACTGCACTATGTGTTGGACGAATCGCCCTATGGACCCATGTACTCTTGGCGAGTCAATCCGCTTTTGGACCCTGAACTTGCCTTGGTTAAAATATAAAAGGTACCGACAAGAGCCAACACGTGGAAAATAGACAAACCATTGGTTCACTGAACCTGCTTCACTGAAGCTTGACTCGCGCCTGATTAGCCGGTCTGAATAACTTGGGTTGTTGCAAAAGCCTTCTTGGGGTACCACTAGAGTTTTGCAAACTCGTCCTATCCTATCGTAACTCATCGAGCCGACAAATTTTATGACTATCTTCGTGGCATTGCCGCAAGGTTTCATAAAACATTTTTATAACTCGCCATGACTCACTGAGCCGGCTCCTTGTTTATAACTCGTCGTGACCCACTAGGTCGGTTTATTGCTTGTCGTGACTCATTGAGTCAGCTTATGATGTTTTCCCTGGTAAACAGGTTGAAGAATTTTTTTGGCAAATTATGACACAGGTTCAGAAAGGGCGATTCATATTACTGAAGGTTAAAACTTCCAAACAATATAAGGTATGGTTGTGACACTATCTTCCAAAGACCTAAGACTATTACATGGCTCACTAGGCCGGTTTATTGCTTGTCGTGACTCATTGAGTCAGCTTATGATGTTTTCCCTGGTAAACAGGTTGAAGAATTTTTTTGGCAAATTATGACACAGGTTTAGAAAGGGCGATTCATATTACTGAAAGTTAAAACTTCCAAACAATATAAGGTATGGTTGTGACACTATCTTCCAAATACCTAAGACTATTACATGGCTCACTAGGCCACCCGGGAATCATCTCCCGATCCAAAAAAGATCACCATATTCTTGGAGAGTCGACTTAATTCTCAGTCAGTTCATGCCGCCTTCGAGTCACCCTGCTTCGAGCTTTCTCCATCTTCGATCTGTAAGTCGCCCAGTTTCCAATTGCAATTGGTCAAGGCGACGAACTCGTCTTCATCGCTCAAGATGGCAGACAGATTGACATCAAAGTCAAAGGGATTCTTACGGCGTCGAGGAGTCAGGCTGGTGACTTCGTACGAAGGAGGAGTCACCTTTTTATTGCTCTCATCATAAGCCGCCTGGTATTTTCCTAAGTCCAGGCTGGCTGCTAGCTGAGTCGCCGTAGTGCGAGATGCTTTCACACATTGGTGGTAGTCCTCTTCGGTGAACTCCGACTCATCATCCTTCAATTCTGGAAAGCCATCAACTACCTCCTCCGACTTAAGTTCGGGAGCATATGCGAGACACCGGCTTAAAGTGGTCAGCGCTCCTTTCCGGGCGGCTGATCTTTTTAATTCTTCCACTTGTGGCGGCAATGTTGATAGACAACCCATCATGTGTTTTATGGACTTTATGGGCTCTTCGTTGCCCATCACAACCTTCATGGTCATCATGCCGCCTGTGTACAACTTCTCTGTGAACATATAAATCGCCTTCAGCTTTAGAATGCAGTCGTTCTGCAGTTGGGCGGCTCGCGGACCTACGGAGGACAGGATGAGATAATTAGCATTTGAAATACTTTGCAGCCCTTTTTAGATGAGGGGAATTGATCCTTACCAAAGATGGCTTGGGTCATGTTGGAGATATGTTGTTTTAAGTCGGAGAGTTCTTGCTCAGCGGCTTCTAGCTTTTCTTCGGTTTGTTTCGCCCGCTTCACGTTGGCGGCTTGATCAGCATGGACTTTCTTTTCAAATTTCTGATAATCAGCTTTCATCTTCTCCATGTCAGCAAGGGCCACATGATATTTCTGTTCAGACTTAGCTCGAGCATCCTGCTGTTCGGCTTAGTTTTCTTTCAAACGGGCTAAGGTTGAGTCGCCCTGAGTCAAGGATTCCTGCAAATAAATTTTGGGGAAGCAAGTTTCAGAACTATTGCAAGCAACATCCCTGACACTTGGAGGCTAATGTATGATTCTTTTCAAATCATACCAAAGTCAAGACCCGGCTCATCATTCAAAAGATGACCCACCCCTTGGGGGCTACGTGTTGAAGTTTTCTACTAAATTCAAGACTCGGCTCATCTTTCAAAAGATGACCCGACCCTTGGGGGCTACATGTTGAAGTTTTTTACTAAATTCAAGACCCGGTTCATCTTTCAAAAGATGACTCGGGCTACAGGTTGAAGTTTTTTACTAAATTCAAGACCCGACTCGTCTTTCAAAAGATGACCCGGCCCTTGGGGGCTACAGGTTGAAGTTCCTTACTAGATTCAAGACCCAGCTCATCTTTCAAAAGATAACCCGACCCTTGGGGGCTACGGGTTGAAGTTTTCTACTAAATTCAAGACCCGGCTCATCTTTCAAAAGATGACCCGACCCTTGGGGCCTACAGGTTGAAGTTTTTTACTAAATTCAAGACCCGACTCATCTTTTAAAAGATGACCCGGCCCTTGGGGGCTACATGCAGATATGGGTCCCACAGATAACTCAAAAACCCAATTCATAAAAGAAAACTAGTCTTCTGGAAGACTAATGGGTGGAAATACAAATAACAAAGGACGTACCTCATGTTTGATCCGCATCATATTGGCCAAGCTCTTTTCCATTTCACAGCTTGTTTCCAGGCGACTTACGAAACTAGAGTAGAGTTTCTGAAATTCAAGTTTCTCATAATTGGGAAGCTTCAGCTTGGTAATGTCTTGTTCTGCAGAAGAGTGGGTCTCTTTGGATGCATGTTTTGTTAACATCGCAGTTGTAAGCTTAGAGTAACTAGTACCTATAACAACTGTGGTATTTGGGTCTTCAGCCGCCTTGGAAGAGTTTGGCGGGTTAACATTTTCAGTTACCTCCTTCAGAGGGCTTAAAGGATCAATCCGAACATCAGGACAATCATCCACAAGGTCATCATGAGTCACCGCTGGTTCTGCACCAAATTCTGGGACAGGGCCACTCATACCAAATACTTCAGCTGCCTTAGGAGCAGAAGATGAGCCGCTAGTTTTCCTTTTCTTTGCTTGTGCTGTGAGATGTAAAAGCAACAAAGTTAAGATAGACATCAGTATTGAAAAAAAGGCTAGTAAAGGAACTTCTCCCTGAACACGAATCATTGCGGGGAGAGTTGACATTACTGAGTCGCCGGATGAAGGAGGTGAAACCTGATGAGCGAAAATTCAAGAAGTCAACGAATGGCGAGCAAATCTTATACAAGAAGGAAAACATACTCGTGGTAACATACCTCACTTTGTCGTTTTCGACCTATTGCTTTTTCGGGTCACCCAGACATTAAGTCGCCGGAATGGCTTCAGGTATGACGTTTAGGGGTGTAACTCGCCTTCTTCAAAAGGAAACTGGGGTCCAAATGAGCATTCGGGTGAGACATGGGAACTTTTGCACAGATCCACCTGGCCGGCTTGGGGGAGAAGAAGTTGAGTCGGAAGAAATAGAAATTACCTCGACAGCGTCATCCTAGCTTCGATAGCCATCATCCTAAGGACAAAGGTAATGGAGCATAAGTATAAGACAGTACGCAGTAAAAAGGAAAAGGTAAATTTTACCTCTGATTTCTCTTCGGCGGCTCGAGACTCGCCAACGATAGATGACTCCTTGGCGGCGGCTTTTCCCTTGTTCTTCTTCTTCTTTTGAGGCGGCTTGGTTGTTTTCTGGACAGTCACTTTGTGATTTTGAGACCAAAAAGCTGAGCCCCTCTGGTTGATATAATGACAGTTCAGATCAGGAACATGGGTAAACATATTGAAAGAATAAAAGGAGGCGACTTAGGTTGTTACCGCTGGAGCCGAGTTGGAGAGAGAGAAAGGCTTGAGCCCAATCTTGGAGCAGTTCTCTAAGGTCTCACTAGTTAACTTCTTAATCATTTCAACAATGTCTTCTTCAGTAAGTCTTGTATGGAATAAACATTGGGGGTGGTTCAAGCTATCATCATACTCACACATCAGGCCATCCCGACGACTCAAAGGCAGAATCCTCCACTCCACCCAACAATGGATTAGGTCAATCCCAGTAAGCCCATTGTTGGTTAAAGACCTTAGCTTGGAGAAAGCAGGGATAAAAGTTGATTCTTCTTCTTCAGTTAGTTTTTGTTGCAGCTTGAAATCCATGGGCAAGCGTTCTTCTCTGAAACCCGGAAGTGGGTTCTCATCGGGTGGAGATGTGTCCCGGCAATAGAACAAAGACTCTGCCCAGCCTTTGGGATGGTTGGGCAGAATGACAGATGGGAACCCGCATTCACGACGTCTTTGAATTTTAACCCCCCCCCCCAAGTTCCAAGAAGGGCCCGCTGGCGAATTTGGTCTGGCGGTTTAGATGATTTTTTTCCTAAACAGTAACACTCTGGGTTCTATATGTCGATAAGCTTTGCTACGTCAACAAAAGTCCTTCCCCGGCAGTAGTGCTAGAGATCCTTCTATCGTCTCTTGAGCTTGCGTTGGTTTTTCCCTTGAAGAGGAAAGGGTGATCCAGAACAGGAGCAGTAAGTATTCCCCTCAGTTTGAGAACCAAAGTATCAATCAAGTAGGAGAATCTCGTCAATCCAGAGTACCTGCGCAAACACAAAAGAGCTTGCACCCAACGCTTTAAAGGGGTTGTCAATCCCTTCAAGATTGTTTGCAAAGTGACATCTGAAGGCGGAAAGTGCAACGAACTAAAAATTGTAAGGCTGAAAATATGGTGTGGAGTAGACCCTGGGGGCCATAGTGTTCACTAGAGGCTTCTCTCAAAATAGAAAATATTACGGTGGGTGAACAAATTATTGTCGAGCAATTGATAGAACCGCGCAAAGTCATGACGATATCGAAGGCAATGATCATACATATAGGCATCATGTCCGAGACAAGTAGACCGATACTTTCTGCATCTACTACTATTACTCCACACATCGACCGCTATCCAGCATGCATCTAGTGTATTGAGTTCAGGACGAACAGAGTAACGCCTTAAGCAAGATGACATGATGTAGAGGGATAATCTCAAACCAATGATGAAAACCCATCTTTTTACCCTTGATGGCAACAACACGATACGTGCCTTGCTACCCCTTCTGTCACTGGGTGAGGTCACCGCACGGTATGAACCCAAAATTAAGCACTTCTCCCATTGCAAGAGTAATAGATCTAGTTGGCCAAACAAAACCCACAACTTGAAGAGAATTACAAGGATATGAAATCATGCATAAGAGAGATCAAAAGAAACTCAAATAAGATTCATAGATAATCTGATCATAAATCCACAATTCATCGGATCTCACCAAACACACCGCAAAAGAAGATTACATCGTATAGATCTCCATGAAGATCATGGAGAACTTTGTATTGAAGATCCAAGAGAGAGAAGAAGTCATCTACTTACTAGCTATGGACCCGTAGGTCTATGGTGAACTACTCACGCATCATCGGAGAGGTCTTGGTTGTTGGGGAACGTCGCATGGGAAACAAAAACTTTCCTACGCGCGGGAAGACCTATCATGGTGATGTCCATCTACGAGAGGGGATATTCGATCTACGTACCCTTGTAGATCGCACAGCAGAAGCGTTAGTGAACGCGGTTGATGTAGTGGGACGTCCTCACGTCCCTCGATCCGCCCCGCCAACCGTCCCGCGATCAGTCCCACGATCTAGTGCCGAACGGATGGCACCTCCTTGTTCAGCACACGTACAGCTCGACGATGATCTCGGCCTTCTTGATCCAGCAAGAGAGACGGAGAGGTAGATGAGTTCTCCGGCAGCATGACGGCGCTCCGGAGGTTTGTGGTGATCTAATCTCAGCAGGGCTCCACCCGAGCTCCGCAGAAACGCGATCTAGAGGTAAAACCGTGGAGATATGTGGTCGGGCTGCCGTGGCACAGTTGTCTCAAATCAGCCCTAAAACCTCCGTATATATAGGGGGAAGAGGGGGAGCCTTGCCTTGGGGTCCAAGGACCCTCAGGGGGTTCGGCCGAGCCAAGGGGGGGAGTCCCCCCCTTCCAAACCGAATCCAACTAGGTTTGGAAGGAGGAGTCCTTCCCCCTTTTCCCACCTCCTCTTTTTTTTCTCTTTGATTTTCTTCCTATGGCGCATAGGGCCTTCTTGGGCTGTCCCACCAGCCCACTAAGGGCTGGTGCACCACCCCCAAGGCCTATGGGCTTCCCCAGGGTGGGTTGCCCCCCCGGTGAACACCCGAAACCCATTCGTCATTCCCGGTACATTCCTGGTAACTCCGAAAACCTTCTGGTAATCAAATGAGGTCATCCTATATATCAATTTTCGTTTCCGGACCATTCCGGAAACCCTCGTGACGTCCCTGATCTCAACCGGGACTCCGAACAACATTTGGTAACCAACCATATAACTCAAATATGCATAAAACAACGTCAAACCTTAAGTGTGCAGACCCTGCGGGTTCGAGAACTATGTAGACATGACACGAGTGACTCCTCAGTCAATATCCAATAGCGGGACCTGGATGCCCATATTGGATCCCACATATTCTATGAAGATCTTATCGTTTGAACCTCAGTGCCAAGGATTCATATAATCCCATATGTCATTCCCTTTGTCCTTCGGTATGTTACTTGCCCGAGATTCGATCGTCAGTATCCGCATACCTATTTCAATCTCGTTTACCGGCAAGTCTCTTTACTCATTCCATAATACAAGATCCCTCAACTTACACTAAGTCACATTGCTTGCAAGGCTTGTGTGTGATGTTGTATTATCGAGTGGGCCCCGAGATACCTCTCCGTCACACGGAGTGACAAATCCGAGTCTCGATCCATACTAACTCAACGAACACCTTCGGAGATACCTGTAGAGCATCGTTGTAGTCACCCAGTGACGTTGCGACGTTTGATACACACAAAGCATTCCTCCCGTGTCAGTGAGTTATATGATCTCATGGTCATAGGAACAAATACTTGACACGCAGAAAACAGTAGCAACAAAATGACACGATCAATATGCTACGTCTATTAGTTTGGGTCTAGTCCATCACGTGATTCTCCTAATGACGTGATCCAGTTATCAAGCAACAACACCTTGTTCATAATCAGAAGAACCTGACTATCTTTGATCAACTGGCTAGCCAACTAGAGGCTTGCTAGGGACAGTGTTTCGTCTATGTATCCACAGATGTATATAAGTCTTCATTCAATACAATTATAGCATGGATAATAAACGATTATCTTGATACAGGAATTATAATAATAACTATATTTATTATTGCCTCTAGGGCATAATTCCAACAATGGTGTAAGTGAAGAAGCCCTCCGTATCGGAATCCCCCCTCCGTCAGGGCACCAAAACGTGCCAATGATGGGATCTTGCGGAGACAGAAGCTTGCGGCAGCGGAAAAGTACTTTCGATGATCTCCTGATTTTTTGTGGAATTTTTGGAGACATATAGGCGCAAAACCTAGGACAAAGGAGGTCCAGGGGGCCCACAAGCCTGAGGGCCGCGGCCTCCCCCTGGCCTCGGGGTGGGGGCTTGTGGGGCCCCTGGGGACCCCCTGCCTTGGCTCTCAAGTCTCCTGATCTTCTTCCGTTACGGGAGAAAATCTTTTCAGGGATTTTATTCCGTTTGGACTCCATTTCAAATTCTCCTCTGAAAGGGGTCAAAAACATGTAAAAAACAGTAACTGGCACTTGGCACTGAGTTAATAAGTTAGTCCCAAAAAATATATAAAAGGCATGCAAAACATCCATAGTTTGAGAAGATAATAGCATGAAACCATCAAAAATTATAGATATGTTGGAGACGTATCAAGCTTCACAAAACACTTGGAACTGGCAGAGATTACTGATGGAGTTTGGTCCCAAGTCTTGAGGATGAAGGTTGAAAAAGTGCAAAGCATCTTTGAAAAACTTGGAGCCAGGCAGCTTGAAGCCTCGTTCGAAGTGATCGGCGAAGACAAGTACTTCTCCTTCGTCGAGTTGAGGAATTGTCTCGCCAAAGGTAGTCCACCAGCCAACAACTTCTTTGGGGTCAAGATAACCCGCAAAAACAAATTTATCAAGATAAGCATCATTAACTTTGGTTGGCAGCCAGTTGCATTTTGAGATAGTGCCCATAACTACAAATGAAAGGAGGAGGGCGGGTTATCAGAAACCACGGAATGTTTTAACTCGCCAGCTAAAATGACCAAAGATGTATCTATGGGAATATTCTAACTCGACATGGTGAAGGATGATGAGTGGAGGCTCTAAAAAGGTTTTTTTTCCTTAGGAACATTCTTGATTGGAGACAAACATGTTTCTAACATCAAATGGTAATTTACAGATCTAAGAGCGTTTCCAGCGAAGAAAAATAACCTGGCCGAGGGTTCAGACACTTCAAGAACATGGAAGAACACTATGAAAAATGGTGCGTAGATCTATGAGCTGCGGAGAAACAATGGATTGATAGGAGATTTAACAAGAACTGCCGCATTCATTATTTCACGAATCTACGGTGCCGCATCTAGGTTTGCCAAAAATCCAGAACACGAGGCATTCGTGAAGTTCTAATGGCACCCTAAGAAATATGAAGGTTCATATCTACCTCTACCGAGAAAGGGGGGTTTACCTGGAAGATGAAGAAGATGCCCGACGAGGAAGACTTACGATGGCGGCCGCACCTTCGTCTGGGTCCGGAAGTGGCCGGATGGCGACGGTTTGCGGCAGGGCTGCGGAGGCGACAAAGCAGTCGAGGGGCGTTTGAAGAAGATGATTCGTCTAGAAGAAGGAAGCTGGCGTTGCCTCCCCCGGGCTATTTAAAGGCCTAGTGCTGGAGACGAAGCGACAGGCGCGGGAATATAGGCGAAAGATTGAAAACCAACAATGATGGCGCCTAGATATTTGGGATAGCAAGGTGAGGACGAAAAAGATTCGTTGGGAATTATGTCAACAAATCCCGGAAATAGAGGAAAAGGTGATGTCATCAATAACTAACCTGGCGGCTGAGACAATTTGTGAGAGATGGCGGCTTGTCACTTATCAAAGGGACGGAAGTAGTACGAGTCGCCCACAGTGAGTGTAAAAGTTCATTGCCATGAATAAATTCAAGTCAATCTGGTGCCTAATGTTGGGGATACTATCTGCGGTGTGACCAGCTCTAATTGGGTCGGGTCAGAAAAGCGGCGACTCATACATGGTTAGTGTACTCCTTGGCCCAGGACTGAGGCGTGTCGAGAGATATTCTTCAGAAGGCCACCGGGGCCCATGAGCCGGATGGCGGTTCAGGATTGATGAAGAAGATAAGCCGCCAAGGAGGTTTCCACGCTTGGTAAACACGGCGACCTAGAGATATGGAAGACCACGATCTACAACGTGGCCAGGACTTTTGTAAACCCTAGGGCCTTGACCTGTATATAAAGGCGAGTATCTAGGGAAGATATATCAAGTTAGAAATCATCGAGAGCTAGGTCAGGAAAGTTACGCCCTCCTTGTAATCGAATCCATCATCAATATACACAAAGCAGGACGTAGGCTTTTACCTCCACATGAGGGGCCGAACCTGGGTAAATTTGAGTCTCACTTCCGCTCACCCCCTTTGAGTCGCCACCAAGGTGTGATGGCTCCTTCACTAAGTCATTTCACGAGGACATCTGCCGTGACAAAACCACGACAGGATCCAAGCCGGTCCCAATAGTAAACTGCTTGGAAGAGTCACTAGGGACAAAATCAACTTGTTTGGTATCATCTGTCGGCTTGAACTTAAGGGGCGGCTGAGAATCAGTAGTTGGCTTTTTGAGCGGGCTCATGTCAGTTGGGTCCACATTGGCCTTGTTGAACTTAAACTCTTTGTCAACGCACGCCGACTTAGCATATTCGGTGTCTCCTTCTTCGCACTCCTGGGATATCTTTCGATCCCCATTGAGTGTGATCCTGCCCTTGAGACCAGGCATTTTAAGCTTAAGGTACACATAATAAGGCCGGGCCATGAAGCGGCCATAAGGCGGCTGACCGAACAAAGTATGATAAGGACTTTTAGTTTTGACCACCTCAAATATCAATGACTCAGTCCTCTAATTGGACTCATCACCAAAAGCCACATTAAACTTGATCCGCCCCACAGGATATGCCGACTTGCCCGGAACAATGCCATGAAAAACCGTGGTTGAAGGCATCATGTCCTTCTCATCAAAGTTCATTCATCGGAAGGTGTCATAATACAGGATGTTGATAATGCTACCTCCATCCATGAGGACCTTAGAAAGCGTGTATCCCCCAACCTGAGGCGCCACCACCAACGCCAAGTCGCTAGGGTTAACAATCTAAGGTGGGTGATTAGCTCTACTCCATATGACAGACTGTTCAGACCAGTTAAAGTATGTGGGAACCGCCGGCTCAGCCATATTGATGGCTCTCTTCTTTATTTTATTATCCCTCTTACACGTACCAGTGGTGATGATATGGTATTGCCCACCATTCAACTCCTTCGGATTGCTCTGAAAACTGCCCTGGTTGTTTGGCTGCTCGAAACTGCCCTAGTCCTTATACTGTTGATTGCCTTGGTGAGATGACTGTTCACCATTGTTATGTGAGTAGCCTCGCCCTTGAGGACCTGGGTTAGGAAAATCACTTAACGAGCCTCCTCGTGACCCGCCCGGGCAAAATTGACCCTGCTGGGCACCCTCGTTACCTCCTTGGTGGTCCCGGGACGCCTGAAGACGGAATTCCTACATTACAAAACTGTTTTCCCAAGAGTGAGTAGATGGGGCACCTCGGGTATGATATGTCTCTGTCGTATCTATAATTTTTGATTGTTTCATGCCTATATTCTACAACTTTAATATATTTTTGGCAACTTTTTATACTATTTTTGGGACTCACATATTGATCCAGTGCCTAGTGCCAGTTCCTGTTTGTTGCATGTTTTTTTGTTTCGCAGAATATCCATACCAAACAAAGTCCAAACGCAATAAAAACCTACGGGGATTTTTTTGGAATATTTATGATTTTTGGGAAGAAGAATCAACGTGAAACAATGCCCGAGGGGGTCACGAGCCCAGGAGGTGCGCCCTACCCCCCACCCCCCACCCGCCCACGCACGCCTGGCAGGCTCATGACAAACCCCTAAGGCGGTTGGGGCCTTCTTTCGGCGGAAGAAAGCTAATATCCGAAAGAAAATCGTGTTAAAAGGACACCTCAATCGGAGTTACAGATCTCAGGGAATTTAAGAAACAGTGAAAGGCCAGAATATAGGAGCGCAGAAATAGAAGGACACAGAGACAGAGAGAGATCCAATCTCGGAGGGGCTCTCGCCCCTCCGCCTCCATGGATACCATGGACCAGAGGGTAAACCCTTCTCCCATCTTGGGAGGAGGTCAATGAAGAAGAAGAAGAAATGGGGCTCTCTCCCCCCTCTCCCGGCGGCGCCGGAACGCCGCCCGGGACATCATCGTGTGACGACAACCTACACCAACACCGCCGTCATCTTCACCAACACCTCAATCACCTTCCCCCGTCTATATTCAGCGGTCCACTCTCCCGCAACCCGTTGTACCCTCTACTTGAACATGGTGCTTTATGCTTCATATTATTATCCAATGATGTGTTGCCATCCTATGATGTCTAAGTAGATTTTCGCTGTCCTATCGGTGATTGATGAATTGCTATGATTGGTTTAATTTTCTTGTGGTTATGTTGCTGTCCTTTGGTGCCAATCATATGAGCGCGCGCGTGGATCACACCATAGGGTTAGTAGTATGTTGATAGGACTAGGTATTGGAGGGCAAGGGTGACAGAAGCTTCAGCCTAGCATAGAAATTGATGCATACGGGATTGAAGGGGGCCAATATATCTTATTGCTATGATTGGGTTTTACCTTAATGAACGTTAGTAGTTGCGGATGCTTGCTAATAGTTCCAATCATAAGTGCATAGAATTCCAAGTAAGGGATGACATGCTAGCAGTGGCCTCTCCCACATGAAACTTGCTATCGGTCTAGTAACGTAGTCAATTGCTTAGGGACAATTCCGCAACTCCTACCACCACTTTTCCACACTCGTTAAACTAACGTAATTGTTTCTTTATCTAACAGCCCCTAGTTTTTATTTACGTGTTCTTTATTATCTTGCAAACCTATCCTATCACACCTACAAAGTACTTCTAGTTTCATACTTGTTCTAGGTAAAGCGAACGAAAAGTGTGCGTAGAGTTGTATCGGTGGTCGATAGAACTTGAGGGAATATTTGTCCTACCTTTACCTCCTCGTTGGGTTCGACGCTCTTACTTATCGAGAAAGGCTACAATTGATCCCCTATACTTGCGGGTTATCAGGGTACTATGATTAGGGCAAGGTCCCTTGAGAATCTCTTCATAATTGCATGGCTTCCTTCCTCTAAGGCCCTGGTCCTGAAAGCCGCCCTGACCAATGTTCCGACGCTGGTTTCTGGACCCGGCACTAGCATTAGCAACAAAGTCATACAAGTCATCTTGTTGCCTTCTTTTTCCTTGACCCCCTTGGTTACTGTTGCGCCCGTGAGTTTGAAAGTGGCCTTTAACTCCATCTCCCCTTTTAACTTTGTCGGCCTTCTCATCATCAGAGCCAGCGTCCTTCGTGCCATCTTGTTGGGGAACATTGCATGGGAAACAAAAAAAATTCCTACACACGCGAAGACCTATCATGGTGATATTCATCTATGAGAGGGAGATTTGATCCACATACCCTTGTATATCGCTCAACGGGAAGCTTTAAGAAACACGGTAGATGTAGTGGTACAACTTCGTGATTCAAATCACTGTCGTCCCATGATCGGTTCCGATCTAGCGCTGAACGGACGTCACCTCCTCGTTCAGCACACGTACAGCTCGATGACGATCTCGGCCTTCTTGATCCAGCAAGAGAGACGGAGAAGTAGATGAGTTCTCCGACAGCGTGACGGCGCGTCGGTGTTGGTGATGATCTATTCCTGCACGACTCCGCCCGAGCTTCGTAGAAATCTAATCTAGAGGAAGAACTACGAGGTGTAGGTTTGAGTTGCACGTGGCAAAGTTGTGTCTAAAACAGCCCTAAACCTATAGTATATATAGGAGGAGGCAAGGGGTGGGGCAAAACCCTAGGGCGCCGGCCAAATGTGGCCTCCTTGGGTCGGCCGAAGTGGGAGGGAGGAGTCCTTCTCCAATCCCACTTGGATTAGGACTCCTTCCTTATTTTCCCACCTCTTTTGATTTTTCCACGTTTTCCTCATGGGATTTCCTTGGAAGACTTTCTCAGACCATTATACCTTATTGTGCATCCAATAAACCAATGTGGAACCCTTGGGGCGTGGTGGGCCCACCCAGTGGGCCCCCGGAACCCATTCGTCACTCCCGGTACACTGCGGCAATGCCCGAAAACTTTCCAGAACACAAACACCAACTTCCTATATATCAATCTTCGTTTCCGGACCATTCCGGAAACCGTCGTGACTTTTGTGGTCTGATCCGGGACACCGAACAACCTTCGGTCACCAACACATATAACTCAACTATACTAAAACGTCATCGAACCTTAAGTGTGCAGACCCTGCGGGTTCGAGAACTATGTAGACGTGACCCGAGACACTTCTCGGTCAATATCCAATAGCGGGACCTGGATGCCCATATTGGATCCTACATATTCTACGAAGATCTTATCGGTTGAACCTTTGTGCCTAGGATTCATCTAATCCCGTATAACATGCCCTTTGTACTTCGGTTTGTTACTTGCCCGAGATTTGATCGTTGGTATCCCTATACCTATTTCAATCTCGTTACCGGCAAGTCTTTATACTCGTTCCGTAATACAAGATGCCGTGACTCACACTTGAGTCACATTGCTTGCAAGGCTTATATGTGATGTTGTATTACCGAGTGGGCCCCGAGATACCTCTCCGTCACACGGAGTGACAAATCCCAGTCTTGATCCATGCTAACTCAACGGACACCTTCGGAGATACCTGTAGAGCACCTTTATAGTCACCCAGTAACATTGTGACGTTTGATACACACAAGGCATTCCTCTGGTGTCAGTGAGTTACATGATCTCATGGTCATAGGAATGAATACTTGACACGCAGAAAACAATAGCAACAAAATAACACGATCACATGCTACGTTTATAATTTGGGTCTTGTCCATCACATGATTCTCCTAATGATGTGATCCCGTTATCAAGTTGCAACACTTGTCTAAGGCTAGTCAACTAGAGGCTTACTAGGGACAGTGTTTTGTATATGTATCCACACATGTATTTGCGTTTCCAATCAATACAATTATAGCATGGAAAATAAAAGATTATCATGAATAAAGAAATATAATAATAACTAATTTATTATTGCCTCTAGGGCATATTTCCAACAGATATAACTCGGCGTATCTGGTGAGGGTGTCCATCAACCCGCCCATGTCCAACACCTTTCGATAAGACGACCAGGCTTCAACACCAGAGGCTGGAAATCACAGTTCTTTTCCAATATCAGCACAACCTGAGCCGTCGCGATGTCATCCGAAGAATGGATAATCTTCGTGACCCACCTCGTCCAGTGAAGATCTACAATAGTCATCGGGCGCTTGCAGGTCCCTCGAATGTTTTTAACGAAGCGCTCCTTGAGTTCTGCCAAGTGTTGATGGAGTTGAGTGGTAGATTCTTCAACCATGTGTGAGCCGGTCCTTCTAACACCATGGTGAAATATTTGGCACAGACCGCGTCGCTAGCATCAAGCATGTCCATAGCCATCTCATAGCTCTCAACCCACACCCCTGGCTCAAGATCGAGTGCATAATTGGGTACCTTATGAGGTCCCTTGAAGTCTCTAGGAATCCTCTCATTGCGAGAGCAAAAGATAGGAAGGGGAGGCCTACATTCCTTCCTCCCTGCCCACTATACCAGGAGACGGCCGGGCATACGGTGGCACTCCCTGACCTACCAATGTTGCCTCTGCCTCTGCCTCGTTGACAAGTGCCTGAGCATTTGATGCCTGCGGCTCGGGTGGATTGATTTTAGGTTGGTGTCGATGGGCGCCGCTGAAAACCCCCGGGGGATCATATGGGTGACTCTTCGTATGGCTTGCCTGCGGCGTGGAGTGCAGACGATCACGACTGTATGGAAACTGCGTCTGCTGGACCACTGTCGTCTTTAACATCTCGATGGCGTTCCTTGCCTCCACGTCAAGCGCGGTGTTCCCACGAATAGGAAGAGACTCCAAGTGGCGGGTCGCATCCAACACGTTATCCACCGGGTTGAAGAACTGACCTTGAGGTGTTTGGAAGTGTCGAGCCACCTGTGGGATCAACGGGGATTGCATTGGTTGCTGGACATTCTCAACCTGTCGATTGCTTTGGCGAGGCGGGTTATGGTATGTGCCAGGCGTATGCGGGCTGCTGAACAGACGAGTAGGGTTAAGTTTGGTTGGGATACGACTCTGATGCCTCCTCTAATGAACATCATATGACGCAACTCGCTGGCGCTCAAGTCGCCACGCCTCCAACTTCAAGCGCTCTACCTCTTCGCTGATCCGAGAGTGCTGACCCACCATCCTGGTCTTGTCAACATCGATCTCGTGTTGTATCTGTGCCATCTCCTCCCGAAGTCTGGCCAATTCTGCATTAACTTCATCTTGGTCATGAGCCGTCACGGCTACTGCCGAGAGTTTTGACATCTCAATCATCAGATATGCCATGGCCTGGGCTGGCGTCTTCCCAGATCCGCTCGCCCCATTGGCGGTTGTCGTGTTTGGCTGGTTCTGAGCTACTGTGGCCCCCGCCATATAGATGGCGACTTTGCGTGGCAGTTCCTGTGGCCCTTCAGAGATTTACGCCTCAGGGAAACCGCCCAACCTTCCCTCGTAGAGAGGGCAGATCGAGTCAGCATCTTTGATTGATGCCTCTCCATCAGAATTGACACGGGTATCTCCACCAGCTTCTGGCTCATCCGGGAGGCTGGCCCCCTGTGTGAAGCCGACGTAGATGCAATACCGTCCAATCGGAGATGTGGCGGGTAGGGTGAGCCGAGCCATCTCGACGATATCGGTGCAGATGTCCGGCTCGGGAACCGGCATTCCTATTTTGTCGATGACGATGTGAATCTTGTCGAAGGGGACCCGGTATCCTCATTCGATTGAACCGGCCTCGGGACCCCAGCTTGAATTGTTGATGTAGTACCTTCCGCAGTGACTCGTAGTCATGAGGACGACCACATAGCTCCCGAACCCTGGAAGGGCTCCCTTTGAGAACTCAACTCAACCGTGCGCTAACCCCACGGTGGGCGCCAACTGTCATGGTTTTGTCACTGCAGATGTCCTCTTGAGAGGACTTCGAGATGGGGGCATTGCAACCATGTGGTGACTCAAAGGGGTTAGCAGGTAGCAAGAGATGATTTTACCCAGGTTCGTCCCCTCAGATTGAGGCAAAAGATTACGTCCTTCTATGTGTATATTGTTATGGAAATCGATTACAACGGTGCGTATTCGCCTGACCTAGCTCTCGATGTTAACTTAAAATCTACCAGCCCTAGACTCGCATTTATATACAGGTCGAGGTCCTTGGTTTACAAGAGTCCAGGTCACGTTACGGTTTGTGACCTAGTATGTCTCTAACTCACCATGCCCCTTAAGCAAGGAAACTCCTGGCGACCCTTCTCCTGCATGGACCATGAGTCGCCCTCTTCGTGTCTTGGGCCGCAGCCGGATCTCATTGGTAAATGCCTTGTGCCTTCTACTTCATAGGTCAGGCCCGTCTTGAGTATGAATGTTGAGCCACCATCATCTTGATCCGGCTCCCTAGGGCGGGTCTCATGGTGACATCAAGTGGTGATTGTCATCAAGATTGCAGTGTGCAAGTTCAAGTGGAGCATCACGAAGAGATCATGCTTGAAGCTTGCCCTCCATTGTGGTAAAAATGGACATGTGAAGATGTGCTAAAGAGTTGCTCAGTCATATTGGAGTATAGGGGACCAATCAACTAGTCTTGATCGAGCCAACGCTATCAATAAAGGTGGTCCATCTAGAGCAAGTCAAGATCGTCATCATCTAGCTCAAGTGGACTATGTGCAAGGTATAGGTTTTCCCTTGATAGGTTTTTCTATTTTACCGGTCTCATGGTGGTAGTTGGGAGACCGGGTTATAGGATCTATTGTCATACTATCAAGGGGGGGATCTCAAGTGAGTAGCTTGACTGTATCGTTCGTTGAGAGCTCAAACCATTTGCATACTTGCATCATCTTTCTTAGTTCTTGTTTGGTGTTTCTCTTGGTGAGTTTTAGAGCTTATCATCATCTTCATGACAAGCTCGAGTTCATCGAAAATGGAGTCCATATGCATCTTCTATGATGTTTCCGATGTTGGAGTTTTTGTCGGTTCTTCATTCATAGAGGTTTCACATCTCTATATCATTGACATTTTTATAGTGCCTCTTCTTATTATAACCGACGAGCTTGAGTTTTCTCAATTCGGAGCTCATTTGCACATGTTACGGCAGTTCTTGTGTTCCCACATTCATCTGTTGCTTCCATTCTAGTCCAGAAAGATCCCAATAGTAGTACCACTCTGAGAAGAGGTACTACCTCTTATCTGCGGTAGTACCGCCCTGGTCAACAGTAGTGCCCCTCGCCAGTGCCGCTGGTTGTGCCACTTCCCTTGGGTGTCGACACTTTTCGTGTCAGGCTAGGCGGTTTCTGGTCGGTAGTTCAGTGCGGTAGTACAGCTCGCCAATGGTAATACCACTAATTACTACCGTGCCACTTCCGCCCATGTTTTCTTGCGCTAGAATCCTCAACGGATCCTAAGAAGTAGTAGGTGGTGGTACTACCTCTTATCTGTAGTAGTACCGCTCCTGGCAGCGGTAGTACTGCTCCGGATGAACTACCACTCATGTGCCCACCCTCAGATATGTTGGAAATATGCCCTAGAAGCAATAATAAATTAGTTATTATTATATTTCCTTGTTCATAATAATCGTTTATTATCCATTCTCGAATTGTATTGATTGGAAACTCAAATACATGTGTGGATACGTAGACAACACACTGTCCCTAGTGAGCCTCTAGTTCACTAGTTCGTTGATCAAAGATGGTCAAGGTTTCCTCGCCATAGGCAAGTGTTGTCACTTGATAATGGGATCACATCATTTGGAGAATCACGTGATGGACTAAACCCAAACTAATAGACGTAGCATATTGATCGTGTTATTTTGTTGCTACTGTTTTCTGCGTGTCAAGTATTCATTCCTATGACCATGAGATCATGTAACTCACTGACACGGGAGGAATGCCTTATGTGTATCAAACGTCACAATGTTACTGGGTGACTATAAAGGTGCTCTACAGGTATCTCCGAAGCTGCCCGTTGAGTTCGCATGGATCAAGACTGGGATTTGTCACTCCGTGTAATGGAGAGGTACCTCAGGGCCCACTCGGTAATACAACATCACATACAAGCCTTGCAAGCAATATGAATCAAGTGTTAGTCACGGGATCTTGTATTACGGAACGAGTAAAGAGACTTCCCGGTAACGAGATTGAAATAGGTATAGAGATACCGACGATAAAATCTCGGGCGGGTAACATACTGAAGGACAAAGGGAATGTTATACGGGATTATATGAATCCTCTGCACAGAGGTTCAACCGATAAGATCTTCGTAGAATATGTAGGATCCAATATAGACATCCAGGTCCCGCTATTGGATATTGGCCAGAGAGTGTCTCAGGTCATGTCTACATAGTTCTCGAGCCCGCTGTGTCTGCACACTTAAGGTTCGATGACGTTTCGGTATAGTTGAGTTATAGGTGTTGGTGACCAAAGGTTGTTCAGAGTCCCGGATGAGATCACGAACGTCACAAGGGTTTCCAGAATAGTCCAGAAATGAAGATTGATATATAGGATGGTTTCATTTGGTCACCGGAAAGATTTCGGGCATTACCGGCAGTGTACCGGGAGTGACGAATGGGTTCCAAATCTTTACTGGGAGGGCCCACCCACCTGGGAGTGAGCCCAATAGTCCTAGGGTGGCGCACCAACCCTTAGTGGGCTGGTGAGGCCAGCCCAAGTGGGCTATGGCGCTAGAAGAAGAAAACCAAAAATAAATAAATAAAAGTGGGAGGTGGGAAGGGAGAGGAGGACTCCTCCTTCCCCAAACCGAATTGGAGTTGGAGTCCTACTCTCCACTTCGGCCGGCTCCCTAGGGGCTCCCTTGAGCCCCAAGGCTAGCCCCTCCCCTCCTCCTATATATACTAGAGGTATTAGGGTTTTTGAGACACAACTTTGCCACGTGCAACTCAAACCTATACCTCGTAGTTCTTCCTCTAGATCGGATTTCTCCGGAGCTCGGGCGGAGCCGTGTAGGAATAGATCATCACCATCACCGGCGCGCCGTCACGCTGCCGGAGAACTCATCTACTTCCCCGTCTCTCTTGCTGGATCAAGAAGGCGGAGATCGTCATCGAGTTGTACGTGTGCGGGACGTGGAGGTGCCGCCCATTCGGCACTTGATCGAAACGGATCGTGGGACGGATCGCGAGACGGTTCATGGGATGGATCGTGAAGATGTACCACTACATCAACCGCGTTTATTAACACTTACGCTTAGCGATCTATAAGGGATGTGGATCCAATCTCCCTCTAGTAGATCAACATCACCATGATAGGTTTTCGTGTGCGTAGGGAAATTTTTGTTTCCCATGCAACGTTCCCCAACAGTGGCATCATGAGCTAGGTTCATGCGTAGATGTTATCTCGAGTAGAACACAAAAGTTTTTGTGGGCGTTGATGTTCGATTTGCTTCCCTCCTTAATCTTTTCTTGGTTCGGCGGTATTGTTGGATTGAAGCGGCCCGAACCAACATTACTCGTATGCTTACGAGAGACCGGTTTAATCGACCAACATCCAACTCGTTGCATAAAGATGACTTGCGGGTGTCGGTTTCTTCAACTTTAGTTGAATAGGATTTGACTGAGGCAGTCCTTGGAGAGAGGTTAAATAGCAATTTGCACATATCCGTTGTGGTTTTTGCGTAAGTAAGATGCGGTCATACTAGATACCCATAGAAGCCACGTAAAACATGCAACAACAAATTAGAGGGTGTCTAACTTGTTTGTGCATGGTATGCTTGTGATGTGATATGGACAAAGACATGATGTGATATATTTGATGTATGAGATGATCATGTTGTAATAGTTAATATCGAATTGCACGTCGATGCTACGGCAACCGGCAGGAGCCATATGGTTGTCTTTAAACTAACGTTTGTGTTTGCAGATGTGTTTACTATATTGCTAGGTTGTAGCTTTAGTAGTGATATCATATATAGAACGACAACCTCAATGGCGACACGATGATGGAGATCATGGTGTGGCGCCGGTGACGATGACGATCATGCCGGTGCTTTGGTGATGGAGATCAAGAAGCACAAGATCATGGCCATATCATGTCACTTATGAATTGCATGTGATGTTAATCCTTTTATGCACCTTATCTTGATTAGAACGACGGTAGAATTATAAGGTGATCCCTCACTAAAATTTCGAGATAAAATTGTGTTCTCCCCGACTGTGCACCGTTGCAACAGTTCGTCATTTCAAGACACCACGTGATGATCGGGTGTGATAGACTCAACGTTCACATACAACGGGTGCAAAACAGTTGCACACGCGGAACACTCAGGTTAAACTTGACGAGCCTAGAATGTACAGACATGGCCTCGGAACACAAGAGACCGAAAGGTCGAGCATGAATCATACAGTTGATGTGATCAACATGGAGATGTTCACCACTAAAACTATGCTCAAATCACGTGATGATCGGACTTAAGTTAGTGGATTTGGATCATGCGCCACTCGAATGACTAGAGGGATGTATATTTGAGTGGGAGTTCTTAAATAATATGATTAATTGAACTAATTATCATGAACATAGTCAAAAGGTCTTTGTGAATTATGTTGTAGCTTGCGCTGTAGCTCTACTGTTTTTATCTGTTCCAAGAGAAAATTTTGTTGAAAGATGATAGTAGCAACTTTGCGGATTGAGTCCATAAACTGAGGATTGTCCTCATTGCTGCGCGGAAGGCTTATGTTCTTAATGCACCACTCGGTGTGCTGCACCTCGAGCGTTGTTTCTGGATGTTGCGAACATCTGACATACATGTTTTTGATGACTATGTGATAGTTCAGTGCGTAACGGCTTAGAAGCAAGGCGCCGAAGATGTTTTGAACGTCACGGAACATAAGAGATGTTCTAAGAGATGAAATTGGGATTTCATGCTCGTGCCCTTGTTGAGAGGTATGAGACCTCCGACAAGATTCTTTGTCTACAAATTAAAGGAGAAAAGCTCAATTGTTGAGCATGTGCTCAGATTGTCCGAATACAACAGTCGCTTGAATCAAGTGGGAGTTAATCTTCCAGATGAGATAGTGATGGTTCTCCAAAGTCACTACCACCAAGCTGCTAGAGCTTCGTGATGAACTATAACATATCAAGGATAGATATGATGATCCTTGAGCGATTCGCAATGTTTGACACTGCGAAAGTAGAAATCGAGTAGGAGCGTCAATTGTTGATGGTTAGTAAAACCACTAGTTTCAAGAAGGGCAAGGGCTAGAAGGGATACTTCATGAAATGGCAAACCAGTTGCTGCTCTAATGAAGAAACCCAAGGTTGAACCCAAACCCGAGACTAAGTGCTTCTGTTATGAGGGGAATGGTCACTGAGGCGGAACTACCCTACATACTTGGTAGATGAGAAGGTTGGCAAAGTCGGCTAAAAGTATATTGGATATACCTGATATTGATGTGTACCTTACTAGTATTCCTAGTAGCACCAGGGTATTAGATACTGGTTCAATTGCTAAGTGTTAGTAACTCGAAGTTATGGCTACGGATTAAAAGGATACTAGCAAGGGTGAGGTGACGCTGTGTGTTGGAAGTAATTCTAATATTGATGTGATCAAGAATCGCACGCTCCCTCTACCATCGGGATTCGTGTTAAACCTAAAAAATGTTATTTGGTGTTTGCGCTGAGCATGAACATGATTGGATCGTTTTTATTGCAATACGATTATTCATTTAAAGAGAATAATGGTTATTCTATTTGCTTGAATAATTACCTTCAATGGTTTATTGAATCTCGATCGTAGTGATACACATGTTCATAATATTGATGCCAAAAGATACAAATTAGTAATGATAGCACCACTTACTTGTGGCACTGCCGCTTGAGTCATGTCGGTATAAAATGCATGAAGAAGCTCCATAGTGATGGATCTTTGTACTCATTCTTTTTTGAAACGTTTGAAACATGCAAATCATACCTATTGGTATTAACGCATGAAGAAACTCCATACAGATGGATCGTTTGGACTCACTTGATTTCAAATCACTTGAGACATGCAAATCATACCACATGGGCAAGATGATTGAAGGCCTCGTTTTCTAGTGAGATGGAACAAGAAAGTAACTTGTTGGAAGTAATACATTTTTTATGTGTGCAGTCGAATGAGTGTTGAGGCATGCAGAGGATATCGTTATGTTCTTACTTCACTGACAATTTGAGTAGATACAAGAGTATTTACTTGATGAATCACAAGTCTGAAATATTGAAAAGATCAAATCTATTTCAGAGTGAAGATCGTCGTGACAAGAGGATAAACTGTCTATGATATGATCATAGAGATGAATATCTGATTTGCGAGTTTTGGTACACAGTTAAGACAATGTGGAAATTGTTTCATAATTCGTGCCACCTAGAACACCATAGTGTGATGGTATGTACGAATGTCATAGTCGCGCCCTATTTGATATAGTGCATACTATGATGTCTCTTATCGAATTACCACTATCGTTTATGTGTTATGCATTAGAGACAACCGCATTCACTTTAAATAGGGCACTGCGTATTTCCGTTGAGATGACACAGTATGAACTATGGTTTGGAGAAACCCGAGTTGTCGTTTCTTGAAAGTTTGGGGCTGCGACGCTTATGTGAAAAAGGTTCAGTCAGATAAGCTCGAACCCAAAGCGGATAAATGCATCTTCATAGGATATCCAAAATAGTTGGGTACATCTCCTATCTCAGATCTGGAAGCAAAGTGTTTGTTTCTAGAAACGGGTCCTTTCTCGAGGAAAGGTTTCTCTAGAAAGAACTGAGTGGGAGGGTGGTGGAACTTGATGAGGTTATTGAACCGTCACTTCAACCAGTGTGTAGCAGGGCGCAGGAAGTTGTTCCTGTGGCGCCTACACCAATTGAAGTGGAAGCTGATGATGGTGATCATAAAGCTTCAGATCAAGTTACTACAAAGCTCGTAGGTCGACAAGGTCGCGTACTACTACATAGTGGTACGGTAACCCTCTCTTGGAGGTCATGTTATTGAACAACATTGAACCTACGAGCTATCGAGAAGCGATGGTGGGCTCGGATTCCGGCAAATGGCTGGAGGCCATGAAATCCGAGAGAGGATCCATGTATGAAAACAAAGTGGAGACATTTGAAGAACTACTTGATGGTCGTAAGACTATTAAGTAAAAAATAGATCTTTAAAGGGAAGACACACGATGATGGTGAAAAGACACCATTAACAAAAGCTCGACTTATCGAAAAGATGTTTCCGACAAGTTCAAAGCGTTGACTATGATGGGACTTTCTCACTCGTAGCGATGCTAAAAAGTCTGTCAAAATTATGTTAGCAGTTGTTGCATTATTGATGAAATATTGCACATAGGATGTCAAAACATTGTTTCCTCAACGGTTTCCTTGAGGAAAGGTTGTACATGATACAACCAGAAGGTTTTGTCAATCCTAAGGAGGCTAACAAGTATGCAAGCTCCAGCGATCCTTCTATGGACTGGTGCAAGCATCTCGGAGTTGGAATATACACTTTGATGAGATGATCAAAGCTTTTGGGTTTATACAAGGTTTATGAGAAACTTGTATTTCCAAAGAAGTGAGTGGGAGCACTATAGAATTTCTGATAAGTATATGTGGTTGACATATTGTTGATTGGAAGTAATGTAGAATTTCCGTAAAGCATGTTTGAAAGGAGTTTTTCAAAGGAAAACCTGGATAGAGCTACTTGAACATTGAGCATCAAGATCTATAGAGATAGACCAAAACGCTTAATAAAACTTTCAATGAAATTCATGCCTTGACAAGTTTTTGAAGGAGTTCAAAATAAATCAGCAAAGAAGGAGTTATTGGGTGTGTTGTGAAGTGTGAATTTGAGTAAGACTCAAAACCCGACCACGGCAGAAGAAAGAGAAAGGACGAAGGTCGTCCCCTATGCCTTAGTCGTAGCCTCTACAGTATGTCATGTTCTGTACCGCACCTGATGTGTGCCTTCCCATGAGTCTGTCAAGGGGTACAAAGAGTGATCCAGGATTGAATCTTTGAACTACGGTCAAAGTTATCCTTAGTAACTAATGGACTAAGGAATTTTTCCCGATTCTGGAGGTGGTTAAAGAGTTCGTCGTAAAGGGTTACATCGATGCAACTTTGACACTAATCCGAATAACTCTGAGTAGTAAAACGGATGCAAGCTTTGACACTAATCCGAATAATTCGTTGACTAAAACCTCTCTCACAAGCAAGACCTGATCGAACCCCAGAACTGTATGGGTGTTAGATTCATTACAATCACATAGTGATGTGAACTGGATTATTGACTCTAGTGCAAGTGGGAGACTATTGGAAATATGCCCTAGAGGCAATAATAAATTACTTATTATTATATTTCCTTGTTCATAATAATCGTTTATTATCCATGCTAGAATTGTATTGATTGGAAACTCAAATACATGTGTGGATACTGTGACAGCCCGATGCCGACGTTCGAGAAGATTCCCCTTCTATTTCATTTTCGTCGTGTGTCTATTTTCTTTAGTCGCACAATCATCGCATCATTCGCATGATCTGCATTGCATCGGACTCTCCGTTGCCGCCAGTTTTCAAAACTTGCATCCGTTGTTAGTTGCCGGTTCACGTCGTTGTCCGTTCTGAGCCCGACCGCACACGCACGCGCCCGCGGCATCGTCAAAACCCTGTTTTAAAGTGTGTTGAAAACTTTCTCTGGTCGGGGTGAAACTTGGCATGCGGTCGTGATTAGTTATAGGTAGGCCGCCTGTCGAATTTCGTCCCGATCGGAGTCCGTCTGGTACCCGAACGGTCGATCATAGCGGCACCGTATTCGGTCTATCGTCGGACGTGTGTCGGTGTTTTAAAATACGTTGCCGGGTCGCCCGTTTTCCCTCTCGTCTTCGGATAACTAGTCTACACGGCCATTTAATCCGTCCAGCGTTCAGAATTACTCGAATCCGACCGTGCGGTTGAAACCGGGATGGAAAACCGCTAAACCTAGCCCCCCCCATTTGTTATAAATAGACCCCGAGATCATTTTTAGGCAGCCCCCTCTCCCCTCTCCTTGAAATCCGTGCCTAACCCTAATCCCCACCTACCGGACATGTCCGTGGTCAAATCAGACATGTTCGGGCGACCACAGGAGCTCTCCATGCCCACAACTCCTCCCTGCCCGAGCTCCTCCTGCCAGGGGCTGCCTCGCCGGGGCACCCCCACCAGCCCCTCGGCGAGGAGCCCCGCAGCTCCTCCGCCACCCGGGTCCGGCTCCTCCGGCCACCTCCCGTCGCCACGGGTTACCCCGCTTGCCGCCAAGGCCAGCAGCCACCATCCCGGTCCTCTCTACGCCACCTTCCCGAAGCTCACCGCCCGCCCTCGGTCTCCCGCGTCAGATCCGACCCGGTCCCGCGTCCCTCGGCCTTCCCCGCCGGTTCTGAGCCCTACCTCACCTCGTGCTCGCCGCCAGCGCCGCCATGGCCTCGCGGCCTCGCCAGACCACGAGGCGACGGGAGGGAGACGAGGGAATCCCTCCTCCAGGCCGTTGACTGCGCTCCTCGGCCCCGCAGCCAGCAGCCCCGGGCTCCTCCCGCACCTAGAAGGCCCCGGCCCATCTCCAGCAGCTCCCCGACCGGCCCATCTCCAGCAGCTCCAACCGCCGAACCAAGAGGCCTTTCCTCGGTGAGAGCCCTGTTCTCTATCTCCGCCCAGGCGCGTTTTTGTTGTTTTGCGCCTTACTTCGGCCCGATAGGTTTTTAGATTTGTTTTTTTTCGATTTAGTTGTATTTCAGGAATTAGCTATATATTTAAGCGTTCGTAACTTTTATTTCGTGTGTCGGAACGAGGCGTGTAGCATATGGATTTTGGGTAGTTTTGCGCGTAGATTAAGTTTTTGCAACTTGCATAATTGTGTGACGTAGTTTGAGCCACCATATGCGTAGGTTTACGTGTTGTCTCAATAGGATAGTGCCCGTATTTATTTTTCGCGCAAGTCCGGATTGCTCGAATGCCGTAGTAGAAACGTCCATGTTTTAGGAACCGTCTTGCCGTGTATTTTAGAGCGGTCATTGGTATTTTTGCGTGTAGGGATTTGCCGCTAGTTTATTTCCCGTGTTTAGGACATATTCTTGCATTTACGTGTGGCAATATTTTCGTGTTGCAACCCCACATGTTTTATATGTTTTCGGGGTAGAAAAATCCATGGTATTTTTCTGTGTATTTAGTTTTGGCTTTTGAGAAAGTTGGTTCGTGCGATATTTTGCTATGTTGCCCTCTTGTCTATTTCGTAGGATTTATTCTGTGCTTCGTTTGAAGGAGTTGTCAACTAGAGTTTTTCCCTTTGATGTTTAGTCTAGCCCCTGGTATTTTTGTTTGCAATAGAAATCCATGTTTAGGTGTGGTTTGCTTGTTCTTTACTTCCTAGGAAATAGTGTAGTTTTAGTGGTGCTTAAATATTTCTAAGTCTGAATTTATTATATTTTGTTGTTGTCTTGTCTTGCTTCTATCTTGTGATATGTTGCTCTTTTGAGGTTGGTGCAATGGAGTTAGTTGGAGACCTTGTGATTCTCTAGCATGCTCTGAATTTTCATGCCATTTGGAGTCCTGTAGCTTATGGTTTTTCTGCTGTCAATATGCCTTCAGATCGAAAACTGCAGCTTCATAAACTGCTATTTTCACTAAGTCTGAAATTGTGTGTGAGAAGCCATTTTGTGACTTCTTTTCCTAGTGTTCCATGCTCCCATGCTAGTAGTTGGTTGTATGTTGTAGTGCTTCTTGCCCTCTATCATCTCATGCCTTGGTTGGGCATGTTGGGATTTTGTAGCTCGTAGTTGTGGGGTGTACAAAATGCTATGTGGCTGATTTTGGCAGATTGTAGGATATCTTGTTTTGCTCGTAGTTGTTGAACCGTAGCTCCGATTTGATCGTGTCCCATATGGAACTTGCTTAGAATCTCGTGTAGTTTCATATTCTCTTGCTGGTTGTATGTTTTGAAGTGCTCGTGACCGTGGTTGCACACATATTGCATTCATGCCATCATATCTTGCGGTGCTTGTATCTTTTGTTCCGTAGCTCGGTTGGAGATTATCTCTATGTGTAAATTGCTTGTCACGATGCGTAGAATCACGTGAACCTATTTGTTTTTCTGTTTAACAACTAATTAAAGGTGTTAGTTCAGATCTGGACAGAATTGTAAATTAACATGTCAGGTCATCTCGGAGATGCTATAAGTCATTTCTGACCTCATTTAAAATGCCTAGATAGGTAGATTAATTACGCTTCACCTCTTGCTATGTTTAACCACCTCTAATATTGCCGTGTACCTAATCGGTATAGTACTAAATAACTCGTATGTGGAGTTTCGTCAATATGCAACTCGTTGCATATTGAACTTCACTTAATGTGTAGTGTTTGATTGTCGTGAATTGTCATGTCGTGTCTTGCATGTGTTCAGCTGCTCATGCATCATTTGTGTTGTGCATCATGTGGTGTATATCGTGTGTTGATTCTTGTTTTCCGGTTTGCTTCGTCTCGATAGAGTTCCACAAGCGTGTCGGATTGTGAGGACCCGTTCGACTACATCGGTTCGTCTGCTTCACGGAGTCATTCTTCTTCCAAGCGGGATCTCAGGCAAGATGACCATTTCCATAGATACCATTATTATCATTGCCATGCTAGTTATTTCGATGCTATCGATTATGTCTCATTGCCTACCACATGTTAAATGTCTGCCTCTCAACAATGCCATGAAAACCCTCAACCTGTTCAACCTAGCAAACCACTGATTGGCTATGTTACCGCTTGCTTAACCCTGTGTTAGCGTTGCTAGTTGCAGGTGCAGTTGCTTCCATGTGTTAACATGGGTTCCTTGTTATATCCCCATATTAATGCTATTTAATTTAATGCACATATATACTTGGTAAAAGGTGGAAGGCTTTGCCTTTCTACCCTGGTGTTTTGTTCCACCTTTGCCCCCTTAGTTTCGGCTACCGTTGTTATGTTCCATAATTGAGCACTCCTAACACGATCGGGGTTGTTATGGGGACCCCCTTGATAATTCGTTTTAGATTATAGCTGGTCTGGCAAGGGCCAACATTGGTACTATTTGCCCAACATAATAATTTTGTTAATTTGAAATGCATAGGGAGTTAGCGCTACCCGAGGAGTAATTCTACATAATACAGGGGGGCCAGTGCTGATGGTGCTGGTCCAAAACTAGAGCCGTTTGCGGGGCCAACCCAGGGCAACTTGGGAGATTTCTATCAGGCCACCGTACGCTGTGCTTATCCGTCGTGTCCTGAGAACGAGATACGCGGCTCCTATCGGGATCGTCGACACGTCGGGTGGCCTTGCTAGATTAGTTTTACCTTTGACGAGATATCTTGTGCATCGGGATTCCGATGATGCTTTGGGTAATCTCAAAGTTGAGGTTTTCCACTAAGGAATCCGATGAGATCGCGAGTGTCGTGATCGAGGATTTCTATGTGGCTTGTGGTAATTTGTGATGGATTAGTTGGAGCACCCCTGCAGGGTTAAATCTTTCGGAAAACCATGCCTGCGGTTATGTGGCAACATGGAAACTTTGTTTAACACTGGTTCTAGATAACTTGAAGTAACTTAATTGAAATATGCCAACCGTGTGCGTAACCGTGACTGTCTCTTTCGGAGTTCCTTCTCCGATCGAGGACACGGTGGGGTTATGTCTGACGTAGGTAGGTGTTCAGGGTCATTCATTTAATCATCAGTAGTTCACGTCCGTATGCGTAGATCACCCCCCCCCCCTCTTTATTCTTGTACTCGTAAGTTAAACACCATATATATATGCTTAGCCGCTGCTGCAACCAGAACACTTAACTTTACATCACCTTATAAGCTTTGCTAGTCTTGATACCTTTGGAAATGAGATTGTTGAGTCCCATGTGGCTCACAGATTACTACAACACCAGTTGCAGGTACAGGTAAAGGTTACTTGATGCGAGCGCGTTGATTGTTCATTTGGAGTTGCTTCTTCTTCTTCTTCTTCATCGATCTAGGTTGAGTTCAAGGCCGGCAGCCTGGGTTAGCAAGGATGGACATCGTTCTTCTTTTCTCGTTTGTTTTCGTCCATAGTCGGACCCTGCTCTTCTTCATGATGATTATGTATTGTACTGATGTGACTCTGATGTAGCTTGTGGCGAGTGTAAGCCAATTCTATATATATATATATATATATATATATATATATATATATATATATCTTCTTTCCAGTACATGTACTAGTAACGATATCCATTCTTGCGACACGACGAGATACGCTTCTATCCCTGACGAGGCCTTCGTGCCAAATTGAGGATAGGGTCGCATCTTGGGCGCGACAAGTTGGTATCAGAGCAGTACCGACCTAGGTGCCCCCTTGATTGATCGAACTTGACCGAGTCGAGTCTAGTGAAAAACTACTTTGAGTCTAGTTATATATCAGAGAGTAGGATTCTTTTTTCTCCTCTTCTATGCTCTGGTGAGGAATCTTGACGTAATAATTTATTCTACTCCTGTTCTCACTCAAAAAAAATTTAGGATCACGCGGATATTTTTGGAATCTATATGATGCCGATGTGATGGCGTTCTGTCTTGGTTCCTCCTGTCTGACTTCATTTCTTCCGAGGAGTTCAGCTCCAGGGGCTTCTCGAGCACATCGTTATCATTCAGATTTCTTAGTATCTCAGAACGAAGGATGTTTGTAATTGCTTCAATACTAATAGTGGCGAGATAACCCCGATGTCCCCAGTACTGGTGCAGATTGTTCGGGAGTACTGACATACTTTGTATCGTTGTGATCACGAGGATCTGTTGTAGATGAAGGTCCGAGATTCTGGTTATGTGTTGACGGATGTGATACACGTGGCGGGTTAGTATAGGAGTTGTGTGATATTACTCCGTGTATCCGTGTACCGGATTGCATGACCAGATAATTTCGGGAATTCTTTGGTGGGAATTCAAGTAGTTGCTTATAGGACAATCTTCCAACAAATGCATGATGTTAGGTTGGGGTTCAACATCTAGTGGATTCGTTTGTTGATGGTCGACTTACAGCGGTTCTCGTTGTGTCTTAAAGAGTCCTTGTAGCTTGCTATGACTCGGGGATGCTTCTTATCTCGGGTTCATTGCCTTGCACTTGATGGCTACTGTAAGGTTCGAGCCCGTGCGATCCTGTCCATGAAAATATCGAACGGAAATCTTTCTCATGAGTTTGTTCTCGCTTGTTTCATAAGCCTCATTCCTTTGCTTTGTTGAGTATGGTAATTCAAGTTGCTTCGATGTCAAGCGGTGATTTCAGATCTTTTCTAAGCAGTGTTCTCATATTCATATGAGAGTCCTAATCCTTTTGCTTAATCAATTGTCTTATCAATTCTTGTCAACCGGAGTCATCATGTTAGTTCTTTTCCAACCGGTGTGTTTCTCTCCAAGTGGATTCAATCGTTTCCAATTTTTGCGAGATCATTCTCTCATTTTATTCCGGAGTTCATCTCATCTAGCCCAAGTTGTCTTTGTTTTTCCCCACCCTCCCGCCCTTTTTCTCAGTGATTCAATTTTCATCCAAGAGTTTCCTTTTCATTGTGCTTCCGCTGTCTGTTCTTTTCTCTCTTACCCGGTGATTCGTTGTGAAGATTCTCAAGAGATTCGTGTCATATTTGTTCATTTTTGTCATCCTTAGCGGTGAATTTAATTCAGTTGTCCGTGTTCATCATATCCTTTTCATCCTTGTAAATTCTTTCCCATGTTGTAGATTCTTTTCGGACTATCTTGTTATTAATTCCTCTCTCTTTCTATCTGGAGTGTAAAGATATTTTTGAAGTCCTGATTCTCATTCTTTCAATTATTTCAACGTGCTCAGTCTCGTCTAGTTTTTTTATACCGGTGCATTCAATCTTTTCAACGGTGGTTTCGTTTGAGTGACCCCATAACCCACAGGTTTTTCCTAGGATCTTTTTGTCTCTCCTAAATCTTTCCCGGAGATCTCTAATTTTTTCAACTATGACATAAGTACGAATTTCATCAGTCATATTCCTTCTTCAAGATCAATTTGAGTTAATTCTCATATTTGGCTCAACCATGCATTCTTCATTAATTCGGAGTGTCTCAGTTATTCGTGGTATTGTTTCTCATCATCATCCTGAGCTTGCAATTCGAAGGAGTGTTTTTCTCAAATCTTGGTCTATTCTCGTGGAGGTCCATCATTTCAGCTTTGTGCCATCATCTTAATTGTTGCCAATCATGAGTATCCCTTTCTTGCTATCCGGTGCATTTTTTTGAGTTGTTTTTATTTCTCGTTCCTCCGAAGGCCATCATTTTAGAAGATTCTTCGTTCTTAGCTTTCAGCTTTCATCCTCAATTCTTCTCAATTGTTGTCTCTTCATTCGTCTCTCAATTATTCAGGTGCCTTGTTCTAGTTTTCTCTTAGGTGGCTCATGATCTCTTCATTCTCTTGTATCTCCATTAATTCTTGGTATCCCCATTCAATCCAATTCTCACTGGTGCTTCCTTCAATTATGCTTCATGTGGTGCATATCTCCCTCTCTCTTCAAGTTTCTTTCAAGAAGAATAAGTTGTATGCTAAATCCGTTGCTTGTCATGAATTTCATTTGATGAAGGATGAGCATAACATAATTCTTGTTTTTGTTCTTCCTTCTTCCAAGAGATTTCAATTCTTCTTCCGGAGAGGCTCATGATATCAATTCATTCTCAAAGTGTTCTTCAAGATTCTTGTTGGAGAACCTCGAGTATCCTTTCTCTTGTGTTTCAAGTGCAATTCTTCCTCCTTTATCCTTTGAGGTGGTATTATAGCATTCTTGTTAGTGTAGGAGCCTCGAAGAATTTTCCTTTCAAGAATGAGATAATTCAACCCACCAATTTTATGCTCATGGGATATTTTCAACCCATGATTTCTTCATTGAGCTATCTTGGTTTGGATTTCACCTAAAGATTTTCCTATGGATTGTTGCTATCATGGTGCTTGTCATTAATCCAAGTTCTCAATGTATCCTCTTGGTGTAAGAAGTTTCGATATCTTTGCTTTCAACTATCCTTGTTTCTTTTAGTGGTTGGTTGTCACCTCATAAATGTTGAGATGATTTTCATAAGCCCACTACTATCCTGTTCTTCGTTGTTGATTTTCCAACTACTACGTCAATTCTGTGTCCGGAGGCTCTTCAATTCTATTGTGATGATAGTTGTCATTCTTTTCTTCATTCTCTTCTTTCGCTTGAGATAGTTCCTATTCTGTTGTTTCGGAGGCATTGTGATGTTGCTATTTTGGGTCTATTATGTTGTTCTACCAAGATCATGGTTTTCCCTTGTTCTATTTAGTTGTTTGTTGTGAATTTTGTCTAATTCTACCATCTTATCGAATTTTTTGTCCCACTTTCCTTCCGAAGTGCTGCCGAAATTTTCCGTGAATTCTTGCTTGTTTCTCATATCGTTCCTCATCTCCTTGTAACCATCAAGGATCGTTGGTGTCACTCGTTTGTCAAAGACGAAATTAAGTTTTACCTCTTGCTTTCTCTTCCTCTTCCCCTTTTCATTCTTGGATCTCGGGACAAGATCCTCTTGTAGTGTAGGAGAGTTGTGACAGCCCGATGCCGATGTTCTAGAAGATTCCCCTTCTACTCCGTTGTCGTCGTGTGTCTATTTTATTTTGTCGCATAATCATCGCATCATTCGCATCATCTGCATTGCATCGGCATCTCCGTTGCCACCAGTTTTCAAAACTTGCATCCGTTGTTAGTTGCCGGTTCACGTCGTTGTCCGTTCTGAGCCCGACCGCACATGCACGCGCCCGCGGCATCGTCAAAACCCTGTTTTAAAAGTGTGTTGAAAACTTTCTCTGGTCGGGGTGAAACTTGACATGCGGTCGTGATTAGTTATAGGTAGGCCGCCTGTCGAATTTCGTCGCGATCGGAGTCCATCTGGTACCCGAACGGTCGATCGTAGCGGCACCGTATTCGGTCTATCGTCAGACGTTTGTCGGTGTTTTAAAATATGTTGTCGGGTCGCCCATTTTCCCTCTCGTCTCCGGATAACTAGTCTACACGGCCATTTAATCCGTCTCGCGTTTGGAATTACTCGAAACCGACCGCGCGGTTGAAACCGGGGCGGAAAACCGCTAAATCTAGCCCCCCCCATTTGTTATAAATAGACCCCCACATCATTTTTAGGCAGCCCCTCTCCCCTCTACTCGAAATCCGTGCCTAACCCTAATCCCCGTCTACCGGACATATCCGTGGTCAAATCGGACATGTTCGGGCGACCACAGGAGCTCTCCTATGCCCGCAATTCCTCCCTGCCCGAGCTCCTCCTGCCAGGGGTTGCCTCGCCGGGGCACCCCCAGCAGCCCCTCGCCGAGGAGCCCCGCAACTCCTCCGATAGTCGGGTCCGGCTCCTCCGGCCACCCCCCGCCGCCACCGGTTACCCCGCTCGCGCCAAGGCCAACAGCCGTCGTCCCGCTCCTCTCTGCGCCGCCTACCCGAAGCTCGTCGGCCGCCCTCGGTCTCCCGCGTCAGATCCGACCCGGTCCCGCGTCCCTCGGCCTTCCCCGCCGGTTCTGAGCCCTGCCTCACCTCGTCTCGCCGCCAGCGCCGCCATGGCCTCGTGGCCTCGCCAGACCAGGAGGCGACGGGAGGGAGACGAGGGAATCCCTCCTCCAGGCCGTTGACTGCGCTCCTAGGCCCCGCGGCCCAGCAGCCCCGGCCTCCTCCCGCGGCTCAGAAGGCCCCGGCCCATCTCCAGCAGCTCCCTGACCGACCCATCTCCAGCAGCTCCAACCGCCGGCCCAAGAGGCCTTTCCCCAGTGAGAGCCCTGTTCTCTATCTCCACCCAGACGCGTTTTTGTTGTTTTGCGCCTTAGTTCGGCCTTCTAGGTTTTTAGATCTTTTTTTCGGTTTAGTTGTATTTCAGGAATTAGCTATATATTTAAACGTTCGTAACTTTAATTTCGTGTGTCGGAACGAGGCGTGTAGCATATTGATTTTGTGTAGTTTTGTGCGTAGATTACGTTTTTGCAACTTGCAGAATTGTTTGACGTAGTTTGAGCCGCCATATGCCTAGGTCTATGTGTTGTCTCAATAGGATAGTGCCCGTATTTATTTTTTGCGCAAGTCCGGATTGCTCGAATGCCGTAGTAGAAATGTCCATGTTTTAGAAACCTTCTTGCCATGTATTTTAGAGCGGTCATTGGTATTTTTGCGTGTAGGGATTTCCCGCTAGTTTATTTCCCGTGTTTAGGACATATTCTCGCATTTACGTGTGGCAATATTTTCGTGTTGCAACCCCACAAGTTTTATATGTTTTCGGGGTAGAAAAATCCATGGGATTTTTCTGTGTATTTAGTTTTAGCTTTTGAGCAAGTTAGTTCGTGCGATATTTTGCTATGTTGCCCTCTTGTCTATTTCGCATTTACGTGTGGCAATATTTTCGTGTTGCAACCCCACAAGTTTTATATGTTTTCGGGGTAGAAAAATCCATGGGATTTTTCTGTGTATTTAGTTTAGCTTTTGAGCAAGTTAGTTCGCGCGATATTTTGCTATGTTGCCCTCTTGTCTATTTCGTAGGATTTATTCCGTGCTTCGTTTGAAGGAGTTGTCAACTAGAGTTTTGCCCTTTGATGTTTAGTCTAGCCCCTGGTATTTTTGTTTGCAATAGAAATCCATGTTTAGGTGTGGTTTGCTTGTTCTTTACTTGCTAGGAAATAGTGTAGTTTTAGTGGTGCTGAAATATTTCTAAGTCTGAATCTGTTATATTTTGTTGTTGTCTTGTCTTGCTTCTATCTTGTGATCTGTAGCTCTTTTGAGGTTGGTGCAATGGAGTTAGTTGTAGACCTTATTATTCTCTAGCATGCTGTGAATTTTCATTCCATTTGGAGTCCTCTATCTTATGGTTTTTCTGCTGTCAATATGCCTTCACATCAAAAACTGCAGCTTCATAAGCTGTTATTTTCACTAAGTCTGAAACTGTGTGTGAGAAGCCATTTTGTGATTTCTTTTCCTAGTGTTCATTGGTCCCATGCTAGTAGTTGTTGGTTGTATGTTGTAGTGATTCTTTCCCTCTATCGTCTCATGCCTTGGTTGGGCATGTTGGGATTTTGTATCTCGTAGTTGTGGGGTGTAGAAAATGCTATGTGGCTGATTTTGGCAGATTGTAGGATATCTTGTTTTGCTCGTAGTTGTTGAACCGTAGCTCCGATTTGATCGTGTCCTATATGAAACTTGCTTAGAATCTCGTGTAGTTTCATTTTATCTTGTTGGTTGTATGTTTTGAAGTGCTCGTGACGGTCGTTGCACACATATTGCATTCATGCCATCATATCTTGTGGTGCTTGTATCTTTTGTTCCGTAGCTCGGTTGGAGATTATCTCTATGTGTAAATTGCTTGTCACGATGCGTAGAATCACGTAAACCTATTTGTTTTTATGTTTAACAACTAATTAAAGGTGTTAGTTCAGATATGGACAGAATTGTAAATTGACATGTCAGGTCGTCTCGGAGATGCTATAAGTCATTTCTGACCTCATCTAAAATGCCTAGACAGGAAGATTAATTACGCTTCACCTCTTGCCATGTTTAACCACCTCTAATATTGCCGTGTACCTAATCGGTATAGAACTAAATAACTCGTATGTGGAGTTTCGTCAATATGCAACTCGTTGCATATTGAACTTCACTTAATGTGTAGTGTTTGATTGTCGTGAATTGTCATGTCGTGTCTTGCATGTGTTCAGCTGCTCATGCATCATTTGTGTTGTGCATCGTGTGGTGTATATCGTGTGTTGATTCTTGTTTTCTGGTTTGCTTCGTCTCGATAGAGTTCCACAAGCGTGTCGGATTGTGAGGACCCGTTCGACTACATCGGTTCGTCTGCTTCACGGAGTCATTCTTCTTCCAAGCGGGATCTCACGCAAGATGACCATTTCCCTAGATAGCATTATTATCATGGCCATGCTAGTTATTTCGATGCTATCGATTATGTCTCATTGCCTACCACATGTTAAATGTCTGCCTCTCAACAATGCCATGAAAACCCTCAACCTGTTCAACCTAGCAAACCACTGATTGGCTATGTTACCGCTTGCTTAACCCTGTGTTAGCGTTGCTAGTTGCAGGTGCAGTTGCTTCCATGTGTTAACATGGGTTCCTTGTTATATCACCATATTAATGCTATTTAAGTTAATGCACATATATACTTGGTAAAAGGTGGTGTTTTGTTCCACCTTTGCCCCCTTAGTTTCGGCTACCGTTGTTATGTTCCATAATTGAGCGCTCCTAACACGATCGGGGTTGTTATGGGGACCCCCTTGATAATTCGTTTTAGATTATAGCTGGTCTGGCAAGGCCCAACATTGGTACTATTTGCCCAACATAATAATTTTGTTAATTTGAAATGCATAGGCAGTTAGCGCTACCCGAGGAGTAATTCTACATAATACAGGGGGGCCAGTGCTGATGGTGTTGGTCCAAAACTAGAGCCGTTTGCGGGGCCAACCCAGGGCAACTTGGGAGATTTCTATAAGGCCACCGTACGCTGTGCTTATCCGTCGTGTCCTGAGAACGAGATACGCGGCTCCTATCGGGATCGTCGACACGTCGGGTGGCCTTGCTAGATTAGTTTTACCTTTGACGAGATATCTTGTGCATCGGGATTCCGGTGATGCTTTGGGTAATCTCAGAGTTGAGGTTTTCCACTAAGGAATCCGACGAGATTGCGAGTGTCGTGATCGAGGATTTATATGCGGCTTGTGGTAATTTGTGATGGATTAGTTGGAGCACCCCTGCAGGGTTAAATCTTTCGGACAGCCGTGCCCGCGGTTATGTGGCAACGTGGAAACTTTGTTTAACACTGGTTCTAGATAACTTGAAGTAACTTAATTAAAATATGCCAACCGTGTGCGTAACCGTGACAGTCTCTTTCAGAGTTCCTTCTCCGATCGAGGACACGGTGGGGTTATGTATGACGTAGGTAGGTGTTCAGGGTCATTCATTTGATCATCAGTAGTTCACGTTCGTATGCGTAGATCATCCCCCCTCTTTATTCTTGTACTCATAAGTTAGCCACCATATATATATATGCTTAGCCACTACTGCAACCTCACCACTTAACCTTACCTCACCTTATAAGCTTTGCTAGTCTTGATACCTTTGGAAATGAGATTGTTGAGTCCCCTGTGGCTCAAAGATTACTACAACACCAGTTGCAGGTACAGGTAAAGGTTACTTGATGCGAGCGCGTTGATTGTTCATTTGGAGTTTCTTCTTCTTCTTCTTCATCGATCTAGGATGGGTTCCAGGCTGGCAGCCTGGATAGCAAGGATCGACGTCGTTCTTCTTTTCTTGTTGGTTTTCGTCCATACTCGGACCCTGCTCTTCTTCATGATGATTATGTATTGTACTGATGTGACTCTGATTTAGCTTGTGGCGAGTGTAAGCCAATTCTATATATATATATATATATATATATATATATATATATATATATATATATATATATATATCTTCTGTTCAGTACAGGTAATTGTAACGATATCCATTCTTGCGACACGACGAGATGCGCTTCTATCCCTGATGAGGCCTTCGTGCCAAATTGAGGATAGGGTCGCGTCTTGGGCATGACAGATACATGAACAACACACTGCCCCTAGTGGGCCTCTAGTTGACTAGTTCTTTGATCAAAGATGGTCAAGGTTTCTTGGTCATAGGCAAGTGTTGTCACTTGATAACGGGATCACATAATTGGGAGAATGATGTGATGGACAAGACCCAAACTATGCACATAGCATGTGATCGTGTCATTTTGTTGCTATTGTTTTCTGCATGTCAAGTATTCATTCCTATGACCATGAGATGATGTAACTCCCTGACACCGAAGGAATACCTTGTGTGTATCAAACGTCACAACGTTACTGGGTGACTATAAAGGTGCTCTACAGGTATCTCCAAAGGTGTCCATTGAGTTAGCATGGATCAAGACTGGGATTTGTCACTCCGTGAGACGGAGAGGTGTATCAGGGCCCACTCGGTAACACAACATCACATATAAGCCTTGCAAGTGATACGTCTCCAACGTATCTATAATTTTTGATGGTTCCATGCTATTATCTTGTCAAACTTTGGATGTTTTGTATGCATTTTATATCTTTTTTAGGACTAACTTATTAACTCAGTGCCAAGTGGCAGTTCTTGTTTTTCCGTGTTTTTGACCTTTTTCAGAGGAGAATATCAAAAAGATTCCAAACGGAATAAAATCTCCGAAAAGATTTTTTCCGGAACAGAAGATACACAGGCAGCTTGAGAACCAAGGAAAAGGGTCCCGGGGGAGGCCACAAGCCCCCTAGCCGCGGCCTAAGGGGCGCGCCTAGCAGGCCTGTGCCCCCCCCCCCCCCCGTGGCTCCTTTGCCCTACTTCTTCTGCCTATAAATCCCCAAAAAATCTGAAACCACGGGAGAGAGCCACGAAAATACTTTTCCGGCGCCGCAAGCTTCTTGCTCCACAAGATCCCATCTGGGGCACGTTCTCGTGCCCTGCCGGAGGGGGATTTCGACACGGAGGGCTTCTTCATCAACACCATTGCCTCTCCGATGATGCGTGAGTAGTTCACCACAGACCTTCGGGTCCATAGCTAGTAGCTAGATGGCTTCTTCTCTCTTTTGGATCTTCAATACAAAGTTCTCCATGATCTTCATGGAGATCTATCCAATGTAATCCTCTTTTGCGGTGTGTTTGTCGAGGTGCGATGAATTGTGGATTTATGATCAGATTATCTATGAATCTTATTTGAGTTTCTTTTGATCTCTTATATGCATGATTTCATATCCTTGTAATTCTCTTCGAGTTGTGGGTTTTGTTTGTCCAACTTGATCTATGATTCTTGCAATGGGAGAAGTGCTTGGTTTTGGCTTCATACCGTGCGGTGACCTCACCCAGTGACAGAAGGGGTAGCGAGGCACGCATCGTGTACATCATGTCATCTTGCTTAAGGCGTTACTCTGTTTGTTATGAACTCAATACACTAGATGCATGTTGGATAGCGGTTGATGTGTGGAGTAATAGTAGTAGATGCATAAAGTATCGGTCTAGTTGTCTCAAATGTGATGCCTATATGTATGATCATTGCCTTAGATATCGTCATGACTTTGCGCGGTTCTGTCAATTGCTCAACAGTAATTCGTTCACCCACCGTAATATTTGCTATCATGAGAGAAGCCTCTAGTGAACACTATGGCCCCCGGGTCTACTTCACATCATATTTGCAGCCTTTCACTTTTACTTTGTTGCACTTTCCGCCTTCAGATCTCACCTTGCAATTAATCGTGAAGGGGTTGACAACCCCTTTGTAGCGCTGGGTGCAAGTTTGCTGTTTTTGCGCAGGTACTTTGGAGACTTGCCTTGATACACCTACTGGATTGATACCTTGGTTCTCAAACTGAGGTTAATACTTACTGCTACTGTGCTGCATCACCCTTTCCTCTTCAAGAGAGAAACCAACGCAAGCTCAAGAGGTAGCAAGAAGAATTTATGGCGCAGTTGCCAGGGAGGAGGATCAAGTCAATAATAGTCTCCCGTCAACATGCCAATTTCTGGCGCCGTTGCCGGGGAGCATCAAGTCAAGAATAGTGTTCCTTCTACGTGTCAATTTCTGCACCGGGGACTGTTCTAAGTGAAGCTTATCCAAGTAACTGTCGCAAACTCATCTCTTGCATTTACCTTTTTTGCCTCTCGTTTTCCTCTCCCCCACTTCTGAAAAACAAAAATTTACAAAAATATTTGCATTTTTCGTTTGCCTTTCCTTTGCTTGTGTGCTATGTGCCTTCAATATGCTTGCATCTTCGCTTGCTGAAAATCTATTGATGGATCCTCATCCACTTGCTAATCTCTTTAAGAGATCCAATTATGTTGATCCAATTGCTAGTGAGTTTTGTGCACTAGATTATATTTATGAAGTTTTGCTTGAGATTCGTGAATATGAAAATTGTGATGAAGAAATTTATGAAGTGATTCACGAGGGCTCCTTGAATGAAAATCATGATTGCAATGCTTTCACTATGAATTCTATTAATGGCAATCATGCTAAAAATATGCAAAACCCTAAGCTTGGGGATGCTAGTTTTGCTATGTCCACTACTTGTTGCAATGATCGTGATTGGGGTGATAATTTTTCTTATGATCTTGAAAATTTGTTTAAGCCTCATGATGAATATGATATTTGCAATAATATTGAAAGTGGGTTTGGAGAAGTCATGACTTTAGTTGATGATAATCCCACTATTTTTGAAGAGCGTCAACTTTGCATGCATGTGGATCATGAAAAGAATATCCTATGCCCTGTTCAAGAATTCATCCGATTTACCAGTTAACTTGCCGATTAATCCCTACTCATAGGGTCACCGAGTAGCCGATAAACCAAAAAATCGCTCGATTAATTGATTAAATGGCCGATTACCTTGCCGATTAGCCCATTAATCACCTACTCACCAGCCAACCGAGCAGCTACCAGTTAACGATTTCCTCAACAATGATCCTATGTGATAGCTATATTGTTGAATTTGAATATGATCCCACATGTAATTGTTATGAGAGAGGAAAATATTGTGGTAGAAACTTTCATGTTACTAATTACCCCTCGTTATATTGAGATTGATATTGTCTCTTTCTTCTTCCTGGCATATGGTAGTTATTGCTTGTCTTGATAATTTGTTTTCCTATAAAATGCCTATGCATAGGAAGTATGTTAGACTTAGATGTGATTTTAACATGCTTTATGATGCTCTTGTTGTGCTTCAATTCTTGTCTTTTGTGTGAGCATCATTGAATTATCAATGCCTAGCTAAGGGCGTTAAACAATAGCGCTTGTTGGGAGGCAACCCAATGAATTTATCTTTGCTTTTTGCTTTCTGTTTTGTTGTGTCCACACCATCATAATTATGTTATGATTGTGTTTTTGTGTTTCCTTTTGTGTTCGTGCCAAGTAAAACCTTTATGACTAGTTTTGGTGATGGTTGTTTGATCGTGCTAAAAAAGATAGAAAATTTTCACTCACAAATTATTTTTCATTTTTATCCAGAAAGATATTTTGAGTTGATTCTTTTTTCTGCTGGTTGACACGACAATTTCCCAAAATGTCATAATTTTTCAGAATTTGTGAGATACAGAAGTATACGAAGTATACGGATTGCTACAGACTGGTCTGTTTTTGACAGATTCTCTTTTTGTTGTGTTGATTGCTTATTTTGATCAAACTATGGATAGTATCGGGGGGTACTAGCCATGGAGAAGTGAGAATACAGTAATATAACACCAATATAAAGATAAATCAACTTTGCTACAGTACCTAAAGAGGTGGTAGTTTGTTTTCTTGTGCAAATGATATCACGAGTTTCTGTTTAAGTTTTGTGTTGTAAAGTTTTCAAGTTTTGGGTGATGTTCTCATGGACAATGGGATAAAGAGTGGAAATAGCTCAAGCTTGGGGATGCCAAGGCATACCAAGCCAAATTCAAGGACACAAAAAAGCCTAAGCTTGGGGATGCCCCGGGAAGGCATCCCCTCTTTCGTCTTCAATCCATCGGTAACATTACTTGGAGCTATATTTTTATTCACCACATGATATGTGTTTTGCTTGGAGCGTCATATTTTATAGGAGTCTTTTCTTTTTGTTGTTTCACAATCATCCTTGCTGCACACCTTTTGAGAGAGACATTCACTCATCGTGAATTTGCTAGAATACTCTTTGAGCTTCACTTATATCTTTTGAGTTAGGCAATTTATCTCACATGTGCTTCACTTATATCTTTTGAGCTAGATAACTTTGCTCTAAGTGCTTCACTTAGATCTTTTTAGAGCACGGCGGTGTCATATTTTGGATAAATAAGAACTCTCGATCTTCACTTATATATTTTTGAGAGTGCTCTCTTTGAGTAACTTGGTATTGGCTTGTGCTATGAAAGTAGTCCTAAAGATGATAGGCATCCAAAGGGGATATAATAAAAACTTCCATATTCATGTTCATTGATTAGAAAGAGAAGTTTGATTCCTCTCAATTAGTTTTGAGACATGGATTTGGTAATATTAGAGTCGTGTCAGTAGGGTGTTGTGAATCTAGAAATACTTGTGTTGAAGTTAGTGATTCCCGTAACATGCACGTACGGTGAACCGCTATGTTAGGAAGTCGGAGCATAATTGATTTATTGATTGTCATCCTTTGTCTTGCGGTCGGGATCATGCGATGGTTAACACCTACCAACCCTTCCCCTAGGAGTATGCGTTTAGCACTTTCTTTCGATTACTAATAAAACTTACGCAATAAGTATATGAGTTCTTCATGACTAATGTGAGTCCATGGTATAGATGCACTTTCATCTTCCACCGTTTCTTGCCTCTCTAGTACCGCGCAACTTCCGCCGGTGCACAAAACCACCATGTACCTCCCTCAAAACAGCCACCATACCTACCTATCGTGGCATTTTCATAGCCATTCCGAGATATATTGCCATGCAACTCCCACCGTTCCGTCTCATGACATGTGCCGTCACTTTCGTATTGCCATTGCATGATCGTAAGATAGCTAGCGAGATGTTTCAACGCCATACGCTAAGCTAGATTGTTGCACATCCCGGTACACTGCCGGAGGCATTTCCTATAGAGTCTTCATTGCTCTAAGTATTGAGTTGTGAGTAAATAAAAGTGTGATGATCATCATTATTAGAGCATTGTCCCATGTGAGGAAAAATGAAAAGAGGCCAAAGATGCCCAACAAAAAAAAGAGAAAAAGAGAGAAGGGACAATGCTACTATCTTTTTCCACACTTGTGCTTCATAATAGCACCATGTTCTTCATGATTGAGAGTCTCTTGTTTTGTCACCACCATATACTAGTGGGAATCTTCATTATATAAATTAGCTTGTATATTCCAATGACGGCCTTCCTCAAAATTGCCCTAGGTCTTTGTGAGCAAGCAAGTTGGATGCACACCCACTAGTTCTCCTTTTAAGCTTTCACACACTTATACCTCTAAGTTCATCCGTTGTATGGTATCTATTGATGGGCATCTCCCTACTCATTCACATTGATATCTATTGATGGGCATCTCCATAGCCCTTTGATACGCCGAGTCGATGTGACCATCTCCTCCTTTTTGCCTCACAACCTCCACCACACTCTATTCCACCTATAGTGCTATATCCATGGTTCATGCTCATGTATTACGTGAGAGTTGAAAAGGTTTGAGAAAGTAAGAGTGTGAAAACAATTACTTGGCCAATACCGGGGTTGTGCATGATTTAAATTCGTTGTGTGGGGATGATGGAGCATAGCCAGACTATATGATTTTGTAGGGATAACTTTCTTGGGCCTTGTTATTTCGAAAGTTCATGATTACCTTGCTAGTTTGCTTGAAGTATTATTGTTTTCATGTCAATAGCAAACTATTGTTTTGAATCTTACGAATCTTAACATTCATGTCACATGAAAGAAGTTGCAAAGGACAAATATACTAGGTAGCATTCCACATCAAAAATTCAGTCTTTATCACTTCCCTACTCGAGGACGAGCAGGAGTTAAGCTTGGGGATGCTTGATACGTCTCCAACGTATCTATAATTTTTGATGGTTCCATGCTATTATCTTGTCAAACTTTGGATGTTTTGTATGCATTTTATATCTTTTTTGGGACTAACTTATTAACTCAGTGCCAGGTGCCAGTTCCTGTTTTTTCCGTGTTTTTGACCTTTTTCAGAGGAGAATATCAAACAGAGTCCAAACGGAATAAAACCTCCGAACAGGTTTTTTCCGGAACAGAAGATATGCAGGAAGCTTGAGAACCAAGGCAAAGGGTCCCGGGGGAGGCCACAAGCCCCCTAGCCGCGGCCTAGGGGGCCGCGCCTAGCAGGCTTGTGGGCCCCCCGTGGCTCCTTTGCCCTACTTCTTCCGCCTATAAATCCCCGAAAAATATGAAACCACGGGAGAGAGCCACAAAAATACTTTTCCGCCGCCGCAAGCTTGTCTCCGAAAGATCCCATCTGGGGCACGTTCTGGTGCCCTGTCGGAGGGGGGATTCGGACACGAAGGGCTTCTTTATCAACAACATTGCCTCTCCGATGATGCGTGAGTAGTTCACCATAGACCTTCGGGTCCATAGCTAGTAGCTAGATGGCTTTTTCTCTCTCTTGGATCTTCAATACAAAGTTCTCCATGATCTTCATGGAGATCTATCCGATTTAATCCTCTTTTGCGGTGTGTTTGTCGAGATCCGATGATGTGGATTTATGATCAGATTATCTATGAATCTTATTTGAGTTTTTCTGGTCTCTTATATGCATGATTTCATATACTTGTAATTCACTTCGAGTTGTGGGTTTTGTATGGCCAACTTGATCTATGATTCTTGCAATGGGAGAAGTGCTTGGTTTTGGGTGCGTACCATGCGGTGACCTCACCCAGTGACCGAAGGGGTAGCGAGGCACGCATCGTGTTGTTTCCATCAAGGGTAAAAAGATGGGGGTTATATCTATTGCATGAATTTATCCCTCTACATCATGTCATCTTGCTTAAGGTGTTACTCTGTTTGTTATGAACTCAATACACTAGATGCATGTTGGATAGCGGTCAATGTGTGGAGTAATAGTAGTAGATAAAGAAAGTATCGGTCTACTTGTCTCGGACATGATGCCTATATGTATGATCATTGCCTTAGATATCGTCATGACTTTGTGCGGTTCTATCAATTGCTCGACAGTAATTCGTTCACCCGCCGTAATATTTGCTATCATGAGAAAAGCCTCTAGTAAACACTACGGCCCCCGGGTCTACTTCACATCATATTTTGAACCTTTCACTTTTACTTTGTTGCACTTTCCGCCTTCAGATCTCACCTTCAATCAATCGTGAAGGGATTGACAACCCCTTTGTAGCGTTGGGTGCATGTTTGCTGTTTTTGCGCAGGTACTTTGGAGACTTGCCTTGATACTCCTACCAGATTGATACCTTGGTTCTCAAACTGAGGGAAATACTTACTGCTACTGTGCTGCATCACCCTTTCCTCTTCAAGGGAAAAACCAACGCAAGCTCAAGAGGTAGCAGCAAGCAATGTGACCAGTGTTAGTCACAGGATCTTGTATTACGGAATGAGTAAAGAGACTTGCCGGTAACGAGATTGAAATAGGCATAGAGATACGACGATCAAATCTCGGGCAGGTAACATACCAAGGACAAAGGGAATGTTATACGGGATTATATGAATCGTTGGCACAGAGGTTCAACCAATAAGATCTTCGTAGAATCTGTAGGATCCAATATGGACATCCAGGTCCCGCTATTGGATATTGGTCGGGGAGTGTCTCAGGTCATGTCTATATAGTTCTCGAGCCCGCAGGGTCTGCACACTTAAGGTTCGATGACGTTTCGGTATAGTTGAGTTATAGGTGTTGGTGACCGAAGGTTGTTCGGAGTCTCAGATGAGATCACAGACGTCACGAGGGTTTCCGGAATGGTCCGGAAACAAAGATTGATATATAGGATGGTTTCATTTGGTCACCGGAAAGATTTCGGGCATTACCGGAGTGTACCGGGAGTGACGAATGGGTTCTGGATCTTTACCAGGAGGGGCCCACCTACCCGGGAGTGAGCCCAATAGTCCTCGGGTGGCGCACCAGCCCTTAGTGGGATGGTGAGTCCAGACCAAGTGGGCTATGGTGCTAGAAGAAGAAAACCAAAAGAAAAAAAATAGGAAGGTGGGAAGGGAGAGGAGGACTCCTCCTTCCCCAAACCGAATTGGAGTTGGAGTGCTCCTCTCCACTTCGGCCGACGCCCTAGGGGCTCCCTTGAGCCCCAAGGATAGCCCCTCCCCTGCTCCTATATATACTAGAGGTTTTAGGGTTTTTGAGAGACAACTTTGCCACGTGCAACTCAAACCTATACCTCGTAGTTCTTCCTCCAGATCGGATTTCTGCGGAGCTGTGGCGGAGCCCTGCAGGAATAGATCATCACCATCACCGGCGCGCCGTCACTCTGCCCGAGAACTCATCTACTTCCCCGTCTCTCTTGCTGGATCAAGACCACGGAGATCGTCATCGAGTTGTACGTGTGCGGGACGCGGAGGTGTCATCCGTTCGGCACTTGATCGGAACGGTTCGTGGGACGGATCGCGTGACGGTTCGTGGGACGGATCGTGCGACGGTTCGTGGGACGGATTGTGAAGACGTACCACTACATCAACCGCGTTTATTAACGCTTCCGCTTAGCGATCTACAAGGGTATGTGGATCCAATCTCCCTCTCGTAGATGAACATTACCATGATAGGTCTTCGTGTGCGTAGGAAATTTTTTGTTTCCCATGCAACGTTCCCCAACAAGATATGTGGCTCTGCCGCCCCAGCAGTAGTACCACTCCCAGCATCTGTAATTCCTCTTATCGGCGGTGGTAGTGGTACTATCGCTTGTTTGCAGGCTAAGGGGATAAAGGTTGGAATTTTACCTTCCTATAAAAGGGGTTCTTGTTCCCCACTGAACCCTATCCTTTGAGCTCGTGTTTGCCCCCCATTGTTGACTTCCTTCGAGCTTACTAACTCTAAATCCCTCCAATGGTTTTTGCTAGTTCTTGAGGGAAAATAGACAGGAGATATAGATCCACATTTCCACCAATCACTTCTCCTCTTTGTGTGGGGAACCCCTTGGATCTAGATCTTGGAGTTCTACATGTTGTTCTTCGTTCTTCCTCTCATTTTGTTCCATAGAATTAGTTGTTGTGGTGGGATTTGGGAGACAAGGACTTGGGCACTGCGTGTGACCTTTCCATTTTATCTGATGCATATGTTTGAGTTCTCCATGGTGATACGTGGAAGTGAAGTTTGAAAAGCTTATTACTCTTTGGTGTTTGAGCACTGATGTCTATGCACGCTTCTATTCTTGTAGACTATGTTGGGCCTCCAAGCGCAGAGGTTTGTAGGACAGTAGCAATTTCTCTCAAGTGGATGACCTAAGGTTTATCGAACTCATGGAAGTAGAGGTTGAAGATGGTCTCTCTCAGGCAACCCTGCAATTAAGATACAAGAAGTCTCTTGTGTCCCCAACACACCTAATACAATTGTGAGTTGTATAGGTGCACTAGTTCGGCGAAGAGATGTTAAAAGGCAAGTGATATGGATGGTAAAATGAGGTATTGTAAATCTGAAATAAAAATGAAAGCAAGCAAACATGAAACAAAACTAAAAGTAAACGGTGTTCAATGGTGGAAAACAAGGCCTAGGCTTCATACTTTCACTAGTGGCAACTTCCAACAACATTAACATAATCTAACCACATGATATTTGCACTAAAACATGCAATGGAGATGTACTTGGAGGTCATTCCTTTGTGATCAAGAGAGGACGATAATTATGTAGGGCTACAAAAGCACACCTCAGAGTTCGTAGTTCTCATCTATGGATTTCCTAATGTCACCGCGGCCATCCAAAGAGAGTACCACAATCACCACAACATATCTCAAGGATAGTCAAAGAGAAGCACCAAGAGACTCTCAATCTTCAATCAATTCACAAAATAGGAAATCACTCATGAAAATATTCTTCTAATCCATGTCCAATAGACCGCTTTCACCATGGTCTCACGGATTATACTAGATTAGATCAAGTAAGTACATCAATCCAATACATAGAAGAAGGGGAAACATCATGGGATCACCCTACATTAACATAGCCTATGATCAAAATCAAGATCACATCCTGGGAGAGAGAGATGACCACATAGCTACACGTAGAAAACCTCAGCCCCGAGGGAGACTACTCACACATGGCCATGGTGAGCAAGAGGTTGATGGAGAGGTGCAGCCCGGAGAGGAGACGGCGGCTGACGGCGGCCACGACGGCGGCCACGGCCCTTGGGGGCCGCAGCCCTTCGCCCCCCTTCTTCCTTGCAGATGGTGCTGGTATGGAGGTGGTTCTCCACCCCAAGGCGGCTACCTGGGAGGAGGAAATCTCATAGCTCTTGGTGGCCCTCCAGAAATCAGGTTTTTCCTCTCCTTATATGAGTCGGGACGATCATCGTTGGCCCTCTGATGGATTCCCCTTTGATCCATGGGATCTTGGGCACCTCTAGAACCTCCTTAGGAACCCATCTCAGCCCTAATGAGGTCCCCAAGTCGTGCCTTGGCCGAATCCATCTAATATGGTAAGAGTTGGGCTCAATCACGTCACCGATTTCCGTAATCATGTAATCAGATATTTGTCCTCCAGTGAAACGGCCTTTCCTGGAGCGTACGAACTCCAAATGGGTCGAATTTTATGTATATAGTTATAAGTATAAAATTCCCCACAACTTTCACATCTACTATTTTTCCATTTGACGTCATCTTCGAGGAGGAAATAGACGATCTCTAAAATCTATAGGGGGCAGATTTCTGGAAAGTCAGAGTCCCACCCGAACAAGGTTTCCTCTTCTATTTCTGATAGTTCGTACACATCAAAGTGTAAAACAAGAAAATTGTGCACTTTTGCAACTATTAGTAGGTTAGTACAAATAAATCATAAAATTAATATAAAAACAATTATCAAAAGCATAAAATTAGCATCAAACCATCAAATATTATAGATACGCTTTGGACGTATCAAGCACCCTAGAGCTTGTTCCGTGCTTATCATCGTCTCCGCGTGCCTCGGTTATATCTTACATGAGCCCTTTACTTATGCACTTTATTTTGTGATAGCCATATTGTCTCTTGTTATATATCTTGCTATCACTTAGTTGATTATCTTTCTTAGCATAAGTTGTTGGTGCACATAGGTGAGCCTAGTTGTTTTAGGTTTTGTGTTTGACTAAGTAAACGTTAGTTTTATTCCTCTTTTGTTCAAGCCTAAACCATAATTATTTTAAAGCGCCTACTTACCCCCCCCCCCCTCTAGGTGACATCCACGTCCTTTCATATGTATTTAGCAACAATGTAATTAGCACAATCTGCATACCAAGATGTACTATGAGAAGCATTTATAAGAGCTAATTTCTCATCAAGAAAACTATCATCAATAGGTCCTGGGTCATCAAGAACATTTTCCATCCAAGAAAAAATATATGCTACTAGATTTTTAGCTCCCTTTCTATCAACTATATGCAAATAAAACTCTTAAAGTAAAAGAACCCACCTAATTAGTCTAGGCTTAGCATCTTTCTTTTCCATCAAATCTTTAATAGTAGCATGATTACTCTCAATAGTAACTTTAGAATCAACAATATAAGGTATAAATTTATCACATGCAAACACAACAATGATAAATCCTTTAGTCCCAAACAAGTTGGGGTAGGCTAGAGGTGAAACCCATAAGATCTCGCGACCAACTCATGGTTCTTGCACATGGATAGAAAGCTTCCACGCACCTGTGTCCATGGCTAGTTCTTTAGTGATGCTCCAATCCTTTAGATCTCTCTTAACGGACTCTTCCCATGTCAAGTTAGGTCTACCCCGACCTCTCTTGACAATTATCAGCATGCTTTAGTCGGTAGCTATACACTAGGGATTTTGGAGGCCTGCGTTGAATATGCCCAAACCATCTCAGACAATGTTGGACAAGCTTCTCTTCAATTGGCGCTACCCCAAGTCTATCTCGTATATCATCATTCCGGATTCGGTCCTTCCTTGTGTGTCCACACATCCATCTCAACATGCGCATCTCCGCCACACCTAGCTATTGAACATGTCGCCTTTTAGTCGGCCAACTGAGGGGTCGATAGAAGAAGTGTCTAGAGGGGGGTGAATAGACTACTTGTCAAGATAAAAATTCTAGCCTAACCTAATTTCTAGGAGGGCACAAATCTAGCAGCTATAATAAGTCTAGGTCACCCTACACATGCAGTTCTAAGAGTATAGCAGCGGAAAATAAAACTTGCAAGTGTAATGTAGAGGAGTAAGGTAGGGAGATCAAACGCATGAAGTTGACATGGTGATTTTTGGCATGGTTCCTATAGGTGACGCTATCGTACGTCCATGTTCGTGGAGACTTCAACCCACTGAGGGTAACGGTTGCGAGAGTCCATGGAGGGCCCCACCCACGGAGGGTCCACAAAGAAGCGGCCTTGTCTATCCCACCATGGCTTCCGTCCACGGAGGACTAGCCTTACTCATGGTAGATCTTCACAAAGTAGGCGATCTCCTTTCCCTTACAAACATCTTGGTTCAACTCCACAACATGAAGTAGGAGGCTCCCAAGCGACAGCTAACCAATCAAGGAGGCACCACCCTCCAAAAGGTAATAGATGTGGTAGATCAATGAACTCCTTTCTCTTGTGCTTCTAAAGATAGCCTCCTCAACAAAAATCACTCTCTCACAGAATATGCATGGGTAGGAGAGGTTGATTTGGTGGAAAGCAGTTTGGGGAGGCTAGAGATCAAGTTTCAAATGATTGGATTGGAATATCTTGGTCTCAACACATGAGTAGGTGGTTCTCTCTCAGAAAATGGATCTGGAAATGAAGTGTGTGTGTTGTGAGTGCTTCTCCCATGAATGAGAGGTGAGTTAAGGGGTATATATAGGCAGCAGCCAAAATCCAAACGTTACACACAAAAGAGCAAACTCAGTGACATCGAAGTTGGAAACTCGGTGGTACCGACTAGCACTAAAGGTGTGAACTTTTGAAACCCGGTGAGACTGATATATCATACTCTGTGGCACCGAAAAGGTGACTAACGGTAAGATGGCCAAACTCGGTGGCACCGATACTCAAACTCGGAAATTCCGATTTTGCGTATTTTGGCAACAGAATGTTGGTCACCCAAACTCGGTAGCACCGATGCAGTTTCGGTTGCACCAATTTGGTGGGAATGGCTAGGGTTCTGTGTGAGGTTCAAACTATGTGGGTCCGATGTGGAAATGTTGGTGACACCGAATTTGTGAATGTGGAACTTGACAGAGTGGATATGTGGGAAAAATGACTGAGTGTTTTTCTGGCTAACTTTGAGCATTTGATCAATCAGTTAATTTTACTACGTCACCCCCTTTTAATAGTATTGGCTTTCCTATGGACTAAAAACTAATTTCTCACAAATATAAAATGAAGAGTCTTCTAGCTTGAAGCTTGAGCCAATATTATTCCTTTCTTGCATCCAGGGGTATCTCCACATAAACCTTAAGCCATAGCTCTCCATGGACTAAACCTGAAATATCTAGGTAAAAGTGTTAGTCCAAGAGATAATGTATGTTGTCATGAATTATCAAAATCAACATGGGAGCGTATGTGCTTTCACCAACACTGAGCGCCATACAACATTGCGGGTCGAACGTTGTCCTATAGAACTCGCCTTTTAACTTTTGTGGCACCCTATTGTCACAGAGAATGCCAAAAACTTGACGCCACTTCATCCATCCGGCTTTAATTCGATGGTTCATATCTTCATCGATATCCACATCCTTCTGCAACATTGACGTCAAATAATCAAAGGTGTCCCTCTGAGGTACCACCTGCCCATCAAGGCTAACATCCCCCTCCTCCTCATGTTTAGTAGTACCGAAAGCGCACCTCATGTACTCGGTCTTAGTCTTACTAACTGTAAAAACTTTCGATTCCACGGGTTGTGTCTTGGTTTTGTCACGTCAGATGTCCTCGTGAAAGGACTTAGTACTGGAGCCATCGCACCTTGGTGGCGACTCAAAGGGGTTGAGGACGAGAGACACGGCGATTTACCCAGGTTCGGCCCCTCGTGAGGAGGTAAAAGCCTACGTCCTGCTTTGAGTTGTATTGATGTAGTTTCGATTACAAGGAGGGCGTAACTCGCCAAACCTAGCACTCGATGATTTCTAACCTGCCCTCTGCTTCCCTGGGACTTGCCTTTATATACAGGTCGAATCCCTAGGGTTTACAAGGGTACTTTCCTTCCTACAAATCGTGACCTCTACGATCTCCAAGTCGCCATCTTCCAAATCTTGGAGACCTTCCGGAAATTATAAAACGCCACACAACTTTCGGCCTCGCCATGCCAAGGCCCGAACCACGCTCAGATGAATCGTCTGTTTCGGTGACCCGGCCCAACTAGGGCGGGTTATTAACAGGTAATATCCCCAACATTAGGCCCCAGATTGACTTGAATTCTCTTAATGCCAATATTCTTGCTCAGTTAAAGGCGATTCATCCTTTATACATCAGAAACTTTAACCCGCCATCTGTCGTGGAAGATCTTTAAATCGCCAAACCATTTCTCGTTGGCATCTTCTTGTCCCTTAAATTCCGAGAAGACTGACGTAATCCTAACGGATCCTTCGGTATTGTTATCCCAAAATTTTCGGAGCGCCATTATATCGAATCTTTTTATCCTTCGGCGGTTCCCGCTCACGGCGCCTCGATTCCAGCACCCGCCTTGTTAAATAGGTGGGGGGGACAGGACTGGCGCATTCCACCTACCAGTCTCGTCAATCTCCTCCCCATTATCGCAGTGAGGAAACCTTATCGCCTTCCGAGAGCTCCGCCGCCGACCGCAGTTCCTGTCATCGCCCGAAAGCTTTGGCGCCGCCCACAGATCTTGTCTCCGGCAAGCACCTTACCGCGACCGAGCCGCTCGCCGCCATCGACCATCTCACCGCCGTCGACCACCTCGCCATTGCCAGGCACTTCGTCGCCGTCGGAGATCTCCGCGCCCGACCGAGACTTTCGTGCTCCTCCAAAAGCCTTCGTCGCTGTCAACCACTTCCAGCCGAACCCATCAGGTTAGGTCACCTCTTATTTAAGAGCAGATCCCCATCCCTTCTCGAAGCTTCATCATTGCCATGTTCTTGATGCCTTCACGGGTATCTGTTACATATCCTTGATTGATTAGTATTGATGACGACGAGACAGCTAATGTCTCTAAATACCTTCACTTATCCGCCCTTGATTTGCGTGTTTAGAGCAATATTTCGTCAAACGAACAACATCATTTTATCCTGGTAGTAAGTTGCCGTATCCAGTCATTTTCCTCATGTATTTTCGGTTGTCCAGTAGATCCATAGTTTATCGCTCATCGCGTAAAAGCTGTTTGTAGTCTTCCCACTTCACCATTTTGAACAAATGTCTCCGATGCTTTAAGACACAACTCTCGTGAGTAGCCAAACTTCGTAAGTCGCCATAGCAACCCGACCCGGATCTTTACATGGCGAGTCAAGATTTTTCCTCAGTCCATGAACAAATTACTTGGCGAGTCAAATGAACTTATTTCACCTCTTACGGTAGATGTTCAAGCGTGTAAATTCACCCGTACTTTACTCCTTTGTAGCATGGGCACCGTCTTCAAAAGTGACTGGCTCCCTACCAAAGTCGACGATACCATACTAGCAGATTATGTGAAAACGGGCAATTTGGACCCTCAGGATGTTATCGGTTGGCGTACCGGGTTCAGAGAGGATCTCCCCAACCCCAAAGAAGGGGAGATAGTTGTTTTCGTCGAACACCTTGAGCGAGGTTTTAAGCCGCCCGGATTGAAGTTCCTTAGAGATGCCATGGCTTTCATGAACGTCCGCCTCCAGGATCTGGGACCTAATTCGATAAGTAACCTATGCCAGTTCCAAGTGTTCTGTGAGGCTTACCTGTGGATGGAACCCTCAGTTCCCTTATTCTGGTACTTTTTCCACTTAAATCGCCAAACGGAATTTCACAATGGCCCCAGCCTGGAACTTGGTGGTGTAAATGTTCAGCGCCGCAGGGATAGCCCGTTTCCCTCACTCTCCATGCCAAGCCGTCCCAAAGGCTGGGGCGAGTCTTGGTTCTATTGTCAAGATACCTCGCCTGCAGACAAAAACAAGCTTCTGGGCTATAGGAAAGATCGCCTTCCAACGAATTTCAAGCTTCCGTACAAGCTCACCAAAGAGGAGGAATCAGATTTTATCCCAGTATTGTCCGAGTTAAGATCTTTGAAAAACAACGGCCTTACTGGGGTCGACTTGATCCGTTGCTGGGTCGAATGGCGCATCCTCCCTTTGAGTCGCCGGGACGGGCTAATGTGCAAATTTGATGGCACCTTAGATCTATTGGAAATATGCCCTAGAGGCAATAATAAATTAGTTATTATTATATTTCTTAGTTCATGATAATCGTTTATTATCCATGCTATAATTGTATTGATTGGAAACACAATACTTGTGTGGATACATAGACAAAACACTGTCCCTAGTAAGCCTCTAGTTGACTAGCTCGTTGATCAAAGATGGTCAAGGTTTCCTGGCCATAGGCAAGTGTTGTTACTTGATAACAGGATCACATTATTAGGAGAATCATGTGATGGACTAGACCCAAACTAATATACGTAGCATGTTGATCGTGTCATTCTGTTGCTACTGTTTTCTGCGTGTCATGTATTTATTCCTATGACCATGAGATCATATAACTCACTGACACCGGAGGAATACTTTGTGTGTATCAACGTCACAACGTAACTGGGTGGCTATAAAGATGCTCTACAGGTATCTCCGAAGGTGTCCGTTGAGTTAGTATGGATCAAGACTGGGATTTGTCACTCTGTGTGACGGAGAGGTATCTCGGGGCCCACTCGGTAATACAACATCACACACAAGCCTTGCAAGCAATGTAACTTAGTGTAAGTTGCGGGATCTTGTATTACGGAACGAGTAAAGAGACTTGCCGGTAAACGAGATTGAAATAGGTATGCGGATACTGACGATCGAATCTTAAGCAAGTAACATACCGAAGGACAAAGGGAATGACATACGGGATTATATGAATCCTTGGCACTGAGGTTCAAACGATAAGATCTTCGTAGAATATGTAGGATCCAATATGGGCATCCAGGTCCCGCTATTGGATATCGACCGAGGAGTCTCTCGGGTCATGTCTACATAGTTCTCGAACCCGCAGGGTCTGCACACTTAAGGTTCGACGTTGTTTTATGCGTATTTGAGTTATATGGTTGGTTACCGAATGTTGTTCGGAGTCCCGGATGAGATCACGGACGCCACGAGGGTTTACGGAATGGTCCGGAAATGAAGATTGATATATAGGATGACCTCATTTGGTTACCGGAAGGTTTTCGTGCATTACCGGAAAAGTTTCGGGCTCATCGGTAGTGTACTAGGAGTGCCGGGAGGGGTGCCGGGGACCATCGGGAGGGGTGTCACGCCCCAAGGGGTCTCATGGGCTATGGGAAGATATAAACCAGCCCCTAGTGGGCTGGAATAAGTTCCTACTAAGGCCCATAAGGTTTGAGAAGGAAAAAACACAAGGTGGAAAGAGTTTCCAAGTGGGAAGGTGGAATCCTACTCCAAGTAGGATTGGAGTAGGACTCCTCCACCTCCAATTTCGGCCAAACCTTGAGGGTTTGAGGCTGCCTCTTCCCTCCCCCTCCCTATTATATATACTGAGGTATTAGGGCTGATTTGAGACAACTTTGCCACGGCAGCCCGACCACATATCTCCACGGTTTTACCTCTAGATCGCGTTTCTGCGGAGCTCAGGCGGATCCCTGCTGAGATAAGATCACCACCAACCTCCGGAGCGCCGTCACGCTGCCGGAGAACTCATCTACCTCTCCGTCTCTCTTGCTGGATCAAGAAGGCCGAGATCATCATCGAGCTGTACGTGTGCTGAACGCGGAGGTGCCGTCCGTTCGGCACTAGATCGTGGGACTGATCGCGGGACGGTTCACGGGGCGGATCGAGGGACGTGAGGACGTTCCACTACATCAACCGCGTTCACTAACGCTTCTGCTGTGCGGTCTACAAGGGTACGTAGATCGAACATCCCCTCTCGTAGATGGACATCACCATGATAGGTCTTCGTGCGCGTAGGAAAATTTTTGTTTCCCATGCGACGTTCCCGAACAGTGGCATCATGAGCTAGGTTCATGCGTAGATGTCTTCTCGAGTAGAACACAAAAGTTTTTGTGGGCGGTGATGTGCGTTTTACTGCCGTCCTTAGTCTTTTCTTGATTCCGCGGTATTGTTGGATCGAAGCGGCTCATAACGACATTACTCGTACGCTTACGAGAGACTGGTTTCATCGCTACGAGTAACTACGTTGCTCAAAGATGACCGGCGAGTGTCGGTTTCTCCAACTTTAGTTGAATCGGATTTGACCGAGGAGGTCCTTGGATGAGGTTAAATAGCAATTCATATATCTCCGTTGTGGTGTTTGCGTAAGTAAGATGTGATCCTACTAGATACCCATGGTCACCACGTAGAACATGGAACAACAATTAGAGGACGTCTAACTTGTTTTTGCAGGGTATGCTTGTGATGTGATATGGCCAACGATGTGATGTGATATATTGGATGTATGAGATGATCATGTTGTAATAGTTAATATCGACTTGCACGTCGATGGTACGGCAACCGGCAGGAGCCATAGGGTTGTCTTTAAACTAACGTTTGTGCTTGCAGATGCGTTTACTATATTTCTAGGACGTAGCTTTAGTAGTAATATCATGAGTAGCACGACAACCCCGATGGCGACACGTTGATGGAGATCATGATGATGGAGATCATGGTGTGACGCCGGTGACAAGAAGATCGTGCCGGTGCTTTGGTGATGGAGATCAAGAAGCACATGATGATGGCCATATCATGTCACTTATGAATTGCATGTGATGTTAATCCTTTATGCACCTTATCTTGCTTAGAACGACGGTAGCATTATGAGGTGATCTCTCACCAAAATTTCAAGACGAAATTTTGTTCTCCCCGACTGTGCACCGTTGCGACAGTTCTTCGTTTCGAGACACCACGTGATGATCGGGTGTGATAGACTCAACGTTCACATACAACGGGTGCAAAACAGTTGCACACGCGGAACACTCGGGTTAAGCTTGACGAGCCTAGCATGTGCAGACATGGCCTCGGAACACATGAGACCGAAAGGTCGAGCATGAATCGTATAGTTGATATGATTAGCATAGGGATGCTTACCACTGAAACTATTCTCGACTCACGTGATGATCGGACTTGAGATAGTGGATTTGGATCATGCACCACTCAAATGACTAGAGAGATGTACTTTTTGAGTGGGAGTTCTTAAGTAATATGATTAATTGAACTAATTGTCATGAACATAGTCTAATGGTCTTTGCGAATTACGATGTAGCTTGCGCTATAGCTCTATTGTTTTTATATGTTCCTAGAGAAAATTTAGTTGAAAGTTGATAGTAGCAAACTTTGCAGACTGAGTCTGTAAAACCGAGGATTGTCCTCGTTGCTGCGCAGAAGGCTTATGTCCTTAATGCACCACTCGGTGTGCTGCACCTCGAGCGTCGTCTGTAGATGTTGTGAACATCTGACATGCACGTTTCTGATGACTACACGATAGTTCAGTGCAAAATACTTAATGGCTTAGAAGCAAGGCGCCGAAGACGTTTTGAAACGTCACAGAACATAAGAGATGATCTAAAGAGATGAAATTGTGATTTCATGCTTGTGCCCTTGTTAAGAGGTATGAGACCTCCGACAAGATTCTTTGTCCACGAAGTAAAGGAGAAAACCTCAATCGTTGAGCGTGTGCTCAGATTATCTGAGTACGGCAATCGCTTGAATCAAGTGGGAGTTGATCTTCCAGATAAGATAGTGATGGTACTCCAAAGTCACTGCTACCAAGCTGTGAGAGCTTCATGATGAACTATAACATATCAAGGATAGATACAATGATCCTTGAGCGATTCGCGATGTTTGACACCGCGAAAGTAGAAATCAAGAAGGAGCATCAATAGTTGATGGTTAGTAAAACCACTAAGTTTCGAGAAAGGCAAGGGCTAGAAGGGATACTTCGTGAAATGGCAAAGCAGTTGCTACACTAATGAAGAGACCCCAAATTAAACCCAAGCGCGAGACTAAGTGCTTCTGTTATGAGGGGAACGGTCACTGAGGCGGAGCAACTCTAGATACTTGGTAGATAAGAAGGCTGGCAAAAGTCGAAAGAAGTATATTTGATATACATGATGTAGATGTGTACTTTACTAGTACTCCTAGTAGCACGAGGGTATTGGATACCGGTTCGGTTGCTAAGTGATTAGTAACACGAAATGATAGCTACGGCATAAACGGAGACTAGCTAAAGACGAGGTGACAATACGTGTTGGAAGTGTTTCCAAGGTTGATATGATCAAAACGTCGCACGCTCCCTCTACCATCGGGATTGGTGTTAAACCGAAATAATTGTTATTTGGTGCTTGCGTTAAGCATGAACATGATTGGATCGTGTTTATTGCAATACGGTTATTCATTTAAAATAATAATGGTTACTCTATTTGCTTGAATAATCACCTTCAATGGTTTATTGAGTCTCGATCGTAGTGTTACACATGTTCATGATATTGGTGCCAAAAGATATGAGGTAATGATGATAGTACCACTTACTTGTGGCACTGCCGCTTGAGTCATGTTGGTATAAATTGCATGAAGAGGCTCCATGCTGATGGATCTTTATACTCACTTGATTTTGAATCACTAGTGACATGCAAATCATACCACATGAGCAAGGCCTTGTTTTCATTGAGATGAAACAAGATAGTAACTTGTTGGAAGTGATACATTTTGATGTATGCAGTCCAATGGGTGTTGAGGCACGCAGTGGATATCATTATGTTCTTACTTCAATAACGATTTGAGTAGATACAAGAGTATTTACTTAATGAATCACAAGTCTGAAATATTAAAAAGTTCAATTCTGTTTCAAGAGTGAAGTTCGTCGTAACAAGAGGATAAACTATCTACGATATGATCATAGAAATGAATATCTGGGTTACGAGTTTTGGTACGCAGTTAAGACAACGTGGAAATTGTTTCGCAGTTCATGCCACCTGGAACATCATAGTGTGATGATGTGTTTGATCGTCATAGCCACGCACTATTTGGTATGGTACATGCTATGATGTCTCTTATCGAATTACCACTATCGTTTATGGGTTATGCATTAGAGACAACCGCATTCACTTTAAATAGGGCACCGCGTATTTCCGTTGAGATGACACAGTATAGACTCAGGTTTAGAGAAATCTAAACTGTCGTTTCTTGAAAGTTTGGGGCTTCAACACTTATGTGAAAAAGTTTCAGTCTGATAAGCTCGAACCCAAAGCAGATAAATGTGTCTTCATAGGATATCCAAAACAGTTGGGTACATCTCCTATCTCAGATCCGAAAGCAAAGTGTTTGTTTCTAGAAATGGATCCTTTCTCCAGGAAAGGTTTCTCTCGAAAGAATTGAGTGGGAGGGTGGTAGAACTTGATGAGGTTATTGAACCATCAATTCAACCAGTGTGTAGCAGGGCGCATGAAGTTGTTCCTGTGGCGCCTACACCAATTTAAGTGAAAGCTGATGATGGTGATCATCGAGCATCGGACCAAGTTACTACAAACATCGTAGGATGACAAGGTCGCGTACTACTGCAGAGTGGTACGGTAACCCTGTCTTGGAGGTCATATTGTTGAGCAACAGTGAACCTACGAGTTATGGATAAAGCAATGGTGGGCCCGGATTCCAACAAATGGCTGGAAGCCATGAAATCCGAGAGGGGATCCATGTATGAAAACAAAGTGTAAACTTTGGAAGAACTACTTGATGGTCATAGGACTATTGAGTAAAGATGGATCTTTAAAAGGAAGACAGACGATGATGGTGATAAGTCACTATTAAGAAAAGCTCGACTTGTCGCAAAGATGTTTCCGACAAGATCAAACAGTTGACTATGATGAAACTTTCTCACTCGTAGCAATGCTGAAAGTCTGTTAGAATTATGTTAGTAGTTGCTGCATTATTTATGAAATATTGCACATAGGATGTCAAAACATTGTTTCCTCGACGGTTTCCTTGAGCAAACATTGTATGTGATACAACCAGGAGGTTTTGTCGATCTTAAAGATACTAACAAGTATGCAAGCTCCAGAGATCCTTCATTGGACTGGTGCAAGCATCTCGGAGTTGGAATATACACTTTGATGAGATGATCAAAGATTTTGGGTTTGTACAAGGTTTATGAGAAACTTGTATTTCCAAAGAAGTGAGTGGGAGCACTATAGAATTTCTATAAGTATATGTGGTTGACATATTGTGGATCAGAAGTAATGTAGAATTTCTGCAAAGCATACAAGGTTGTTCGAAAGGAGTTTTCAAAGGAGTACCTGGATTGCGCTACTTGAACGTTGAGCATCAAAGATCTATGGAGATAGATCGAAAGCGCTTAATAGAAGTTTCAACAAGATGCATGCCTTGACAAGTTTTGGAAGGAGTTCAAAATAGATCAGCAAAGAAGGAGTTCTTGGTTGCGTTGTGAGGTGTGAATTTAAGTAAGACTCAAAACCCGACCCCGGCAGAATAAAGAGAATAGACGAAGGTCGTCTTCTATGCCTTGGCCGTAGAATCTGAAGTATGCCATGCTGGGTACCGCACCTGATGTGTGCCTTGACTCAAAGTCTCTTGAGAGGTACAGAGAGTGATCCATGATTGAATCACTAGCAGCAGTCAAAATTTATCCTTAGTAACTGATGGACTAAGGAATTTTTTCTCGATTATGGAGGTGGTTAAAGAGTTCGTCGTAAAGGGTTACGTCGATGCAAGCTTTGACACTAATCCGAATAACTATGAGTAATGAAACGGATTCGTATAGTAGAGTAGATATTTGGAGTATTTCCGAATAGCACATAGGAGCAGCATCTATAAGATGACATAAAGATTTGTATTGAACACACGGATCTGAAAGTTTCAGAACCGTTGACTAAAACCTCTCTCACGAGCAAGACGTGATCAGACCCCAGAACTATATGGGTGTTGGATTCGTTGAAATCACATGGTGATGTGAACTAGATTATTGACTCTAGTGCAAGTGGGAGACTGTTGGAAATATGCCCTAGAGGCAATAATAAATTAGTTATTATTATATTCCTTAGTTCATGATAATCGTTTATTATCCATGCTATAATTGTATTGATTGGAAACACAATACTTGTGTGGATACATAGACAAAACACTGTCCCTAGTAAGCCTCTAGTTGACTAGCTCGTTGATCAAAGATGGTCAAGGTTTCCTGGCCATAGGCAAGTGTTGTTACTTGATAACGGGATCACATTATTAGGAGAATCATGTGATGGACTAGACCCAAACTAATATACGTAGCATGTTGATCGTGTCATTTTGTTGCTACTGTTTTCTGCGTGTCAAGTATTTATTCCGATGACCATGAGATCATATAACTCACTGACACCAGAGGAATACTTTGTGTGTATCAAACGTCACAACGTAACTGGGTGGCTATAAAGATGCTCTACAGGTATCTCCAAAGGTGTCCGTTGAGTTAGTATGGATCAAGACTGGGATTTGTCACTCTGTGTGACGGAGAGGTATCTCGGGGCCCACTCGGTAATACAACATCACACACAAGCCTTGCAAGCAATGTGACTTAGTGTAAGTTGCAGGATCTTGTATTACGGAACGAGTAAAGAGACTTGCCGGTAAACGAGATTGAAATAGGTATGCGGATACTGACGATCGAATCTCAAGCAAGTAACATACCGAAGGACAAAGGGAATGACATACGGGATTATATGAATCCTTGGCACTGAGGTTCAAACGATAAGATCTTCGTAGAATATGTAGGATCCAATATGGGCATCCAGGTCCCGCTATTGGATATTGACCGAGGAGTCTCTCGGGTCATGTCTACATAGTTCTCGAACCCGGAGGGTCTGCACACTTAAGGTTCGACGTTGTTTTATGCGTATTTGAGTTATATGGTTGGTTACCGAATGTTGTTCGGAGTCCCGGATGAGATCACGGACGCCACGAGGGTTTCCGGAATGGTCCAGAAACGAAGATTGATATATTGGATGACCTCATTTGGTTACCGGAAGGTTTTCGTGCATTACCGGAAAAGTTTCGGGCTCATCGGTAGTGTACTAGGAGTGCCGGGAGGGGTGCCGGGGACCATCGGGAGGGGTGTCACGCCCCAAGGGGTCTCATGGGCTATGGGAAGAGATGAACCAGCCCCTAGTGGGCTGGAATAAGTTCCCACTAAGGCCCATAAGGTTTGAGAAGGAAAAAACACAAGGTGGAAAGAGTTTCCAAGTGGGAAGGTGGAATCCTACTCCAAGTAGGATTGGAGTAGGACTCCTCCACCTCCAATTTCGGCCAAACCTTGAGGGTTTGAGGCTGCCTCTTCCCTCCCCCTCCCTTCTATATATACTGAGGTATTAGGGCTGATTTGAGACAACTTTGCCACGGCAGCCCGACCACATATCTCCACGGTTTTACCTCTAGATCGCGTTTCTGCGGAGCTCGGGCGGAGCCCTGCTGAGATTAGATCACCACCAACCTCCAGAGCGCCGTCACGCTGCCGGAAAACTCATCTACCTCTCTGTCTCTCTTGCTGGATCAAGAAGGCCGAGATCATCATCGAGTTGTACGTGTGCTGAACACGGAGGTGCCGTACGTTCGGCACTAGATCGTGGGACTGATCGCGGGACGGTTCGCGGGGCGGATCGAGGGACCTGAGGACGTTCCACTACATCAACCGCATTCACTAACGCTTCTGTTGTGCGGTCTACAAGGGTACGTAGATCGAACATCCCCTCTCGTAGATGGACATCACCATGATAGGTCTTTGTGCGCGTAGGAAAATTTTTGTTTCCCATGCGACGTTCCCCAACAAGATCATCCTCAATGTTATTTCCATACGGCTTTAACGGAAAAGGATATTTTCACCATCATCAAGAAGCTGACCGGCGAGCCTGCGGGAAAATGCGGCCAAATCGGCCTCAAACCTTTCTGCAAAATTAATCCAGCGCCCAAGGTAAACAATTTTAACCTGCCTTTTGTATTTATTTCTTATGTTTCATTCGAATTTTGGCTTTTTATAACATATGCCATTCCAGAAAGGTGATAAATTTTGGTCCAAGAAACCCAAAAGGCCAGCCATGAAGCAAGCTAAGCCGCCCCCAAAGAAAACCAAGGGCAAGGGCAAAGCTGTTGTGGCCGAGCCATCCAAAGCCGATGAATCTCAAGTCGGCGACGCACCTTCAGAGGTAAAAACCTATCCTCTTTTCACTCGCCATCCGCTACAGTTAACTTTGTATTTATGTCTCTGCCTCTCTTGAATAGAACGAAGACAACGAAAGCCAGGAGGATTCTGTAGAGGTAATTTCTCTTTCCTCCGATTCATCTCCTTCTCCAGCTAACCGGCCAGGCGAATTTGTGGGAAAGTTCCCTTCTCACATCCAAATGCTTCTTTGGACCCAAATTTTCTACTGAAGAAAGCACAACATACTTCAAATCGGAAGACCCGAAGTCATTCCGGTGATCTGGTGTCCGTCTTACTAGCAAAGAACAAGAGGAAAACAAATGAGATACCCATGAACAACACTTCTTCATGTTTCTTTAGATCACATCTGTAACCCGCCTATATCTTTGACGTATAATTCTTGCAGAATTCTCCTCCTACATCTGGCGACTCAGTAATGTCGACACTTCCGCCAATGATTCGAGTCCCTGGGTAAGTCCTTTGATAATTTTACTTTGAATCTGAGGTTGATAAATTTTCAGTCTTTTAATGCGCCTCTCCCCTTTTTTAGGGCACAGGCGAAGAAGAGGAAGACCAGCGGGTCAACTCCTATCATAATTTCAGAGCTCATCAAAGAGTCAGCGCCGATCCAAGATAACCCGGATCAATACGAGCCTGAGGATCAAATGGATCTTCCTAGCTTGCCCAAGGAAACAATGGATGCCCCTAAGCCGCCAAGTCCATTGACAACAGCAGAAGACCCGGATGCTGTAATTATCACTCGTACCAGCTTCTCTAAACCGGCCACAACGGTTTTTTCAAAGCATGTGCCATCATCCTCTCAAACCATTCCTGAGTCTGGACTCTCCAAGGCTAAGCTTTCTGAATATGAAAATCTGGAATTCAAAGAACTCTGCTCTGGTTTTGCAAGTCGCTTGGAGGCGAGTTATGAGATGGAGAAAAGCCTGCTCCGGATGCTAAAAATTAAACATGAGGTAAGCTTTGTTATATATTATATTATCCCCATTAACCCCCAAGGGTCGGGTCATCGGTAAAAAGATGAGCCGGGACTTGATTATTTAGAAAAACTTTCGACCAATAACCCCCAAGGGCCGGGTCATCGGTAAAAAGATGAGCCGGGTCTTGATCACTTAGAAATTTTTTTGACCAGTAACGCCCAAGGGCCGGGTCATTAGTAAAAAGATGAGCCGGGTTTTGATCACTTAGAAAAAACTTTCGACCAGTAACCCTCAAGGACCAGGTCATCAGTAAAAAGATGAGCCGGGTCTTGATCACTTAGAAATTTTTTTAACCAGTAACCCCCAAGGGTCGGGTCATCAGTAAAAAGATGAGCCGGGTCTTGATGCTGTATAATTTTATCTGAAAGAAATATACATTAGCCCCCAAGTGTCAGGGATATTGCTTGCAATAGTTCTGAGACTTGCCCCTTATCATGTACTTCAACAGGAAACTCTTATTTAGACTGAATCAACACTTGGAGATTTAAAGAAAAACTTATCTGATCAGCAAGATGCCCGAACCAAGTCGGAGGAGAAGTACCGATTGGTCTTAGCTGAGATGGAAAAACTAAAAGACGATCTAAAAAGGGCTCAAGCTGACCAAGATGCTGCAACAAAAAGAGCAGAGAAAGCTGAAGCCAAGCTGGCTACTGTGCAACAAGAGCTATCTGGCTTGAAACGTCATATCTCAAACATGGAGCAAGCCGTCTTTGGTAAAATACTCAAAACTTTAATCTTTGTTTAAACCAATAACTCTTATCCTGAGTCTCTAATTATCATTACCCCTTGCACAAGTCCAAGAGCCACCAATCTTCGGGATGATTGCGTGCTGATGCTGAAGGCGATTTACACGCTGACAAAGCAGCTGTATACCGGCAGTGTACTAACTGTTAAGGCAGTGATGGGTGCCAAGGAGCCTATAACCTCCATAAAGAAGATGCTTGGCTGCCTATCCACGCTTCCTCCCCAGATTGGCGAGTTGACACGGTCAGCCGCCCGGAAGGGAGTGCTGACTACATTAAGTCGCTCTTAGCGTATGCTCCAGAGATCAACCCGGAAGAAGTAGCAGCGGGCTTTCCTCAACTCAAGGATGACGGGTGAGAATTAGTCGAAGAGGACTACCAGCGTGTCTTCAAGGACTCCCGGCTGGCGGCGACTCAACTTGCTACAAGGCTGGACTTATCAAAGTATCAGGCTGCTTATGATAGCAAGAACAAGAAGGTCAACCCGCCAACCTTTGTCACGACCAGCTTAACTCCACGGCGACCCAAGAACCCTTTTGACTTGGACGCAGATCTTTCATCAATCCTGACCGATGAGGATGACTTCGTAGCTCTGGCCAAATGTAACTGGGTACTGGGCGACTTGCATATTGAGGTCGGCCAAAGCTCGCAGCAAAACGATCCAAGGGCGCCAGCAGAATAAACTTCATTGATTTGGCCCTAAGAGCCATGTAATAGGTCTCTTTTAGGAATCGGTACTGCTTTTGTGATACTTTTGAAAAGAATCCTTATGTCGCCCTTAAGGCGATTTGAAATACTGGATCCGCCGTTTGAAAATTCTTTATAATGCTTAATCTGCCATGGATGAATTGATTTTGATCATCAACCTGTTTTAAGCTGGAAAAACATATGTGAAATCAAATAAATAATAAATGATAACAAATATTTTCAAGATGAATCAGGAAAAAGGTTTGGAAAACCTTGTGGCAGTGCCAGGCAGGAAAAATAAAAAAAAGCAATTTCGTCGGCTCAAAAGGTCGCGACAGGATGGGGCGAGTCAGAAAACTCAAGCGCCACCCTAGATGATGGTTTTGTTGGCTCATAAGGTCGCGACAGGATGGAGCGAGTCAGAAACCTCAAGCGCGCACCCTAAATGATAGTTTCGTCGGCTCATAAGGTCGCGACAGGATGGGGCGAGTCAGAAAGCTCAGGCGCGCACCCTAAATGATGGTTTCGTCGGCTTATAAGGTCGTGACAGGATGGGGCGAGTCAGAAAGCTCAAGCACACAACCTAAATGATGGTTTCGTCGGCTCATAAGGTCGCGACAGGATGGGGCGAGCCAGAAAGCTCAAGCGCGCACCCTAAATGATGGTTTCGTCGGCTCATAAGGTCGCGACAGGATGGGGCGAGTCAGAAAGCTCAAGCGCGCACCCTAAATGATGGTTTCGTCGGCTCATAAGGTCGCGAAAGGATGGGGCGAGTCAGAAAGCTCAAGCGCGCACCCTAAATGATAGTTTCGTCGGCTCATAAGGTCGCGACAGGATGGGGCGAGTCAGAAAGCTCAAGCACACACCCTAAATGATAGTTTCGTCGGCTCATAAGGTCGCGACAGGATGGAGCAAGTCTGAAAGCTCAAGCGCGCACCCTAAATGATGGTTTCGCCGGCTCATAAGGTCACGACAGGATGGGGTGAGTCAGAAAGCTCAAGCGCGCACCCTAGATGATAGTTTCGTCGGCTCATAAGGTCGCGACAGGATGGGGCGAGTCAGAAAGCTCAAGCGCGCACCCTAAATGATGGTTTCGTCGGCTCATAAGGTCGCGACAGGATGGGGCGAGTCCGAAAGCTTAAGCGCGCACCCTAAATGATGGTTTCGTCGGCTCATAAGGTCGCGACAGGATGGGGCGAGTCAGAAAGCTCAAGCGCCACCCTAAGATAATAATTCTGTCGGCTCATAAGGTCGCAACAGGATGACAAATTGATCTCAATGAGGAAGCCCCCAAGTCGGGAAGTATTTTAATTTTATTACTTCATAATGAAACTGAAAAACTTACAAAATGCAGAGCTTAAGGGCTCAAGTGTAATAAGGCCGCAAGTGGGCAATATTCCAGGGGCGAGTTGACTCAGCCTCCGTGGTTGGCCGGTTAGGCCGAAGATCCACCAGATAATAAGAGCTGTTGCGAAGATTCTTGGTGACGACGAACGGTCCTTCCCATGGTGGTGACAACTTATGCATGCCAGCACGATCTTGTATCAACCGAAGAACTAAGTCGCCTTGCTGAAAGGTCCGGCTCTTAACCCGGCGGTTGTGATAACGCCGTAGATCCTGCTGATAGATGGCCGAATGGGCCGCAGCCAAGTCACGTGCCTCCTCTAAGGCATCCAAGGAGTCTTGACGCCCAAGCTCATTGTCTTGCTCGACATATGCGGTGACTCTAGGTGAGTCATGCCTTATGTCAGTAGGAAGAACGGCTTTTGCTCCGTAGACCAAAAAGAAAGGGGTGAAACCCGTAGACCGGTTCGGGGTGGTCCGGATACTCCACAGCACTGAAGGCAATTCTTCGACCCAACATCCTGGGGATTTCTCCAAGGGAACCATGAGTCGGGGCTTAATTCCTCGTAAAACCTCCTGATTCGCCCGTTCCGCCTGCCCATTAGATTGTGGGTGAGCGACCGCAGAAACATCAAGCCAGATATGTTCTCGACGGCAAAACTCCTGCATCGCCCCTTGGGACAGGTTAGTACCATTATCAGTAATGATACTGTGTGGATATCCAAACCGGAAGATCAGCTTTTTCAAGAACTTGACCGTTGTCTCGGCATCGCAAGCTCCAATAGGTTCCGCCTCAACCCACTTGGTGAACTTATCAACCGCCACCAGCAAATGGGTTTTCTTGTTGGATGACATTTTAAAGGGGCCGACCATGTCTAACCCCCAGACCGCGAAAGGCCAAGTGATGGGAATCATTCTTAATTCTTGAGCCGGCACATGAGCCTGTCGTCCATAACGCTGGCATCCCTCGCACCGACGAACTATATCTTCTGCATCTGCATGAGCCGTCAACCAAAAGAAACCATGACGGGATGCTTTTGACACCAAAGAGCGTGACCAGGCAGGATGCCCACAGTCTCCGGAATGAATGTCATTTAAGATTATGCATCCTTCTTCGGAGGAAACGCATCGTTGAAAAACTCCAGAGATGCTCCGCTTATATAACTCGCCATTGATGATCACCATGGATTTACTGGATCGAACGATTTGATGGGCCGAAACTTCGTCTGTTGGTAACTCGCCTCGGGCGAGAGAAGCCAGATAGGGAAGAACCCAATCCGGCGTGATGTGGAGAGCTGCCACGAGCTGAGACTCAGGATCTGGTATTGCCAACTCCTCCTCCGATGGTAAAATCACGGATGGTTTATGCAAAATATCCAGAAAAACATTGGGAGGAACTGGCTTTCGCTGGAAACCAAGACGTGAAAGGGCGTCAGCCGCCTCGTTGAGGCGCCGATCAATGTGGTCAACCTGATAACCATGAAAATGACCCGCCACGTCAGACACAGCTCTTCTGTAAGCCGCCATCATGGGGTCCCGAGAATCCCAGGTACCCGAAACTTGCTGCGCCACCTAATCAGTGTCGCCAAAACACCTGACTCGCGTTAGATTCATCTCCTTGGCGAGTCGCAAGCCGTGAAGCAAAGCTTCGTATTCTGCAGCATTGTTAGTGCACGGAAACATGAGTTGGAGGACATAACAGAATTTATCTCCTTGAGGTGATACCAATACCACACCAGCCCCCGAGCCTTCCAACTGTCTAGATCCATCAAAATAAATAGTCCGGTAAGTAAGATCACGCCTGTCTTCCGGAGCCTGCAACTCCGTCCAGTCATTGACGAAATCAACTAAGGCCTAAGACTTGATGGCTATCCGGGGGTGTACTGCACGTGATGCGGCCCAAGTTCAATCGCCCACTTGGCAATCCGCCCTGTTGCCTCCCGATTCTGGATGAAGTCCCCAAGGGGGGCAGAGCTAACCAATGTGATAGGGTGTTCTTGGAAATAATGCTTAAGTTTCCGACTCGCCCTAAACACCCCATACACTAACTTCTGCCAGTGTGGGTACCGTTGCTTGGAAAGGGTTAGCACTTCGCTGATAAAATACACCGGGCGTTGCACTGGGTACTCCTTCCCTTCCTCCTTTCTTTCAACGACCACTGCCACACTTACTGCTTTGGAATTTGCCGCAATATACAGAAGCATGGGCTCTTTCTCAGTCGGGGCGGCCAGGACCGGCGGGTTAACCAATTGTCGTTTCAAGGCTTCGAGCGCCTCGTCTGCCTCATTTGTCCAAACAAACCGGTCAGGTTTCTTTAGTAACTGATAAAGAGGAATCGCCTTTTCACCCAGGCGACTTACAAAGCGACTTAGAGCCGCAATGCGACCCGCTAGTCGTTGAACTTGATTAACGTTTGCCGGCCTTCCAAGGGATGTAACTGCTTCGATTTTGTCCGGGTTAGCTTCAATAACACGCTCAGACACCAGGAAGCCCAACAATTTCCCTGCAGGAACACCAAAAACACACTTGGTGGGATTCAGCTTCATCTGATATATCCGTAGATTATCGAAAGTTTCCTTGAGATCCTCCAGTAGCACCTCCCCCTGGCGGGTTTTGATCACAATATCGTCGACATAGGCGTGCACGTTGCGACCGATTTGGCTGCAGAGGCAATTCTGGATGCAGCGCTGATAAGTCGCCCCTGCACTCTTGAGCCCAAAAGGCATGGACACATAGCAAAAAGCCCCAAAGGGGGTTATAAAAGCTGTTTTCTCTTGATCCTCCACGGCCATCTTGATCTGGTGATATCCTGAGTAGGCGTCCAAAAAGCACAATCGTTCGCATCCCGCCACCGAGTCAATGATCTGGTCGATGCGGGGAAGAGCGAAAGGATCTTTCGGACAAGCTCTGTTGAGGTCCGTGTAATCAATGCACATACCGAAGGTACCGTTCTTCTTGAGTACCAAAACCGGGTTAGCCAGCCATTTGGGGTGGAAAACTTCCACGATGAATCCGGCGGCTAAGAGACGGGCGACCTCTTCCCCGATCGCCTTGCATCGCTCCTCGTTAAACCTGCGAAGATACTGCTGGATGGGTTTTTCCTTTGGGTCAACATTAAGATGGTGCTCAGCGAATTCTCTCGGCACATCATGCATGTCAGAAGGTTTCCATGCGAAGATGTCCCGATTCTCACGGATGAATTCGATAAGCGCGCTTTCCTATTTGGGATCCAGGCCCGTCCCGATGGTGAACTGCTTGGATAAATCGGCGGGAACGAAACCGATTGTTTTAGTGTCATCCGTTGGTTTGAACTTGAGGGGCGACTCAGCATCTGTCATTGGCTTCTTTAGGGGTGACATGTCTGCCGGGTCTACATTGGCCCGATGGTGTTTGAGCTCCTCTGCAGCGCAGGCGACTTCCGCATAAGCCGCGTCCCCTTCTTCACATTCCTTTGCAATCCTTCTATCCCCATCAATCGTGATGGGTCCCTTAGGACCGAGCATTTTGAGCTTAAGGTAGACATAGCACGGGCGGGCCATGAAACGGGCATAAGCCGGCCGCCCAAATAACGCATGGTAGGGGCTTTTCAATTTGACCACCTCGAATATCAGTGACTCGGACCTGTAATTCTGCGCCGTTCCAAACGCCACTGTGAGTCTGACTCGGCCTATGGGGTACGCCGATTTTCCCGGGACGATTCCGTGGAAAACCGTGGTTGAAGGCATCAGGTCCTTTTCCAATAGGTTCATCCTTTGGAAAGTGTCAAAATACAAGATATTAATGCTGCTGCCACCATCCATTAGCACTTTGGACAAGGTGTATGATGGGGTTATAGTCCTAGGGTAGGGTCATAGGCCTGCCCTGTAGGTACTACCCAAGGACTACCCCTCATAAGGGACAAGGCCTTAGTCAGTTCCGACTGAACTAAGGAGTTCCCATCATCTAGTCGGTAACAGGTCCTCGACCATCCAATCGGAGACTAGCATTCGAAGCGACTCAAACTAACCGACTGGATTCCACTCTGTGCATCGTAACCCCCCTGGAGGGAAACGGTCATACATTTCCATGTGCCTTTATTAGCATTTAAGACGTACGTTACCTGTAACGTAGGCATTTAATCGCCACTACTCCACCCCTGTACACTGGACCGTTGTGGAGGGCAGCGCACTCTATATAAGCCACCCTCCCCCATTGGTGCAGGGGTTAGCAATTCACTGTATTCTATATTCCACACGACAACAAGCTCCCTGAGCACTGAGACGTTGGGCTATTACCTCCACCGCAGAGGGGCCTGAACTCATACAACCTCGCCGTAGCTAAGACTCAGCCCATCCTTTCGTACCCTACACATCTACTGTCAGGCTTATACCCACGACAGTTGGCGCCCACCGTGGGGCAGGCGTCTAAGCGACTTCCGGCGAGTTTGCGACTACATCATTTCGTCATGTCGTCCGGTGGAGATTCGAGCATGGGTCACGAGATCTTCTTCGGCGCTCTCTCCTTCATCGTCGACGATTCGGCATGGCTTCGGGACGCCCCTCTCGGCGCTTCCCCACCGTGGGGCTATGCACTTCCGTGCCGGCGCCCTCGGCATTCTTCTTCTCCAGCAGTTGGCTCCGGTGTCGACCTACGCCGCCGTCACGCGCCGCAACAAGCGGTCCCGCGGTCCGCGGCTCCAGCGTTGGGTGCAACACGCCCAGGCGCGCCAGAACGCGTCTTCACAAGTGGCGGTTCTAGAGTCGGTTGTGGTTGCCCCACCGTCCCAATGCTCCGACTCGGTTCTGACTAAGTTTCCTTCCGAGTACGCGGGTCGCGGGCCTGCAGCAGAAGTACACATGGCCAACTCCCATGAAGATCCCCGTCAATCTGGCCGGAACGAGCACGAGATCGGTGAAACGTCCGGCGCACGTCGTCCGCCTCGCCGTTCTGCCAGTCGGCACACTCGGTGGAGCAACGTGGAGTTGTTCCGCACACCCCTCCTCAACTTGGTTGCGGCTGCCAAGATAGCCGATTCCCTTCAGCCGACTGATTCAGAAGCTGGCAGGGGGACCGAGCAAATCCGTGCCCTATTGCACACGGTGCAGCAGCAAAATTTGGCTGTCTCCCAGTCGCACAACAGGATCCACAATAGTTCTGTTCATGCGAATACGCATCGATCAGTTCACGGCCCTGGTTCTCGTGAGTGACACAGGGGAGGCAGCCATTCCATAAATCCCGAAGATCGTCGCCGTTCACGCACCCCTCCGCGGGGTGGGCCCTGCGGGCCCCGACATCATGATGATCGGCGTTCAGTCGGTGACACTTACAACCCAAGGTCCGACGCGAGAGGGCATATCGCCCAGCGGAGGGTCGACAGGGGCCGAGCCCACCACGATGGTTACGATATTGACCGTCCGAGTGGAAGCAGGACCATCGTTTCTGGTCCCGAGTGTTTTAGTCGAGCCATCCGTTCGGCTGACATCCCTCCCAACTTCCGATTGGCGACGGGAATTAGCAAGTTTACAGGAGAGTCCAAGCCAGAAATGTGGTTGGATGATTACCGAGTGGCAGTCCAGATCGGAGGAGGAGACGACCATGTCGCCATGAAGCACCTCCCTCTGATGCTCGACGGCTCGGCGCGAGCGTGGCTGAACCAGTTGACCCCCTCAAGCATCTACAGCTGGGCAGATCTGGCCCGAGTGTTCATGAGGACCTTCGAAGGGACGTGCAAGCGCCCTGCTGGCCTCGTGGAGCTCCAGCACTGCATCAAGAAGCAGAATGAGGCCCTCCATGATTTCATTCAACGTTGGACAACTCTCTACCAGACGGTGGAGAACGTCACAGAGCATCAAGCAGTCTGCGCCTTCAAGGCAAGCGTGCGGTACAAGGATCTGTACCTGAAGTTCGGCCGAACAGGTGACATCTCCATGAGCAAGATGATGGAGATAGCAGCACGCTATGCAAATGGCGAAGAAGAGGACCGCATCCAAAGCGGCAAGCACAAAACAGTCGCCGATGGAGATGGGCGTAACACTCGGAAGAAGAAACAGAAAGCTCTGTCCACTCCGCAAGCAGAAGCTGCAGTCGTAACCAATGCCAAGTTCAAGGGCAAAGGGAAGGCTCAGTTCACCCCCAAGAAGAAGCAGTTCAATAATCCCATCCTAGACCAGCCATGCCCGGTTCATACGAAGATGGATGAAGAGGGCAACCCCATATATGTGAAGCATACCACTCGACAGTGTCGCCTCCTGATCCAGGGGTTCAGCGAAGGGCAACCGAGTGAAAAGGACAATGAACAGGATGAGGAGGAGAAGGAGGATCCGTTCCCCCAAGTCCATGCAACACTGATGATTTTTGCTGACGTTGAGAGCAAGAGTCGACTGAAGCTGGTGAACACGGAGGTGAACATGGACACCCCTACCAACCCCAAGTTCCTCAAATGGTCTCAGACTACGATCACCTTTGACCAGTCGGATCATCCAGCACACGTACCCACCCCAGGGAGACAGGCTCTGGTCGTCGACCCGGTGGTGGAGGGAGTCCGACTGCGCAAAGTCCTCATGGGCGGTGGCAGTGGCTTGAACATCATGTACGTCGACACTCTCAAGGGGATGGGCATTCCGATGTCCAAACTCAGCGAGAGCAGCATGCAGTTCCATGGAGTCGTCCCTGGACGGAAGGCCAAGTCACTCGGCCAGATCGCGTTGGACGTCGTTTTCGGCTCCGACAAGAACTTCCGCAAGGAAAAGCTGACGTTCGAAGTGGTGGACTTCCAGAGCGCTTACCATGCAATTCTGGGCCGCCCAGCGTATGCGCGTTTCATGGCCCGTCCGTGTTACGTATACCTGAAGCTGAAGATGCCAGGCCCGAAAGGTGTGATCACCATCACGGGCAATCGACAGCGGGCCGAAGAGTGTCTGCAGTAGGGATCAAGAATCGCCGACCAGCAGATGGCCATCCTCGAGCTTGACGAGTACAAGAAAACAGTCGACCCCGCTGACTTGATGCGTTCGAAGAAGCCAGCTTCAGAGTCTGCATTCCAGTCGGCGGGACAACCGAAGAAGGTCAGCATCCACCCGACGGACGACACTGCTGCCCCAACGAACATCTCCACCACCCTCGATCCTAAATAGGAAGCCGAGCTCACCCAATTCCTCCGTGAGAACTAGGACATCTTCACATGGAAACCCTCTGACATGCCAGGTGTACCCAGGGAGTTGGCTGAGCACCGACTGCATGTGGATCCCACCGCTCGGCCTGTCCGAGAACGCCTGCGTCGGTCCGCCGCGCTTAACAGGAAGGCAATCGGAGAAGAGGTAGCCAAGCTTTTGGCAGCCAACTTCATTCGCGAGGTTCACCACTCCGAGTGGCTCGCCAATGTTGTCATGGTTCCCAAGAAGGACAAGTCGTTCCGAATGTGCATCGACTTCAAGCACCTCAATAAGGTCTTCCCGAAAGACCATTTTCTGCTCCCCCGCATCGATCAAATTGTTGATTCGACTGCGGGTTGCGAGCGTTTGTCATTTCTTGATGCCTACTCGGGCTATCATCGGATCCGTCTGTATGGCCCCGATGAATTAAAAACAGCCTTCATCACCCCATTCGGGTGCTTCTGCTACATCACTATGCCATTCGGTTTGAAGAATGCAGGAGCTACCTTTATGCGCATGATCCAAAAATGCCTCCTCGACCAGATCGGTCGGAATGTGGAGGCGTATATGGATGATATCGTAGTCAAGTCACGCAAAGGTTCCGACCTGCTGACTGCCTTGGCAGAAACATTCGCCAACCTTCGTAGGTACGATATCAAGCTCAACCCCGCCAAATGTTCATTCGGCGTTCCCAGCGGAAAGTTACTCGGTTTCTTTGTTTCCGAACGAGGGATCAATGTCAACCCCGAAAAGATCGGGACCATCATCCGAATGGAGAGGCCGGTCAGAATACACGATGTTCAACGGCTCACAGGTTGCCTAGCGGCTTTGAGCAGGTTTATCAGTCGACTCGGCGAGAAAGCACTTCCTCTGTACTGACTCATGAAGAAATCGGATACTTTCGAGTGGACAGACGAAGCCCAAGTCGCATTCGACGACCTCAAAGTCCTACTTTCCACCCAGCCGGTTCTTACTGCTCCGCTCAGTAAAGAGCCCCTTCTTCTGTATATCGCGGCTACAAATCAAGTCGTCAGCACTGTTCTTACAGTCGAACGAGAAGAAGAAGGCAAAGTGTACAAAGTTCAGCGGCCAGTGTATTACGTCTCCGAAGTCGTGACTCCTTCCAAGCAGAGGTATCCCCACTATTAAAAACTTATCTACAGGATTTACACAACTGCAAAGAAGGTAGACCATTATTTCCAAGACCACTCGGTGTCTGTCGTTTCTGATGCTCCGTTGGCGGAAATCCTCCACAATCGGGATGCATCTGGCCGAGTGGCGAAGTGGGCAATGGAGATGTTGTACTGCGATATCAAGTTCGAGGCCAAGAAAGCTATAAATTCTCAAGCCCTGGCTGACTTCATAGCAGAATGGGTAGAACGGCAGCAACCGACCCACATCTACTCGGCTCATTAGACAATGTTCTTTGATGGGTCCAAGATGGTGAATGGCTCCGGCGCCGGCATTGTGATCGTATCGCCAAAGGGCGACAAACTCAAATATGTGTTGCAGATACACTTTGATTCCTCCAACAATGAGGCAGAGTATGAAGCTCTCCTTTATGGACTGCGTATGGCCATCGCACTCGGCGTCCGTCGCCTGATGGCCTATGGCGATTCGGATTTGGTGGTTAATCAAGTGATGAAAGAGTGGGACGTCAGGAACCCCACCGTGACCACATACTGCAATGCAGTGAGGAAGCTCGAGAAGAAGTTTGAAGGTCTAGAACTCCACCATGTTCCGCGACTGAAGAACCAAGCAGCTGATGAGTTGGCAAAACTCGGATCCACTCGGAAACCAGTCCCGAGTGACGTCTGCCTCGAGCACCTCCACCTTCCCTCAGTCAAAGAAGATCCTTTCACAGAGGAACCAATACAACCAAAGAGTTCGACAGATCCGACTGAAGTCGACATACCTGTTGTGGTTGATCTGATCATGGAGATTCTTGCTGTCATCCCCGATTGGACTGTGTCGATCATTGCATATATCCTGAGGCAGGAATTACCAGAAGACGAAGTCCAGGCGAGGCAGATAGTCCGCAGGTCGAAGTCGTTCGCTCTCATTGATGGCCAGTTGTACAAGGAAAGAGTTTCAGGCGTTCTTCAACGATGCATCTCCCCAGAGGAGGGACAGTTAATCCTGGAAGATATTCACTCGGGAACCTGCGGTCATCATGCCTCTTCGAGAGCGATCGTCGCCAAAGCATTCAGAGCTGGTTTCTTCTGTTTGCAGGCAAACGAAATGGCTAAAGATATGGTCGACCGATGTGAAGGTTGTCAGTTCTACTCCAACAAGTCCCACAAGCCAACATCTGCATTGAAGACAATCCCTCTTGTGTGGCCGTTTGCAGTATGGGGATTAGATACAGTCGGTCCATTCAAGACAGGCCAAGGAGGATACACACATTTGTTGGTGGCAGTTGACAAGTTCACAAAATGAATTGAAGCCAAGCCCATCAAGAAGCTCGACGCCCTAACAGCCATCAAGTTTGTCAGGGACATCATCTCCAGATTCGGTGTACCTCACAGCATAATCATGGACAACGGGACAAACTTCGACTCGGGCAGATTCAAAGGTTTCTGTGCAAGCCAAGGTATCCGAGTGGATTTTGCATCCGTGGCGCATCCTCAATCCAATGGACAAGCAGAGTGGGCGAATGGACTTATTCTGCAAGGTTTGAAGCCCCGACTCCTGCGAGAGGTGGGACATGCCGCTGGCGCATGGGTCACCGAGCTACCTTCAGTGCTTTGGGGTCTTCGCACAACCCCGAACAGATCTACAGGGCGATCACCGTTCTTCCTCGTTTATGGAGCAGAAGCAGTCCTTCCGAGTGACTTGCTTCACAATGCTCCACGAGTCAAACTCTTCTCCGAAGCTGAAGCAGAACAAGCAAGGCAAGACGGAGTGGACCTTCTACAGGAGGAGCGCGAGATGGCACTGACTCGCTCAACCATTTATCAACAAGAACTACGGCGTTTTCACGCACGACACGTCAGGAGTCGCACGTTCCAAGCAGGCTACCTGGTGCTCCGAGTGGATCAGCAAAGACCTCACAAGTTGCCTCCTGCCTGGGAAGGACCCTTCATCATCTCCAAGGTGCTGAACAACGGAGCATACAGACTCTACAACATCGACAGGGAGACAGACGAGCCGCGAGCATGGAACGGAGATCTCCTGAAGCGCTTCTACACGTGACCGTCGACTGAAGCAATGTAAAGAACAAGTATTGGTGAAATAATATAAAAGCAGATTGAGCTTTTGCAGATCCAAAATTCTTCCGCGGTCGCAGACTCCGGTCTAAAAAAAAAACTTAGCTGCGAACCAGAGTCGCCTAAGTACTAACTTTCTCCGAGTGTGCACTAAACGTCGCACTCGGGGACTTAGCTGCGATGAAGAATCGCCTAAGTACTCACTTTCTCCGAGTGTGCACTAAACGTCGCACTCGGGGAATTGGCTGCGATCAAGAATCGCCTAAGTACTCACTTTCTCCGAGTGTGCACTAAACGTCGCACTCGGGGACTTAGCTGCGATCAAGAATCGCCTAAGTACTCACTTTCTCCGAGTGTGCACTAAACGTCGCACTCGGGGACTTAGCTGCGATCAAGAATCGCCTAAGTACTCACTTTCTCCAAGTGTGCACTAAACGTCGCACTCGGGGACTTAGCTGCGATCAAGAATCGCCTAAGTAATAACTTTCTCCGAGTGTGCACTAAACGTCGCACTCGGAGACTTAGCTGCGATCAAGAATCTCCTAAGTACTAACTTTCTCCGAGCGTGCACTGAACGTCGCACTCGGGGACTTAGCTGCGATCAAGAATCGCCTAAGTAATAACTTTCTCCGAGCATGCACTACTCGTCACACTCGAAGACTTAACTGCGATCAAGAATCGCTCAAATGGGAAAGCTTCCCGCGACTGTATCCTACAGATACACTGGGGGACTCAGCAGACCCTCATTGAGGCTCATGTGGATGTCAAGACCACTGACAATTACATGAGTAGCAGACCCTCATTGAGGCTCATGTGGATGTCAAGACCACTGACAATTACATGAGTAGTAGACCCTCATTGAGGCTCATGTGGATGTCAAGACAACTGACAATTACATGAGTAACAACTCGCTTCGAGTGCGGCATGATCGTCGCACTCGAAGACTTAGCCGCGATCTTGAATCGCCTAAGTACGCTATTACCTCCGAGTGTATCCTACAGATCCACTCGGCGACTCAGCAGACCCTCATTGAGGCTCATGTGGATGTCAAGACCACTGACAATTACATGAGTAACAACTCGCTCCGGGTGCGGCATATCGTCGCACTCGAAGACTTAGCCGCGATCATGAATCGCCTAAGTACGCTATTACCTCCGAGTGTATCCTACAGATCCACTCGGCGACTCAGCAGACCCTCATTAAGGCTCATGTGGATGTCAAGACCACTGACAATTACATGAGTAACAACTCGCTCCGAGTGCGGCATATCCGTCGCACTTGAAGACTTAGCCGCGATCATGAATCGCCTAAGTACTCTATTACCCTCGAGTGTATCCTACAGATCCACTCGGTGACTTGGCAGACCCTCAGAGAGGCTCACACAGATGTCAAGGAAACTGAAAACTACATGCTCCGCATGTTTTCCATTGGCTTCAACAAGAAAAGCCAAACAAAAACTCGAGCCAAAATGGCGTCAACAACTCTTTGGCAACAGAAGAGCAAAAGATTTGATTTAAATTCGAAGTTCACCTAAGGATAGTTGACTCGGTGCGGATCAAGCTTACCCGCACCAAACCAAGAATGTAACGACCAACAAAAGTGGCCAAGCTTTCTTACAACCAACACTCGGCATACCGAGGTAAAAGTTTTCTTAAGCGTCGTCCGGATTGGCGCCAGGACTGGAGGGCTCCACGAATGTGTCCAGGTCGATCCCGTCGGCGATGCGGGTGGCACTCTCAAGGAATGTTTCCATGAAGTCTTTGAATCGAAGTTTCTTCGTGTTGGCGACCTTCAACGCTTTCAGCTTCTCTTCGCGCACCTCCTTGCAATGCACCCGGACCAGGGACAGCGCAACGTCTGCACCACAGCGAGCTGCAGACTTCTTCCATGACTGCACTCGGTTTGGGACCTCCTCCAGCCGAGTCATCAAGCCTTCCATCTCATGCCGAGACTCGTCTTCAGTCCAAAGCTCCTTGTCGATCCGGCCGACGACTTCTCTCAGTCGACCGATGAAAGGCCCAACTTTGCCCAGGCGAATGTGTGCTCGGAGCAGATCTCGATTGGCGTCCTTGCCGAGTGGAATGTTCTCGCGAATCGACCGCTCCACGTCAGCTGCTTCAGCCTCCGCGTCCATGCAAAAATCTGCAAACACAGGACAAGCAAACAATAAGCGCCGAGTGTAACGCACATACCACAAGCACTCGGAAAAACAGGACTTACCACCCAGACGCGTTATCATCTGTCGGGCCCAGTCACTGACGTATTTTTCCTGCGCTATACACTGCTTGTTCAGCACATTCATTTGCCCCATCAGATCAGACCTTTGCGCCTTCATCTTCTCAACTTCAGCAGTCAGTGCCTTGTTTGCTTCATAGGCCTGCTCCAACGACTTCTCTCGTTCCACCAAAACATCCTTCATGCCAGCCATTGCAACCAGTGCCGCATCCAGCTCACCAGCAAACTGAACCTTTTCAGCCCTAAGAGTCTCGTACGCTGCCCCCATCTCGCAAGTTTCTTGCCAGCCAGCGCCAAGAGACGATCAGACAAATCCGACAATAAAAAGTCTAAGTTCTTCAGACCCCTGCCGACGCAAGCAGTCGACAGCGGTCTCGGGGACTACACCCAGTGGGTTCACTGAGAGTGACCCCATTGGCTTGAAACTCAACCAGGTCCGCCCTATTGAGCTACATGACAACACCTACGCCTACGAGGCTAATATTACCCAACCTGAGTAAAATTACTCTTGGGGACTCTTACAGTAGGTGCACTCCGAGTGCACCAACTGTTAGCATTCGACCAGATTAATTATGGATCTTATCAAGTCAAAGACAATGTGTATAAAGACAACTGCCGGTGCAAGCATTCGACAGAAGTCTCGGGGACTACACCCACTGGGTTCACTAAGAGTAAACCCATTGCAAACATCATACGATATCCAAGCACACCCAGTGGGTTACAAGAGAAAAGTAAATACTTACTAGCCCACTTACTCGGATATCGTCCCGCAGCTCCAAGCTTCGCTGGTACAGGGATGCGATGGAGTCGTACGCCTTCTTGGCTTCTCCTGCCATCAGCTCCGCCCGCACCATGGCCCCCTTGGCCACTCCCACCTTATCCTCCGGGAGGCGCTGGACGTTGTACTCGACATTCGATAGGCCTGGCATCGTTGGAGGCTCCTTGGGCATCCCAAGACCCGCTCCAGTCAGTTCAGCAGCAACCAGCGCCGTTTTAGTCGACGGCATCACCTCAGTCGGCGGCACGTCCGCGGCGAGAGAAGTAACTGGTGGAGCAGCCTCAAGGACACGCACCGCAGCTTGCTCAGACCTTCCCTGGTCACCCTCATCCGCATAAATCGCCCCTGAGAGAAACCCGACCGAACAGCGTGAGATCACAGAAAAAGGGCAAGACCGAAGACAGAATTCACGATGCAATAATGTAAACTCTCGGAATCGCTATGACGCACCTGGCTGGGACGAGACAACATTGTCCGTGTCCATGGGATCATCCCCCTGGCGCGCCGGAGAGGTGGCAGAGGTGGCAACCCTGTCGAGTGAAATTCATTCGACCATCAAACAGGAGTTTAATCGAATATCAGAAGAAGTTAGAAGAACAATGCACTTACGTTGAGGTGACGGGAACGATGACCCTCATCCGCGACAAGGCCTTCCGAGGTTTAGACCCGCTCGGTTTGGCCACCTTGGAAGGCTGACCCGCAGGCTCGGCAGCAGCGTCCCTGGTCCTTTTGGTGCTCCGGGCACTCGGGACCACGGGAACAATCGGCGGGGCGCTCGTGGATGCTGGAGGGGCCGAGGGAGCTGCAGGCTCATGTCGACGCTTGGTTTGATGCTCTGGCAGCGGGGGTGGCGAGTTCTGCTCTTCATCTTCCTCCTCCTCTTCACCAGATTCCTCCTCCGGCTCTCCACTGTCGGAGACGTACTCGACGATTTCCACACTACCCTCGTGGCTACCCTCCTCCTCCTCCTCGACCGGGTTCCCGTTCGAGACGGGGGAGAACCAGTTGGTCCACTTCTGCATAAAATACAGTCGGTGACATCAGACGTCAGACGGTGATTCAAGACAGCGATAAATCTAAGACATTTATGTGCACTCGGCAAGTTGTACTCACCTCGTTCGGAGGAGGGTTGTCCGTGCGGAAAGCCTTCACTCGCCGGGACCCTCTGGGGTTCTCGCAGGCGCCTGTGATCTGGAGCACCCACGACGCCACTGTCTCCCCAGTCACGCACTCGGGGTTGGTCCGAGTGGAGTCTTCGGGTCCCGTGTAATGCCACATGGCGTGGTCGCGAGCCTGCAGTGGTTGGATGCGCCGACCGAGGAAAACCTCCAGCAAATATATGCCGGTGACTCCCCTTCTGACGACATCTACGAGTGCGTCGACCAGAGGCTGGATGTCGATCTTCTCCGCCTTTGTGAGCGCAAGCTGCTTGGGCGGAGCGGGTTGATCTAAGCTAAAAGGAGGCAACCCTATTGTGGCATTCGGGCAAGCGACGTCCTGGCAGTAGAACCATGTCGACTGCCAGTTCTTAACCGATTCACTCAGCTGAAGAGTGGGATAACTACTTTTGCCCATCTTTTGGAAGCCTAAACCCCCACAGAGCTGGAGAAGGTGAGTCTTATCATCCGACTGATTAAGTCATTTGATAGTTTGGGACCTAGCAGAGAAGATATGTTTGAAAAGCCCCCAATGGGGGGGACAACCGATGAAGCACTCGCACAAGACTACGAAAGCAGAGAGATGGGCAATGGCATTCGGGGAAAGTGGTGGAGCTGCGCCCCAAAGTGGTTCATTATGCCTTTGAAGAAAGGGTGCGGGGGCAGGGAGAAACCTCGATGCACGTGGCTGAGCAGCAGGACGCGCTCCCCCTCCTCGGGCGCTGGCTCGGTTTTGCCCTTCGCCGGCAACCTCCATGATTTGTGCGCGATCATCCCGTGCTCCACCAGCTCCAGCAGGTCCTCCTCTGTCACCGTGGAGGGGAGGAAGTCCCCCTGGATCCACCCCGCCGGAAGCGTTCGTTGCTTCCGCGCAGGAGCCGCCGCCTTCCCCCTCTTCTTCCGCGCCTCTAGCTTGCTGGTCTGCCCCTTTGTCATGACGGGAGCTGCGGATTCGCGAGGGAGATGGAGAAGGAAGAAGCTTGGGGTGCGTAGCGTACAGCGAAGGAAGCGGAGCAAAGGCGAGATGTCTGGAGAGCGTAACGAAAAACCCTCGCCGTTGGGATTAAAGTAAGCTTCCGACTCGGCCACTGGCAAGTGGCCCCGAAATCTTATCCACCGACCGACCGTGGCGATATCAGTGGAGAAGATGAAGGCGCAGGAATCGAGGCGTCAGTCGCTACTCGAGCGCGATGTCGTCATCCCCGCTGAGCGCGCGGTAACCAAAATTTGAGGATCCCGGGAAATCCGCCGCTGTCAGTTGACTGGTCATGTCAGAAGATGCCACGGAAGCACTCGGTTTCCGACAGTTTGTTTCGCAACTACTTCCACTCGGATCATTGGTCAGAAAAGATAAAATGGATCGAGGCAAGCAACGCCAAAGTTACATCCGTATCAGTCAGATCCAAACTTCAAGCATCGCTTCGTCGTTCCAACCCCAATCCATTCGGGGACTAATGATGGGGTTATAGTCCTAGGGTAGGGTCATAGGCCTGTCCTGTAGGTCCTACCCAAGGACTACCCCTCATAAGGGACAAGGCCCTTAGTCAGTTCCGACTGAACTAAGGAGTTCCCATCATCCAGTCGGTAACAGGTCCTCGACCATCCAGTCGGAGACTAGCATTCGAAGCGACTCAAACTAACCGACTAGATTCCACTCTGTGCATCGTAACCCCCCTGGAGGGAAACGGTCATACGTTTCCATGTGCCTTTATTAGCATTTAAGACATACGTTACCTGTAACGTTGGCATTTAATCGCCACTACTCCACCCCTGTACACCGGACCGTTGTGGAGGGCAGCGCACTCTATATAAGCCACCCTCCCCCACTGGTGCAGGGGTTAGCAATTCACTGTATTCTATATTCCACTCGACAACAAGCTCCCTGAGCACTAAGACGTAGGGCTATTACCTCCACCGCAGAGGGGCCTGAACTCATACAACCTCGCCGTAGCTAAGACTCTGCCCATCCTTTCGTACCCTACACATCTACTGTCAGGCTTATACCCACGACAGTGTAGCCCCCAACTTGGGGAGCCACGACCAAAGCTAAATCGCCAGGATTGTCAACTCTTGGCGGGTGATCCTCCCTACTCCACGATATGATGTGTTCAGACCAGTGAAGGTACCTGGGAAGCGCCGGCTCAGACACACTGTACGCCCGGTGACTCACCTTTTTTCACGTCTGCAAGCATTGGTGGTGAAAACGTGATACTGCCCATTGCTTAACTGTTTGGGATTGTTGCGGAAACCTCCGTTGTCATCCTGACCCTGCGGAGCCCCCTGTGGGGGCGGCTGCTGAAAGGCCCCTGGTGGTTTATTCCGCCGCTGGTGGTGCACCGGATACTGGCCGCTGCTTGGCTGCGGGCCTCCCTGAGCCCCTTGTTCGGGAAAACCGCCAAAGGGGTTCTGTCGTTGGTTGGGTGCAGCAAACTGCTCCTGCCGTTGGTCCGGGTCATCGTTTTGGCTTTTCTTGATCGCCTCCGCCCGAAACTCCCGCATTACAAACAGTTCTCCCAGGAGTGAGTCGCCGGACCGTCTGCCATGGCATGGTGTGGGCAAGGGCCCTTGAGTAACTCTTCATAGTTACGCGGCCTCTTCCCACTAAATCCCCTGTTTTTCTTCTGGCGTTGGTTGCCACTGTTGGTGTTGGTGTTGGCGACTAAGTCCGAGGGTTCCTCTTGCTGCCTTCGCTTGCCATTGGCTCCTTGATTGTGGCGGTTACGTCCCTGGAACCGGGTATGATTTTTGGATGACTCGCCTTTCTTGGGCGAATTAGCTTTACCGTCCTCGTCGGGATCTTTGGTGTCATCCGCTTCAGCATACCTAGTGAGGGTGTCCATCAGCTCTCCCATGTCTTGGACCTTTCGCTTGAGTCACCCCAATTTCTGTACCAAGGGTTCATAATGGCAATTTTGCTCGAGGATCAACACAGCCTGAGCCGCCGTAATACCATCTGACGAATGGATAATTTCCGCAACCCGCCGTGACCAATGGTGGGCCGACTCATCAGGGCGCTGAATGTAGTGCTGCAGATCGACGATCGTCATTGGTCGTTTGCAGGTTCCTCGGAAGTTTTTGATGAATCGCTCTTTCAACTCGGCCCAGGTCTGGATGGAGTTGGGAGGTAAGTTTTTCAACCAAGTATGTGCTGACCCCTCGAGCATCATCGTGAAGTATCTGGCGCAAACTGCCTCGTTCACGTCGAGCATGTCCATGGCGATTTCATAACTCTCGACCCATGATGCCGGCTCAAGGTCCGGGGTGTAGTTAGGCACCTTTCTTGGTCCCTTAAAATCTTTGGGCATTCTTTCGTTGCGAAGGGCGGGGGCCAAGCACGGCACCCCCACTCGCCCACCGCTCCCGACGAGAGGGGCCGGGGTGATTTGGATGTTCGGGAGATCCCGGCCCGGCGGGTTCTGATGACCAGGCGGGTTGTCGTGAGGGAGGGGTCGCGGCCCGCTGTTTACGGCGGGCTGATCCTCTGGCCGACTCCTGATGTAACTCACCTGGGGAGTGGAATTCAGCCTATCTAGGTTATGTGAGAACTGGGTGTTTTGAACCACCGCCATCTTCAACATCTCAATGGCGTTCCTTGCTTCTATCTCGGCAGGGGTGTTGCCGTGAATCGGAAGAGATTCCAGATGGTGAGTTTCAGCCAGGACGTTGTCCACTGGGTTGGAAAAGTGGCCTTGAGGCGTCCGGAATCGGGGAATGCGATCCTCAATTGTCTGATCCGGCGGGTTAGGCGGTTGACCCGGTCCTCCCCCTGGGGCGGCTCCCGCCCCCGTGGTTCGCGGGGTATCGAACAGGCGGGTCGGGTTGAGATCATGAGGCAAGCGACCTTGGTGTCTCCGTTGATGAACGGCGTCGGATGCGCGTTGGTGTCTTTCGAGCCGCCAGTTGTCAGTATTTAAGCGAATCCTCTCGGCCGCAATTTGAGCTTGCCGAGTCTCGATCCTGGCGGACTCCACCTCGGCATCCCGATGAGCCTTTGCCACTGCCTCTCTGAGTTTCGCCAGCTCCGCGCTTATCTCCTCCTGATTTTCTGGCGTGAGAGGAGTCGCCATCAGCCTTGTGATTTCCGCCGCTAATTCCACCAGGACAACGGCCGGGCTTCTAGACGTCTCGCCGGTTCCATCGCCTCCTGTAGGGTTTTGCGAGGGTTGAGTTGCCCCGCCATATAAATGACGATGTGGCGGCGGGTTCGGTCAAGGACTTCGGGGTCCATGGCCAGCGACAAGCCCCCAAGACAATCCCCATGTAGAGACCGGATTGAATCTGAATCGCCCATGGATGATTCGTCATCAGTGTTGACTGGTGTGGTTTCCTGGGACGCCGAGCGCTCTGGCTCCTCCGATCCCTGCGTGAACCCAACAAAGACCGGGCGAGTCAGATTTGGCGTTACTATTGGGCGGACGTACCTGGCCGGCTTGACGATGTCGGTGGAGATGTCCGGCTCAGGCACGGATGATCCGATCATGCCATGAAGATGTTGATCTTGCCGAAGGGGACCCTGTAACCAGATTCGATAGAATCCGCCACGGGCCCCCATTGCCGGTTGTCGATGTAGGTCTTCCCGCGGCGGCTCCGGGTCATGAGCCCTGTCGCGTAACTCCCAAACCCTGGTAGGGCTCCCTTTGAGAACTCAACTCCACCGTGCGTAGGCCCCACGGTGGGCGCCAACTGTCGTGGTTTTGTCACGGCAGATGTCCTTGTGAAAGGACTTAGTACTGGAGCCATCGCACCTTGGTGGCGACTCAAAGGGGTTGAGCAGGAGAGACACGGCGATTTACCCAGGTTCGGCCCCTCGTGAGGAGGTAAAAGCCTACGTCCTGCTTTGAGTTGTATTGATGTAGTTTCGATTACAAGGAGGGCGTAACTCGCCAAACCTAGCACTCGATGATTTCTAACCTGCCCTCTGCTTCCCTGGGACTCGCCTTTATATACAGGTCGAATCCCTAGGGTTTACAAGGGTACTTTCCTTCCTACAAATCATGACCTCTACGATCTCCAAGTCGCCATCTTCCAAAGCTTGGAGACCTTCCGGAAATTATAAACCGCCACACAACTTTCGGCCTCGCCACGCCAAGGCCCGAACCACGCTCAGATGAATCGTCTGATTCGGTGACCCGGCCCAACTACGGCGGGTTATTAACAGGTAATATCCCCCAACAGGTTGCCACCATAACTCCAACTTCCTGATGACCCCAGTCCGACTATCATCGACTAGCACCACATCGTCCACAAAGATCATACACCATGGGATATCTCCATGTATATCCCTTATGACCTCATCCATCACCAAGGGAAAAAGATAAGGGCTCAGAGTTGACCCCTCATGCAGTCCTATCTTAATTGGGAAGTAATCAGTGTCGCCATCACTTGTTGGAACACTTGTCACAACATTATCGTACATGTCCTTGATGAGGGTAATGTACTTTGGTCACACTTTTTGTTTATCCAAGGCCCACCACATAACATTTCGCGGTATCTTATTATAGGCCTTCTCCAAGTTAATGAACACCATATGCAAGTCCTTCTTTTGCTCCCTCTATCTCTCCATAAGTTGTCGTACCAAGAAAAAGGTTTCCATGGTCGACCTCCCACGCATGAAACCAAACTGATTTTTGGTCACGCTTGTCATTCTTCTTAAGCGGTGATCTATGACTCTATCCAATAACTTCATTGTATGGCTCATCAATTTAATTCCAAGGTAATTAGTAAAACTCTGTACATCCCCCTTGTTCTTGAAGATTGGTACTAATATACTCCATCTTCATTCTTCTAGCATCTTGTTTTCCTGAAAAATGAGGTTGAAAAGTTTGGTTAGCCATACTATCACTATGTCCCCGAGGCCGCTCCACGCCTCAATGGGGATACAATCACGGCCCATCGCCCTGCCTCCTTTCATCCTCTTTAAAGCCTCCTTGACCTCCGACTCCTGGATTCGCCGCACAAAATGCCTGCTACTATCATCAAAGGAGTCATCCAGATCAATGGTAGAGCTCTCACTTTCTCCATTGAATAGCTTGTCAAAGTACTCCCACAATCTATGCTTAATCTCCTCGTTCTTCACCAGGAGTTGCTCTACTCCGTCCTTGATGCACTTGATTTGGTCAACACCCCTCGGTTTCATGTCTCGGATCTTGGCTATCTTATATATCTCCCTTTTTCCTTCCTTCGTGTATAACCATTGGTAGAGTTCCTCATACACCCGACCCCTTGCTTCACTCACAACTCACTTTGTGGCCTTCTTTTCCATCTTGTACTTCTCCATGTTGTCTACACTCCTATTCAGATATAGGCATCTGAAACAATCTTTATTCTCCTTAATTGCCTTCTGGACATCATCATTTCACTACCAGGTATCACATGCAAACATGACTAGTAAGAATTCTTTCTCAGTAGTAGAAGAATTTCTTTGGGCACCGTCTAGAGTCTTACTAGCATAATGAATAACATTCAATTTCTTGTCTCTCTTTTCCCTAGAACAACACCAACAACATAATCACTAGCATCACACGTAATTTCAAAAGGTAAGTTCCAATCGAGTGGTTGAACAATAGGTGCAGTATTTAAGGCTTTCTGAAGTATTTCAAAGGCTTCTAGACAATCATCATAAAAACAAATGGAACTTTTTTTGAAGAAGATTAGTTAGTGGCCTAGAAATATTTAATGAAATGTCTATAGAAACCATCATGACTAAGGAAACTTCTTATACCTTTAACATCTCTAGGATATGGCATTTTCTCAATAACATCGATTTTAGCTTTGTCTACCTCAATACCTCGTTCAGAGATTTTGAGTCCAAATAATATGCCTTCATCCACCATAAAATGGCACTTCTCCCAATTCAAGACAAGATTAGTGTCTTCACATCTCTACAAAACTCAGTCAAGGTCGCTCAAGCAATCATCAAAAGAAGTTCCATAAACGGAAAAAACCAACCATGAATACCTCAACAATCTTTTCATAAAAATCTGTGAATATAGGAGTCATACATCTTTCAAAGGTAGCAGGTGCATTACATAAACCAAAAGTTATATGTCTATAAGCATAAGTTCCAATTGGACAAGTAAAGATAGTCTTCTCTTGATCTTCTTTTGACACACATATTTGAGACAAACCACAATATCCATCAAGCAAACAAAAGTGTGTATGATTAGATAGTATTTCTAACACTTTATCAGTAAAAGGTAGTGGGTAATGATCTTTCCTAGTAGCTATGTTTAATTTTATAAAATCAATTACCATCCTATAACCAGTTACAATTCTTTGTGGGATAAGTTCATTTTTGTCATTAGGAACAATGGTTATACCTCCTTTCTTAGGAACACAATGAACATGACTTACCCATCTACTATCAGCAATAGGATAAATAATATGTGCCTCTAGAAGCTTTAGTATTTTGCTTCTTACCACTACTTTCATTTTAGGATCCAAGCGGCGTTGATGATCAACAACATGTTTAGCATTCGGTTCCATATTAATCTTGTGCTGACATATAGTGGGACTAATGCCCTTAAGATCTTCAAGAGTATATACAATAGTAGCTCGGTGCTTCCTTAGAGTTTTAAGTAATGTATTTTCTCTTTGCCTTGAAAGGTTAGCACTCATAATAACAGTATATGTCTTTATTTGTCAACATAAGTATATTTTAGAGTATCATGTAACTTCTTTAATTGAACCACCGAATCTCCCTTAGGTAGGGTGGGTCTCCTAGAATGTCAACATGTAAATTTTGTTTAAGGATAGGTGCTTGATTAAACAATATCTCATCTATTTGATTTCTCTTAGTCATATGAATGTCATTTTCATGGTCTAGCAAATATTATTCTAAGATCAATAGGAGACACGACAATAGAAGCAAGACCAATAATTTCATCCTTACTAGATAATTATTTATCATGTGGTTTCCACCAAACTTAGAGAAATTAAATTCATGAGACACATCACCAAAACTTACTTTAGCCTTTTATTTAACACAATCAATTTCAGCATTAACAGTATTCAAGAAAGGTCTACCAAAATAATTGGACGGAAATTATATTGTAATGAATCAAGTAAGAAATCAGTAGGATATTTGATTTTTTCACACAAGACTTTAACATCTCTAACAATCCCAAGTGGTGAAATAGTATCTCTATTTCAAGTTTAATAGTGAAATTTAATAAGTTAGACCTAAGAGGGTGCTATATCATTCATAATTTCTTGCTATAAAGTAAAAGGTATATCACTCACACTAGCACACATATCACATCAACCATGATAGCAATGATCTCCAATCTTCACAGAAATAATATGCATGCCAACAACTGATTTATTCCCATCTAACACATAATGTTTGTTTCTAGCAGGTTTTGCGATTCTAGCATCTTCATAGCAGAAATAAATAACCTGCCCATTCATATTATCAACCAAGAGATCTTTAACCATAGCCATATTAGGTTCTAAATTTATTTCTTAAGAAGGTTTGGGTGTCCTGACATTGCTTTTATTAACCACAATTGAAGCTTTAGCATGTTCCTTAATCCTAACGGGAAAAGGTGGTTTCTAAATCTAAGCAGTAGGCACAAGTCGATCAACATAGTAAACAATTATTTCATCTTTAACTTTAATATGTTCCTATAACAATTATTCAATAGGTGGATTAAATTTAATCCACTTCTCCTTAGGGAGATCAACATGAGTAGAAAATGATTCACAAAAAGAAGCTACTACCTCAGAGTCCAGCCCATATTTATTGCTAAACTTATGAATATATCAATTTCCATAAGATATTTAACACAATCAAACTCAAGCTTTATACCTGACGGATTACCTTTGTTGAGTTCCCAATCTTCATAGTTGCATTTAATTCTTTCCAGAAGATCCCATTTGAATTCAATAGTTATCTTCATGAAGGAACTAGTAGAAGAAGAATCGGACATTAATTGATCATCATAAGAAAGCCGAGCATAAAAGTTTTGTATTATCATTTCTCTTGAGAGCTAATGATTGGGGAAAGTGTGCATCATAGAATTAAGCCTCCCCAAGCTTGTGCGATACTTTCTCCTTCACGAGATCAATATATACATAAGGAAATGACAAGCGGTTTTCAACAAGGAGTTATCTACAAGTGTTGTGAGTAACAAAGATAAATAGTCATGTAACAAGACAATTCGGAACAAGTGACAAGTAACAATAGTAGAAAGTGTGCAGCAAGGTAGACCTATCCTTTTTATAGCAAAGGATAGGCCTGAAAGTTCTCTTATATAAATTAAAGCATTCTCGAGGACACATGGGAATTATCGTCTAGTGTTCATCATGTTGAGTTGATTCACATTCGTTACTTTGATAATTTGATATGTGGGTGAACCGGTGCTTAGGTGATGTTCTTACATGAACCAAAAACCTACTTATGATTACCCCCTCTCGCAAGCATCCGCAACTACGAAATAAGAATTAAGATAAATCTAACCATAGCATGAAACATATGGATCCAAAACAGCCCCTTACGGAATAACTCATAAACTAGGGTTTAAGCTTCTATCACTCTAGCAACCCATCATCTACTTATTACTCCACAATTCCTTCTATTAGTCCCAAGTATGCTGAAGTATCATGTAGTCGACGTTCACATGATACCACTAAAGGACGAAACAACATACATATCATCAAAATATCGAATGAATACCAACTTCACATGATTAATTATAACAAGACTTCTCCCATTTCCTCGAGAACAAAAGCAAGTACTCACAAATCATCACCATGTTCAAGATCAAAGGTATAATTAATATGATAAAGGATATAAACATATTATCTTCCACCAAGTAAGCCAACAATCATCAACTACAAGATGTAATCAACACTACTAGTAGCCCCGAGGTACCAATTTGAGGTTTTGAGATAAAGAATTCATACAAGAAGTGAACTAGGGTTTGAGATGAGATGGTGCTGGTGAAGATGTTTATGAATATTGGCCCTCGCACAAAGGAGGAAGCATTGGTGATAATGATGGCTTCCATTTCCCCCTCCTGGATGGTAGTTCCCCCCCCCCCACACACACACAAAATCACTCTACGAGAGAGCAAAAGTGCCTTTGGCGAGGTTTCCGCCTTGAGACATCCGCGCTTCATCCCGAAAGTATCCTCCTCATCTTCTCTAGGTCAAAACCCATCATATAGAAGAAGAGGGGGGTCAAAGCCTGCTTGTGGGCTTCCTAAGCCATCAGGGAGCACCCAGGGTGGTGGGCACGCCCTCTTAGATTGGCACCAACAAGTAGACTCCGTCTGGTACTTATTTTCTCGAATAATTCTTGAATATTCCATAAAAATCACCATGAAGTTTCAGGTCATTTGGATTCTAGAAAAATTCTAGCTTTTTCCATGGCTTCGAGGTCCAGAATTCTAGTTTTAGGCAATTTCCCTCTTTGTGTAGATCTTGCAAATTAATATAGAAAAGGCATTAGAATTGTATCATAAATTGGAATAATGACCAAGAACAATATTAATATCAATGGGAAATCATGATGCAAAATGGACGTATCAGAGGACCAGGAACACGTCATGTTTGAGCATTTCCAAGGCCACCCTAGCACGCCCTCCTTGTGCGACACTAGAATTAATTTTGAAGATCTTGGCTACGCCCCTTCACGAGAGCATGAGTGAGATAAATAAAAGCGGTGATCTTTTCCATGCCAACTGAAAAGGCGCCAAAGCGTGATGGATTCATTGATGTCTTCTTTCGGCTATGTTGGGACGACATTAAAGGCAACATCCATGTAACCATTGATCAAGTTCTAAATCTGAATGGCTCTTGTTTGAGTTTTATCAACTTTGCGAGCATCGTCTTACTGCTAAAGAAGGATGGTGCTATGCGTCTGGACCATTCTCGCCCCGTTAGCATGGTACATAACTTTGAAAAATCTTCGCAAAGCTTCTTGCATTGCGATTGGCGCCTTTTCTGTATGAACTTGTTTCTGTGAGCCAGAGTGCCTTCATCCATTAAAATTTTCTACATGTCATAAACATTCTTTACATCCTCCATCAAAAAATAAATCCAGGCCGCTTCGTTATGTTGGACATTTCTAAGGCTTTCGACTCTATTAGTTGGCCTTTTTGGCTGGAGGTTCTCACTGCTTTGGGTTTTGGAAACAGATTCAGAAATTGACTATGCTCTCTCTTTGTCGTGACGAAATCAAAAGTACTACTCAATGGGAGTCCGGACAGGTCGTTCGGTCATTATCATGGCCTCCTCTAGGGGGGGCTCTCTCCTCATGCTTTTCATCCTTGCTATTGACCCATTACATAAGATCCTCATGCGGGTGGCTAAGGCGGTCCTGTCATGCTTATCAAGGCCAAGAATGGTGTCTATATAATATCCTTGTATGCGGACGACGCAACAAATTTTGCTAACCTGAATATCAATGAAATATGCACTATTGTCAGGTTTTGAAGGTCTTCGGTGATGAAAGTGGGTTTTTCGAAAACTTAGAAAAACCAAGACTTTTTTTATTAGATGCCACCTTGATGGTTTGGATGTGTGCCTTCTACATTTCCCTACAAAGCCATGGACTTTTCGTTGCACCTATCTTGGCCTCCCTCTGCACTCCAGGAATCTTAGGAAAATTAAGTGGCAACATTCGATTGACAAAGTTGGTGCAAACCCCCAATAGTGGATGGACATAAACTTTACCCGTGCGAGACATGTTGTTCTCGCGAGTTCCATCCTTACTATGGTGTGCATTTTTCACATGTCTGTCCTACACCTCCCCAAGTGGGTTTGGAAAATATTTGACAAAATGAGGAGGGCCTTCATATGGAAGGGAGATCATGGGAACATGCATGTGGTGGGAACTCTCTAGTAAAATGGGGCATGGTTTGTAGGTCAAAGAAGTTTGGTTGCCTTGGTGTGCTTTATTTGGACACATTTGGGTGGGCCCTCCATCTTTGTTGGCCTTGGCATCCTCAATTCCTTTTTTTTGGAGTTTTCTAGAGAAAGAACAAGAAACAAAAAGATTCGATTGCAAGATCTAAAGATATACCTTCAAGCGCTAACCTCCCCGGCAACGGCGCCAGAAAAGAGCTTGATGTCTACTACGCAACCTTCTCCTTGTAGACGTTGTTGGCCCTCCAAGTGCAGAGGGTTGTAGGACAGTAGAAATTTTTCCTCAAGTGGGTGCCTAAGGTTTATCAATCCGCGGGAGGCGTAGGATGAAGATGGTCTCTCTCAAGCAACCCTGCAACCAAATAACAAAGAGTCTCTTGTGTCCCCAACACACCCAATACAATGGTAAATTGTATAGGTGCACTAGTTCGGCGAAGAGATGGTGAAACAAGTGCAATATGGATGGTAGATATAGGTTTTTGTAATCTGACATTACAAAAACAGCAAGGTAACAAATGGTAAAAGTGAGCACGAACGGTATTGCAATGCGTGGAAACAAGGCCTAGGGTTCATACTTTAACTAGTGAAGTTCTCCCAACAATGATAACATAATTGGATCATATAACTAGCCCTAAACATGCAACAAAGAGTCACTCCAAAGTCACTAATAGCGGAGAACAAACGAAGAGATTATTGTCGGGTATGAAACCACCACAAAGTTATTCTTTCTGATCGATCTATTCAAGAATCCGTAGTAAAATAACACGAAGCTATTCTTTCCGTTCGATCCATCGTAGAGTTCGTACTAGAATAACACCTTAAGATACATATCAACCAAGACCCTAATGTCACCTAGATACTCCATTATCACCTCAAGTATCCGTGGCCATGATTATACGATATACATCACACAATCTCAGAATCATCTATTCAACCAACACATAGAACTTCAAAGAGTGCCCCAAAGTTTCTACCAGAGAGTCAAAACAGGTGCCAACCCCTGTCCATAGGTTCCCAATGTCACGAACCCGCAAGTTGATCACCAAAACATACATCAAGTACTCACATGAATCCACGTGTGCCAACCCGTATGCATAGGTTCCCAATTGTCACAAACCCACAAGTTGATCACAGCAAATAGACACGTGCAAGACATACATCCAGTGTTCTCAAAGACTCAATCCGATAAGATAACTCCAAAGAGGAAACTCAATTCATTACAAGAGGGAGATGGGGAAGAACATCATAAGATCCAACTATAGTATAAAAGCCCATGGTACATCGACATCAAGACATCTCAAGAACAAGAGAGAGAGAGATCAAACACATAGCTACTGGTACATACCCTCAGCCCCGAGGGATAACTACTCCCTCCTCGTCATGGAGATCACCGGGATGATGAAGGTGGCCACTGGAGATGGATTCCCCCTCCGGCAGGGTGCCGGAACGGGCTCCAGATTGGTTTTTGGTGGCTACAGAGGCTTGCAGCGGCGGAACTCCCGATCTAGGTTTCTTTCTGGGGGTTTCTGAATTTATAGGAATTTATGGCGGTGGAATTGCATCAGTTGGGCCCACGAGGAGGTCACAAGTATGCGCGCCACCACCGGGGGGTGGTGGCGGCGTGAGGGCTTGTGACTCCCTCGTGGCCCATCTGGCCTTCTCCCAAAGCTTCGGGGGTCTCTTTTGGTCCAAAAAAATCATCGTAAAGTTTCATTCCATTTGGACTCCGTCTGAAAATGGGCCAAAAACACGGAAAAAAACAGAAACTGGCACTTGGCACTGAGTTAATAGGTTAGTCCCAAAAAAGATATAAAATGGCATATTCATGCATATAAAACATCCAAAGTTGACTAGATAATAGCATGGAACCATCAAAACTTATAGATACGTTGGAGACGTATCAAGCATCCCCAAGCTTAACTCCTGCTCGTCCTCGAGTAGGGAAGTGATAAAGAATGAATTTTTGATGTTGCATGCTACCTAGCATAGTTGTCCTTTGTAACTTCTCTCACGTGACATGAATGTTCAGATCTGTTAGATTCAAAACAATAGTTTGCTATTGACGTGGAAACAATAATAATTCCATCAAACTTGCAAGGTACTCATGTACTTTCAAAATAACAAGGCCAAAAGAAATTTATCCCAACAAAATCATATAGTCTGCCTATGCTCTATCATCATTGCACAACGAATTTAAATCATGCACAACCCTGGTATTGGCCAAGTAATTGTTTTCACACTTTTACTTTCTCAAACTTTTTCAACTCTCACGCAATCCATGAGCGTGAGCCATGGTTTTAGCACTATAAGTGGAATGGAGTGTGGTGGAGGTTGTAAGACAAAAAAGGAGAAAATGATCACATTAACTAGGCATATCAATAAGCAGTGGAGATTCTCATCAATAGATATCAATGTGAATGAGTAGGGATTGCCATACAAATGATGCACTAGAGCTAAGAGTATGTGAAAGCTCTTAAAGAAAACTAGTGGGTGTGCATCCAACTTGCTTGCTCACGAAGACCTAAGGCAATTTTGAGGGAGCCTGTCATTGGAATATACAAGCCAAGTTATATAATGAAAATTTCCCACTAGCTATATGGTGGTGAAAAAATGAGATACTCTCAATCATGAAGATCATGGTGCTTAATATGCACAAGTGTGGAAAAGTGGTAGCATTGTCCCTTCTCTCTTTTTCTCTCATATTTTTTTGTGGGCTCTTTGGCCTATTTTTTTTGGTGGGCATCTTTGGCCTCTTTTATTTCCTCACATGGGAGAATGCTCCATCAATTATGATCATCACACTTAAAACTCACAACTTAGAGCAATGATGACTCTATATGGAATGCCTTCGGTAGTGTACCGTGACAATGATCTAGCATGGCATAGACATTAATGGAAACATCATGCTAGCTATCTTACGATCATGCAATGGCAATGTAGACGTGGTGGCACATGTCATGGTGGTAGTTGCATGGCAATATATCTCGGAATAAATTTGAAAAAGCCATAGTAGGTAGGTATGGTGGCTGTTTTGAGGGTGGCTAATGGTGGGTTTTGTGCACCGGCGAAAGTTGCACGGCACTAAGAAGATAGTGATGGTGGAAGGTGAAGGTGCATCTAAACCATGGACTCAACATTAGTCATGAAGAACTCATATACTTGTTGCAAAAGTTTTATTTGTAATCAAAACAAAGCATTCAACGCATACTCCTAGGGGAAGGGTTGGTAGGTATAAAGCATCGCGCGGTCCCGACCGCCACGCAAAGGATGACAATCAAAAGACTAATCATGCTCAGACTTCATCACATAGCGGTTCACCATACGTGCATGCTATGGGAATCACTAACTTCAACGCAAGTATTTCTAGATCCATAACACCTTACTATCATGACTCCATTATTACCAAAACCACAACTCAAAACTAATTGAGATGAATCAAACTTCTCTAACTATTCAATGCACATGAAGGTGGAAGTTTTCGTATCCCTTTGGATAACTACCACTTTTGAGACTACTTTCAAAGCATACATCAACTACCAAGCCACGCACCGCTGTGCTCTAAAAGATATAAGTGAAGCACACAGAGAAAAAGTATCTAGCTCAAAAGATATAAGTGAAGCACATGTGAGGTGAATTGTCTACCAAAGGATATAAGTGAAGCTCGACAAAATCACGGTGAGTGCATGTCTCTCTCTCCAGGTGTGCAGAAAAGATGATTGTGACACAACAAAAAAAATAAAAGACTCCTACAATACAAGACGCTCCAAGCAAAACACATAACATGTGGTGAATAAAAATATAGCCCCAAGTAACGCTACCGATGGATTGAAGACGAGAGAGGGGATGCCTTCCCGGAGCATCCCCAAGCTTAGGATTTTACGGCATCCTTGAATCAACTTGGGGTGCCTTGGGAATCCCCAAGCTTGAGCTCTTGCCACTCTTTATCTCTTTGTCCATAAGAACTACACCCAAAACTTGGAAACTTCACAACACGAAACTTAAACAGAAACTCGTGATAACATTAGTATGAGAAAGCAAACCACCACTTCCTTATGTAATGTAGCAAACTTAAATTCTACTTATGCTAATGTTGGGTTACTGTATTTTCAATCTTCCATGGCTAATACCCTCCGAACTATCCATAGTTTCATTAAAATAAGCAACCAACACAACAAAAACGGAATCTGTTAACAGCAGACCAGTCTGTAGCAATCTGTATATTTCGTATATTTTGGGTACTTCAAAAAATCTGACAAATTACTAAAGTCTGAATAAATTGCATATAAATCAGCAAAAAAAAGAATCAACTCAAAATATCTTACATAATAAAAATGAAAATTATTTTCGTGAGCAGAAAGTTTCTGTCTTTTTCCAGCATGATCAAACAATCATCACCAAGACTAATCATAACGGTTTTGCTTGGCACAAACACAAAAAGGAACACAAAAAACACAATCATAACAGAATTATGAAAGTGTGGAAAACACAAAACGGGAAGCAAAAAGAAAAGAAAAAAATTATTCATTGGGTTGCCTCCCAACAAGCGGTATCGTTTAACGCCCTTAGCTAGGCATTGATTTCAATGATGCTCACATAAAAGGTAAGGATTGAAACACAACGAGAGCATCATGGAGCAAATGGCTAGAACATTTGAGTCTAACCCACTTCCTATGCATAGGGATTTTGTGATCAAACAATTTATTGGAGCAAGAATCAACTAGCATAGGAAGGCAAAACAAGCATAGCTTCAAAAATTTCAACATATGGAGAGGAAGCTTGATACTATTGCAATAAGTAGAAGCATATGATCCACTCTCATAATAATTTTCAGTAGCATCATGAATGAATACAAAAATATAACCAGCACCTAAGGCTTTCTTTTAATGATCTACAGGCATAGGAATTTTACTACTCTCCACATAAGGAAATCTATTTTCAAGAATAGTAGTGGGAGTATCGTAAAAGACTTGAGCACTACAAATTGTGTCCACAATGAAAAAGCAAGGTTTAGCAAAAGGGTTCTCGAGAGTATGTCAAGTTTTATCATCCCTCTTCTTCAAAGCATAAGTATCCTCACAATAATCATCATAGATAGGGGGCATGCTTTCATCAAAATAATTTTGATCATTCAAAGTGGAAGAACTAAAAAGATCATCTTCATCAAATATAGCATCCCCAAGCTTGTGGCTTTGCATATCATTAGCATCATGGGTATTCAAAGAATTCATGCTAACAACATTGCAATCATGCTCATCATTCACATATTCTATGCCAAGCATTCTATGTAATTCTTCTTTCAGCACTTGAGCACAATTTTCCTTCCCATCATACTCATGAAAGACATTGAAAATATGGAGCATATGAGGCATCCTCAATTCCATTTTTTTTGAGTTTTCTAGAGAAACCACAAGAAACAAAAAGATTTGATTGCAAGATCTAAAGATATACCTTCAAGCGCTAACCTCCCAGGCAACGGCGCCAGAAAAGAGCTTGATGTCTACTATGCAACCTTCTCCTTGTAGACGTTGTTGGCCCTCCAAGTGCAGAGGGTTGTAGGACAGTAGAAATTTTTCCTCAAGTGGGTGACCTAAGGTTTATCAATCCGCGGGAGGCGTAGGATGAAAATGGTCTCTCTCAAGCAACCCTGCAACCAAATAACAAAGAGTCTCTTGTGTCCCCAACACACCCAATACAATGGTAAATTGTATAGGTGCACTAGTTCAGCGAAGAGATGGTGAAACAAGTGCAATATGGATGGTAGATATAGGTTTTCGTAATCTGAAATTACAAAAACAGCAAGGTAACAAATGGGAAAAGTGAGCACGAACGGTATTGCAATGCGTGGAAACAAGGCCTATGGTTCATACTTTCACTAGTGAAGTTCTCTCAACAATGATAACATAATTGGATCATATAACTAGCCCTAAACATGCAACAAAGAGTCACTCCAAAGTCACTAATAGCGGAGAACAAACGAAGAGATTATTGTCGGGTATGAAACCACCACAATGTTATTCTTTCTGATCGATCTATTCAAGAGTCTGTGGTAAAATAACACGAAGCTATTCTTTCCGTTCGATCCATCATAGAGTTCGTACTAGAATAACACCTTAAGATACATATCAACCAAGACCCTAATGTCACCTAGATACTCCATTGTCACCTCAAGTATCCGTGGGCATGATTATACGATATGGATCACACAATCTCAGAAACATCTATTCAACCAACACATATAACTTCAAAGAGTGCCCCAAAGTTTCTACCAGAGAGTCAAAACATGTGCCAACCCCTGTGCATAGGTTCCCAATGTCACAAACCCGCAAGTTGATCACCAAAACATACATCAAGTACTCACATGAATCCACGTGTGCCAACCCATATGCATAGGTTCCCAATTGTCACAAACCCGCAAGTTGATCACAGCAGATAGACACGTGCAAGACATACATCAAGTGTTCTCAAAGACTCAATCCGATAAGATAACTCCAAAGGGGAAACTCAATTCATTACAAGAGGGAGAGGGGGAAGAACATCATAAGATCCAACTACAGTAGCAAAGCCCATTGTCGTGGGTACAAGTCTGACAGTAGAAGTATGGGGTACGAAAGTATAGGGGCAGAGCCTTACCTACGGCGAGGATGTATGAGTTCAGGCCCCTCTACGGTGGAGGTAAAAGCCCTACGTCTCAGTGCTCTTGGGAGCTTTGTGTCGAGTGAATTATAGGATTACAGCAAGGGCCAACCCTTGCACCGGTGGGGAAGGGCGGCTTATATAGAGTGCGCTGCCCTTCGTAATGGCCCGATGGACAAGGGTGGAATAGTGGCGAGTAAATGCTTATGTTACAAGTAACGTAAGCTTTAAATGCTAATAATGGTGTATGAAAACGTATGACCGCTGCCCTCCTGGGAGGTTACGATGTACAGAGTGGATTCCAGTCGGTACGTTAGATATGCTCCAAGTGGATCGTCTCCGACTGGATGATGGGGGCGCCATTAGTTCAGTCGGAACTGTCTAAGGGCCTTGTCTTCTATAAAGGGTAGTCCTTGGGTAGGACCTATAGGGCAGACCTATGACCCTCCCCTGGGACTATAACCCCATCATTAGTCCCCGAATGGATCAGGGTTGGAACGATGAAGTGATGTCTGGAGTTTGGAACCGACTGGTATTGAGGTGACTTTAGCGTTGTTTGCCTCGATCCATTTTATCTTTTCAGCTAGTGATCTGAGTGAATATGCTAGTGAAATGAACCATCAGGGACCGAGTGCTTCCGCGGAATCTTTCGACGTGACTGGTCAAACTGACAGCGCCGGATTTTCCGGGATCCTCAAATTTCGGTTGCCGCGCGCTCAGCGGGGATGATGACATCGCCATCGAGTAGGTTTTGCCTCCTCGATTACCGCGTCATTATCTTCCCCACTAATCTTGCAGCGGCCGGTTGGGGGGATAAGATCCTGGGCCCACGTGTAAGTGACCCAGTCGGAGGCCTATTAAAGCCTCCCCGGCGGGATTTCCTGTTGCGCTCCTCATCCTCCTCCCATTAATCTCGCTCCTCCCGCAGCTCTCTGCACACCTCAAGCCACCTCTTACCTCTCCTCCTCTGCTGATCCGTCGTCCTCGCCATGACGAAGGGGCAGACCAGCAAGCTCGAGGCGCAGAAGAAGAAGAACAAGGGGCGACCTCCACTCAGCGGTGACAGCGGGCGTTGCCGGCGGGCTGGATCCAGGGGGACTTCCTCCCCTCCTCGGTGACGGAGAACGACGTGCTGGAGCTGGTGGACCACGGCATGGTCGCCAACAAGTCCTGAAGGCTGTCGGAGGGCGAGACGGGGCCGGCGCCGAAGGAGGGGGAGCGCGTTCTGCTGCTCAGCCACGTGGCCAAAGGTTTCTCCTTGCCTCCCCATCCTTTCTTCCGAGGTATCATGAATTACTTCGGGGCGCAGCTCCATCACTTTCCTCCGAATGCAATAGCTCATCTTTCCGTGTTCGTCACCCTCTACGAGTGCTTCATAGGATGTCCTCCCCACTGGGGTCTCTTTGAATATGTCTTCTCCGCTAGATCCCAAACTGTTAAGAAGCTTAACCAGTCGGATGATAAGACACATCCTCCAGCTCTGCGGGAGTTTAGGCTTTCAGAAGAAAACAAAGAGTAGCTATCCCTCCCTCCAACAATCTGAGTTAGTTAGGAACTCGCAATCATCCTGGTTCTATTGCCAGGACATTTCTTGCACGAATGCTTTGAGTGGGTTGCCACCTTTCAGTTTAGACCGTCTGGGCCCTCCCAGGAAGCTTGCGCTCTCTAAGGGAGAAAGAACCCAGATCCAGCCTTTGGTCGACGCGCTGATAGCCGTCGTCCGGAGGGGAGTCACCGGCATGGACCTGCTGGAGACTTTTCTGGGCCGACGCATCCAGCCGCTGCAGGACCGAGACCATGCTATGTGGCATTACACGGGGCCTTTGGATACCACTCGATCTCATCCAGAGGACGTGAGCGGGGAGACTGTGAGTGCGTGGGTCCGCAGCATCACACGCACGTGTGATAACCCCGTGGGAGCCCGGCGGGCGAAGCCCTTCCGCGCCGAAAATCCTCCTCCGAATGAGGTGAGTACGTGTTGTCGAGTGCTTTTAACCTTCTCAGCTTTATTGCTTTTCTTGTCTCGCTGACTGACGTTGCCGACTGTGTTTTGTGCATGAGTGGACGAACTCACATTCTGCAGTCTCGAACGGGAATCCAGTCGAGGAAAAGGAGGGCAGCATGGAGGGCAGCGCGGATAGCGCCGAGTACGTCTCTGACAGTGGGGAGACGGAGGAGGAGACGGAAGAGGAGGAGGAGGAGAGTGGAGAGCAGACCTCGTCACCCTCACCACCAGAGCACCGAACCAAGCGCCGTCATGACCCTGCTGCTCCGTCGGCTCCTCCCGCGGCCCCGAGTGCTCCGCGAGCTCCTCCCGTGGCTCCGAGTGCTCGGAGTGTGAAGAGAACCAGGGGTGCTTCTGCCGAGCCCGTGAACCAGCCGTCCAAGGTGGCTAAACCTAGTGGGCCTAAACCTCGGAAAGCCTTGCCCCGGATGAGGATCGATGTTCCGGTCGCCTCAGCGTAAGTATCTTTACTCTTTCATCTTCCTTCAGTATACGATTGAACTCCTCTTTTTGGGAACTCATGTTTATCCGTCGAATGGATTTCACTCAATAGAGTTGCTACCTCCGCCACCTCTCTGTCGCGCGAGGACGATGATCCCATGGACACTGATAACACCGCCACGTCCCAGCAAGGTACGTTGTCACGACTTCGAGAGCTGTATTACTGTTTCGCGAGTGTTGTCTTTGATCTTGACCTTTTTCTATAATTTTATTCTGTTCAGTTGGGCTTCCTTCGGAGGTGATCCATCTGGATGACGACGACCAAAGGAGGTCGGAGCCAGCTTTGGCGCCTGTCCCTGGGGTTATCCAACCTACCGCCAATCCCGCCATGAACGTGCCGCCGACTAAGACGGTGGCCCTCGCGGCGGAACCGACTGGACCAGAGCTCGGGATGCCCAGAGAGCCTTCTGCGACGCCGGGTCCGTCGGTTGTTCAATATGATGCCGGACGTCTCCCGGAAGATCAAGTAGGAGCTGCCAAGGACGCCATGGTACAAGTAGAGCTGATGGTTGGAGACGCCAAGGGAGCGTATGACTCCATCGCATCCCTGTACAAGAAGAGCTTGGAGCTTCGGGATGATATCCGAGTAAGTGCACTAGTAAGTGTTTACATTCCTCTTGGTACCCACTGTGGGTTTCAGCGATATACTCGGATACAGTAGGATGATTTTGCAGTGGGTTCACTCCGAGTGAACCCAGTGGGTGTAGTCCCCGAGACTTCTGCCGAGTGCTTGCGCCGGTAGTTGTCTTTATATGTATTTTCCATAATCTATACAGATCAGAGCTGATCTGCCCGAATGGTACCAGTGGGGGCACGCCGAGTGCACCCACTGGGTGTAGTCCCCGAGAGTAGTGTTACTCGGGTCGAGTAATAGTAATCTCATAGTGTTGTTGGTTTGCTATGGAGCTCAATAGGGCCGACCTGTTCGAGCTTCATGCCAGTGGGGTCACTCTTAGTGAACCCACTGGGTGTAGTCCTCGAGACCGCTGTCGATTGCTTGCATCGGCACGGGTCTGAAGAATTTTGAGCTTTGATTGTTTTGTCATATCTGTCGAGACTTTTTCCTTGTTGAATGTGGCTGATCCTCCCTTTGTGTATCTTTGACAGAAGACTTGTGAAATGGGATCGGCGTGTAATGCTCTGAAGGCTGAGAAGATTCAACTTGTTGTGGACTTGGAGGTGGCTGTGAATGATCTGGCTGGCGTGAAGGAGGCTCTCGCTGACCGAGAGAAATCTTTGGAGGAATCTCGGGAGGCTAACAAGGGACTGCTAGCCGAAGTAGAAAATGAAGAGGGAGAGATCCGAATGGATGGGCCAGCTGAAGGTAATGAACATTCGGTGCAGAGCGCAGGAGAACTACGTCGGCGACTGGGCGAAGAAGATGGTCGCACTGCTTGGTGGTAAGTTCTGGTCGAGTGCTTTTTGACTTTGGAGTTCACTCCGCGCTTATTTTCTGCTTGTCTTTTCTTTGCAGATTTCTGTCGGGACGTTGAGGCTAAAACAGCCGAAATCAAACGGTCGCTTGTTCCGAATGTTCCACTCGGCGATGAAGCTAACCGGGACATGTTCCGAGCGCATTCTCGCCTTAACAGGGTGGGCCCTTTCATTGGTCGCCTGAGAAGAGTTGTCGGCCAAATCGACAAGGAGTTGTGGCCTGAAGATGACTCCCGGAACGAGATAGAGGGGTTGATGACTCGACTGGAGGACGTTCCAAGCAGAGTGCGGGCATGGAAGAAGTCTGCCGCTCGGTGTGGTGCGGACGTGGCCCTGTCTCTGGTCCGAGTGCACTGCAAGGAAGCTCGTGAAGACAAGGTGAAGATGTTGCAGGTCGCCAACACCAAGAAGCTTCGATTTGAAGATTTCATGGCGACCTTCCTCGACGCAGCCACTCGGATTGCAGATGGAATCGACCTCGACACCTTTGTGGAGCCTGCCAGTCCCGGCGACGCTTGATAAACTTTATGCTGAATGCACATTTACCTCGGTATGCCGAATGGAGTCTGTATTAAACTTTGGCCACTGTTGTTGGCCGGTACATTCGTGGCTCGGTGTGGATGAACTTGATTCACACCGAGCCGACTAATCGCAGAACCAATTTGAATTCGAACCGGATCTTTTGCTCTTCTTTCGCTGAGTTTTTTTTTTGACACGATTTTGGATCGTGGTTTTTGTTTGGGCCTCTCTTGGTGAAGCCAATGGCAAACATGCGGAGCATGTAGTTGTCAGTTGTCTTCACATCCACATGATCCTCAATGAGGGTCTGCTAAGCCTCCGAGTGTATCTCGAGTGCCCACTCGGAGGAAGCTTTTTACTTAGGCGACTCTGGTTCGCATCTAAGTCTCCGAGTGTGACTTGAAATGCACACTCGGAGCAATTTATTTACTTAGGCGACTCTGAGTCGCAGCTAAGTCTCCGAGTGTGACTTTTGGTGCACACTCGGAGCGAGTTTTTACTTAGGCGACTTTGGGTCGCAGCTAAGTCCCCGAGTGTGACTTTTGGTGCACACTCGGAGCGAGTTTTTACTTAGGCAACTCTAGGTCGCAGCTAAGTCCCCGAGCGTGACTGTGAGTGCGCACTCGGAGCGAGTTGTTTACTTAGGCGACTCTGGGTCGCAGCTAAGTCCCCGAGTGTGACTTTTCATGCACACTCGGAGCGATTTGTTACTCATGTAGTTGTCAGTTGTCTTCACATCCACATGAGCCTCAATGAGGGTCTGCTAAGCCTCCGAGTGTATCTTGGGTATACACTCGGAGGAATATTTTTTACTTAGGCGACTCTTAGTCGCAGCTAAGTCCCCGAGTGTGACTTTTCGTGTAGACTCGGAGTGAGTTGTTTACTTAGGCGATTCTGGGTCGCAGCTAAGTCTCCGACTGTGACCTTTAGTGCACACTCGGAGCAAGTTTGTACTTAGGCGACTCTGGGTCGCAGCTAAGTCTCCGAGTGTGACTTTCCGTGCACACTCAGAGCGAGTTGTTCACTTAGGCGACTCTGGGTCGCAGCTAAGTCCCCGAGCGTGACTTTTAGTGCACACTCGGAGTTAGTTTTCTAGACCAGAGTCTGCAAACGCGGAAGAATTTTGAATCGGCAAGAAATTAATCTGCTTTGTATTACTTCGATGATACTTGTTCTTTACATTGTCTTCGTCGGCGGTTATGTGTAGAAGCGCTTCAGTAGATCTCCATTCCATGCTCGCGGCTCGTCCATTTCCCTGTCGAGGTTGTAGAGTCGATATGCTCCGTTGTTCAACACCTTAGAAATGATGAACGGTCCTTCCCAGGTGGGAGCCAACTTGTGTGGTATCTGTTGATCCACTCAGTGCACCAGGTCGCCTGCTTGGAACGTGCGGCTCCTGACGTGCCGCACATGAAATCGCCGCAGATCTTGTTGATAAATTGTTGAACAGATCAGTGCCATCTCGCGCTCCTCTTCTAAAAGGTCCACTCCGTCTTGCCTGGCTTGCTTTGCTTCGGCTCCGAGAAGAGTTCGACTTGTGGAGAGTTGTGAAGCAAGTCACTCGGAAGGACTGCCTCTACTCCATAAACGAGGAAAAACGGGGATCGCCCTGTCGATCTATTCGGAGTTGTGCGGAGGCCCCACAGCACCGAAGGCAGCTCGGTGACCCATGCGCCGGCGGCATGTCCAACTTCTCGCAGGAGTCGAGGCTTCAAGCCTTGAAGAATGAGTCCATTCGCCCGCTCCGCTTGTCCATTTGTTTGGGGGTGCGCGACGGATGCAAAATCCACTCGGATACCTTGCCCTGCGCAAAAACCTTTGAACCTGTCCGAGTCAAAGTTTGTGCCATTGTCGGTGATTATGTTGTGCGGAACCCCGTATCTGGCGATGATGTCTCTGATAAATTTGATGGTCGTAAGGGCATCAAGCTTCTTGATAGGCTTGGCTTCAATCCACTTGGTAAACTTGTCGACTGCTACCAGCAGATGGGTGAATCCTCCTTGGCCTATTCTGAATGGTCCGACTGTATCTAACCCCCACACGGCGAATGGCCAAGAAAGAGGAATTGTCTTCAGCGCAGATGTTGGCTTATGGGACTTGTTTGAATAGAACTGACAACCTTCGCAGCGGTCGACCATATCTTTTGCCATTTCATTCGCCTGCAACCAGAAGAAACCAGCTCTGCATGCTTTGGCGACGATTGCCCTTGAGGAGGCATGATGACCGCAGGTTCCCGAGTGAATTTCTTCCAAGATTAACTGTCCCTCCTCGGGAGAGATACACCGCTCAAGGATGCCTGAAACACTTTCCCTGTATAACTGGTCATCAATGACGATGAAGGACTTCCACCTGCGGACGATCTGCCTAGCTTGGACTTCGTCTTCTGGTAACTCTTGCCTCATGATGTACGCAATGAACGGCACAGTCCATTCGGGAATGACAGCTAGAATCTCCATGATCAAATCAACCACAACGGGGACCTCGACTTCAGTCTGATCTGTTGAGCTCTTCGGTTGTACTGGTTCCTCTGTAAAAGGATCTTATTTTACCGAGGGAGGTGTAGGTGCTCGAGGCAGACATCACTCGGGACCGGTCTCCGAGTGGATCCAATTTTTGCCAATTCATCTGCTGCTTGGTTTTTCATTCGGGGAACATGGTGAAGTTCCAGGCCTTCAAACTTCTTCTCGAGCTTCCTTATTGTGTTGCAGTATGCAGTCATGGTGGGGTTCCTTACATCCCACTCCTTCATTACTTGATTAACCACTAGATCTGAGTCGCCATAGACCATCAGGCGACGGACGCCGAGTGTGATGGCCATGCGCAACCCATAAAGGAGGGCTTCGTACTCTGCTTTGTTGTGGGAAGAATCAAAATGGATCTGCAACACATACTTGAGTTTATCACCTTTCGGGGATATGAGCACTACGCCGGCGTCGGAGCCATTCAACATCTTGGACCCATCGAAAAACATGGTCCAATGAGCCGAGTAGATGTGAGTCGGTTGCTGTTGTTCTACCCATTCTGTCAGCGAGAGCTTGAGACTTTATAGCTTTCTTGGCTTCGAACTTGATGTCGCAGTATAGCATCTCCATTGCCCACTTTGCCACTTGGCCTGATGCGTCCCGATTATGGAGAATTTCCGACAACAGAGCATCAGATATGACAGATACCGAGTAGTCTTGGAAATAATGAGCCACCTTCTTTGCAGTCATGTAGATCCCATAAATAAGCTTCTGATAATGGGGATACCGCTGCTTGGAAGGAGTCAGGACTTCGGAAACATAATATACTGGCCGCTGAACCTTGTACGCTTTGCCTTCTTCTTCGCGTTTGACTGTCAGAACGGTGCTGACGACTTGATTTGTAGCCGCGATGTACAGAAGAAGGGGTTCTTTACTGAGCGGGGCAGTAAGAACCGGCTGGGTGGAAAGCAGGGCTTTGAGGTCGTCGAATGCCATTTGGGCTTCGTCTGTCCACTCGAAGGTATCTGACTTCTTCATGAGTCGGTACAGAGGTAACGCCTTCTCAACGAGTCGAGCGATAAACCTGCTCAAAGCCGCTAGGCAACCTGTGAGCCTTTGAACATCATGTACTCTTACCGGCCGCTCCATTCGGACAATGGTCCCGATCTTTTCGGGGTTGACATCGATCCCTCGTTCGGAAACAAAGAAACCGAGTAACTTCCCGCTGGGAACGCCGAATGAACACTTGGCTGGGTTGAGCTTGATATCGTACCTACGTAGGTTGGCGAATGTTTCTGCCAAGTCAGTCAGCAGGTCGGAACCTTTGCGTGACTTGACAACGATATCATCCATATATGCCTCCACATTTCGACCGATCTGGTCTAGGAGGCATTTTTGGATCATGCGCATAAAAGTTGCTCCTGCATTCTTCAAACCGAATGGCATAGTGATGTAACAGAAGCACCCGAATGGGGTGATGAAGGCTGTTTTTAATTCATCTGGACCATACAGACGGATCTGATGATAGCCCGAATAGGCATCAAGGAAGGATAAGCGCTCGCAACCCGCAGTCGAATCAACGATTTGATCAATGCGGGGGAGCGGGAAGTGATCTTTCGGACAGACCTTATTGAGATGCTTGAAATCGATGCACATACGGAGAGACTTGTCCTTCTTGGGCACCATGACAACATTAGCGAGCCACTCGGAGTGGTGTACCTCGCGAATGAAGTTGGCTGCCAAAAGTTTAGCCACCTCCTCTCCGATTGCTTTCCTCTTGTGCGCGGCGGATCGACGCAGGCGTTCTCGGACGGGCCGAGCGGCAGGATCCACATGCAGTCGGTGCTCAGCCAACTCCCTGGGTACACCTGGCATGTCAGAGGGTTTCCATGCGAAGATGTCCCAGTTCTCACAGAGGAATTGGGTGAGCTCGGCTTCCTATTTAGGATCGAGGGTGGTGGAGATGTTCGTTGGGGCAGCAGTGTCGTCCGTCGGGTGGATGCTGACCTTCTTCGTTTCTCCCGCCGACTGGAATGCAGACTCAGAAGCTGGCTTCTTCGAACGCATCAAGTCAGCGGGGTCGACTGTTTTCTTGTACTCGTCAAGCTCGAGGACGGCCATCTGCTGGTCGGCGATTCTTGATCCCTGCTGCAGACACTCTTCGGCCCGCTGTCGATTGCCCGTGATGGTGATCACACCTTTCGGGCCTGGCATCTTCAGCTTCAGGTATACGTAACACGGACGGGCCATGAAACGCGCATACGCTGGGCGGCCCAGAATTGCATGGTAAGCGCTCTGGAAGTCCACCACTTCGAACGTCAGCTTTTTCCTTGCAGAAGTTCTTGTCGGAGCCGAAAACGACGTCCAACGCGATCTGGCCGAGTGACTTGGCCTTCCGTCCAGGGACGACTCCATGGAACTGCATGCTGCTCTCGCTGAGTTTGGACATCGGAATGCCCATCCCCTTGAGAGTGTCGACGTACATGATGTTCAAGCCACTGCCACCGCCCATGAGGACTTTGCGCAGTCGGACTCCCTCCACTCCTCGGCAATTCTCGACCCCTGCTGCAGACACTCCTTGGCCCGCTGCCGATTGCCTGTGACAGTAATCACACCTTTGGGACCGGGCATCTTCAGCTTCAAATAGACGTAACATGGATGGGCTATGAAACGCGCATATGCCGGATGGCCCTGAATCGCGTGGTATGCACTCTGGAAGTCGACCACCTCGAATGTCAACTTCTCTTTGCGGAAGTTCTTGTCAGAGCCGAAGACGACATCCAACGCAATCTGGCTGAGTGATTTGGCCTTTCTTCGTGGGACGACTCCGTGGAACTGCATACTGCTCTCGCTAAGTCTGGACATCGGAATGCCCATTCCCTTGAGAGTATCAGCGTACATGATATTCAAGCCGCTACCGCTGTCCATGATGACTTTGCGCAGCCTAACTCCTTCCACCACCGGGTCGACAACCAGAGCCTGCCTCCCTGGGGTGGGTACGTGTGCTGGGTGGTTTGACTGATCAAAGGTGATTGCAGTCTGTGACCACTTGAGGAACGTGGGAGTGGATGGGGTTGCCATGTTTACCTCCCTGTTGACCAGCTTCAATCGACTCTTGCTTTCCACATCAGCAAAAATCATCAACGTTGCATGGACTTGGGGGAACGGATCCTCCTTGTCCTCATCATCCTGCTCGGTGTTCTTCTCACTCGGCTGTCCTTCACCGAATCCTTGGATCAGGAGGCGACACTGCCGAGTGGTATGCTTCGGCAATATGACATTGCCTTCTTCATCCGTCTTCGTGTGGATTGGACACGGTTGATCTAGGATGGAATTTCCTGACTACCTCTTCTTGGGGGTGTACTGTGCTTTCCCCTTGCCTTTGAACTTGGCATTTGTAACGACTGCTGCCTCTGCCTGCGGAGTGGATTGAGCTTTCTGTTTCTGCTTCCGATTGCTCCTATTCGCCATTTGCATAGCGTGCGGCTATCTCCATCATCTTGCTCATGGAGATGTCGCCTGTTCGACCGAACTTCAAGTACAGATCTCTGTACCGCACGCCTACCTTGAAGGCGCAGACTGCTTGATGCTCTGTAACATTCTCCACCGTGTGGTAGAGGGTCGTCCAGCGCTGGATGAAATCGCGCAAGGGCTCGTTTTGCTTCTGGACACAATGCTGAAGCTCTACGAGACCAGCAGGGCATTTACACGTACCCTCGAAGGTCCTGATGGAGACTCGGGCCAAATTTGTCCAACTGTAGATGCTTGACGGAGCTAACTGGTTTAGCCAAGCTCGTGCCGAACCGTCGAGCATCAGTGGGAGATGTTTCATGGCGACATGGTCATCTCCGCCACCGATCTGAACCGCCACTCTGTAGTTGTCCAACCAGGTTTCTGGTTTGGACTCTCCCGTGAATTTGCTGATTCCCATCGCCAATCGGAAGTTGGGAGGGATGTCAGCTGAGCGGATGGCCTGACTGAAGCACTCGGGGCCAGAAACAATGGTCGTGCTTCCACTCGGACGGTCTCTATCGTGACCATCACGGTGGGCTCGACTTCTGTCGACCTTCTTCTGGGCGATGTACCCTCTTGCATCAGGCCTTGGATCATGCGCACCACCGCCCGAACGACGATCATCGTAATGCCGGGGCCCGTAAGGCCCACTCCGCGGAGGAGTACGCGAACGGCGACGATCTTCGGGATGAGACCGAATGGGAAGCGGATTCCGACTCGGGTCCCTCGAACGGCTGCCCCCTCTGCGTCGCTGGTGAGAGTCGGGACTGAAAACCGACCGATGCGTGTTCGCTTGAACAGAACTGTTGTGGATCCTGTTGTGCGACTGGGAGACCGCCGAATTTTGTTGTTGCGCCGTATGCAACAAGGCACGGATCTGCTCGATTCCCCTACCAGCCTCTGAATCAGTCGGCTGGAGAGAATCGGCTATTCTGGCGGATGCAGCCAAGTTGAGGATGGGTGTGCGGAACACCTCGACGTTGCTGTGGCGAGTGCGTCGACAGGAAGAACGATGGTGCTGACGACGAGCGCCGGATGATTCTCCGAACTCACGCCCGTTCCGCCCAGTCCCAAGGGGACTTTCATGGGAATCGGCCATGAGAACTTCGGCTGCAGGCCCGCGACCCGGATACTCGGAAGGTAGTTTAGTCGGAACTGACTCCAAGCACTGGGATGACGGCGGGACCACAACCGATTCAAGCACCGCCACTTGAGAGGACGCGTTGTGTCGCGCCTGGGCGTGTCGCACCCAACGCTGGAGCCGCGGACGACGGGATCGCTTGTTGCGGCGCGTGACGGGGGCGAAGATCGACACCAGGGTCGATGGCTGGAGAAGAAGAACACCGCAGGAACTGGCACGGAAGTGCGTAGCCCCGCAACTGGGAAGCGCCTCGACGTCGAGGGGCGCATCCCGAAGCCATGCCGAATCGTCGGCGATGAAGGAGAGGGCACCGAAGAGGATGTCATGACCCATGCACAGATCTCCGCTGGACGACATGACAAAAAGATGAAATCGCAAACTCGCCGGAAGTCGCTTAGACGCCTGCCCCACGGTGGGCGCCAACTGTCGTGGATATAAGTCTGACAGTAGAAGTATGGGGTTGAAAGTATATGGGCAGAGCCTTAGCTACGGTGAGGATGTATGAGTTCAGGCCCCTCTACGGTGGAGGTAAAAGCCCTACGTCTCAGTGCTCTTGGGAGCTTTGTGTCGAGTGAATTATAGGATTACAGCAAGTGCCAACCCTTGCACCGGTGGGGAAGGGCGGCTTATATAGAGTGTGCTGCCCTTCATAATGGCCCGGTGGACAAGGGTGGAATAGTGGCGAGTAAATGCTTACGTTACAAGTAACGTAAGCTTTAAATGCTAATAATGGTTTATGAAAACGTATGACCGTTGCCCTCCTCGGAGGTTACGATGTACAGAGTGGATTACAGTCGGTACGTTAGATATGCTCCGAGTGGATCGTCTCCGACTGGATGATGGGGGCGCCCTTACTTCAGTCGGAACTGTCTAAGGGCCTTGTCTTCTATGAAGGGTAGTCCTTGGGTAGGACCTATAGGGCAGACCTATGACCCTCCCCTGGGACTATAACCCCATCACCCATGGTACATCGAGATCAAGACATCTCAAGAACACGAGAGAGAGAGATCAAACACATAACTACTGGTACATACCCTTAGCCCCGAGGGAGAACTACTCCCTCCTCGTCATGGAGATTGCCGGGATGATGTAGATGGCCACCGGAGATGGATTACCCCTCCGGCAGGGTGCCGGAACGGGCTCCAAATTGGTTTTTGGTGGCTACAGAGGCTTGCGGCGGCGGAACTCCCGATCTAGGTTTCTTTCTGGGGGTTTCTGAATTTATAGGAATTTATGGCGGTGGAATTGCGTCAGTTGGGCCCACACGGAGGTCACAAGCCTGCGCGCCACCACTTGGGGGGTGGTGGCGGCGTGAGGGCTTGTGACTCCCTCGTGGCCCATCTGTCCTTCTCCCAAAGCTTCGGGGGTCTCTTTTGGTCCAAAAAAATCATCGTAAAGTTTCATTCCATTTGGACTCCGTCTGAAAATGGGCCAAAACACGGAAAAAATAAAAACTGGCACTTGGTACTGAGTTAATAGGTTAGTCCCAAAAAAGATATAAAATAGCATATTCATGCATATAAAACATCCAAAGTTGACAAGATAATAGCATGGAACCATAAAAAATTATAGATACGTTGGAGACGTATCAAGCATCCCCAAGCTTAACTCCTGCTCGTCCTCGAGTAGGGAAGTGATAAAGAATGAATTTTTGATGTTGCATGCTACCTAGCATGGTTGTCCTTTGTAACTTCTCTCACGTGACATGAATGTTCAGATCCGTTAGATTCAAAACAATAGTTTGCAATTGACGTGGAAACAATAATAATTCCAACAAACTAGCAAGGTACTCATGAACTTTCAAAATAACAAGGCCAAAAGAAAGTTATCCCTACAAAATCATATAGTCTGGCTATGCTCTATCATCATTGCACAAAGAATTTAAATCATGCACAACCCCGGTATTGTCCAAGTAATTGTTTTCACACTTTTACTTTCTCAAACTTTTTCAACTCTCACGCAATACATGAGCGTGAGCCATGGTTTTAGCACTATAAGTGGAATGGAGTGTGGTGGAGGTTGTAAGACAAAAAAGGAGAAAATGATCACATTAACTAGGCATATCAATAAGCTATGGAGATGCTCATCAATAGATATCAATGTGAATGAGTAGGGATTGCCATACAAATGATGCACTAGAGCTAGGAGTATGTGAAAGCTCTTAAAGAAAACTAGTGGGTGTGCATCCAACTTGCTTGCTCACGAAGACCTAAGGAAATTTTGAGGAAGCCTATCATTGGAATATACAAGCCAAGTTATATAATGAAAATTTCCCACTAGCTATATGGTGGTGACAAAACGAGAGACTCTCAATCATGAAGATCATGGTGCTTAATATGCACAAGTGTGGAAAAGTGGTAGCATTGTCCCTTCTCTCTTTTTCTCTCATATTTTTTTTGGTGGGATCTTTGGCCTCCTTTTTTTGGTGGGCATATTTGGCCTCTTTTATTTCCTCACATGGGACAATGCTCCATCAATGATGATTATCACACTTACAACTCAAAACTTAGAGCAATGATGACTCTATATGGAATGCCTTCGGTAGTGTACCGTGACAATGATCTAGCATGGCATAGACATTAATGGAAACATCATGCTAGCTATCTTACGATCATGCAATGGCAATGTAGACGTGGTGGCACATGTCATGGTGGTAGTTGCATGGCAATATATCTCGGAATGACTTTGAAAAAGCCATAGTAGGTAGGTATGGTGGCTGTTTTGAGGGAGGCTAATGGTGGGTTTTGTGCACTGGCGAAAGTTGCACGGCACTAAGAAGATAGTGATGGTGGAAGGTGAAAGTGCATCTAAACCATGGACCCAACATTAGTCATTAAGAACTCATATACTTGTTGCAAAAATTTTATTAGTAATCGAAACAAAGCATTCAACGCATACTCCTAGGGGAAGGGTTGGTAGGTATAAACCATCGCGCGATCCCGACCGCCACGCAAAGGATGACAATCAAAAGACTAATCATGCTCAGACTTCATCACATAGCGGTTCACCATACGTGCATGCTACGGGAATCACTAACTTCAACACAAGTATTTCTAGATCCACAACACCTTACTAGCATGACTTCAATATTACCAAAACCACAACTCAAAACTAATTGAGATGAATCAAACTTCTCTAACTATTCAATGCACATGAAGGTGGAAGTTTTCGTATCCCTTTGGATAACTACCCCTTTTGAGACTACTTTCAAAGCATAGATCAACTACCAAGCCACGCACCACTGTGCTCTAAAATATATAAGTGAAGCACATAGAGCAAAAGTATCTAGCTCAAAAGATATAAGTGAAGCACATGTGAGCTGAATTGTCTACCGAAGGATATAAGTGAAGCTCGACAAAATCACGGTGAGTGCATGTATCTCTCTATAGGTGTGCAGCAAGGATGATTGTGACACAACAACAAAAATAAAAGACTCCTACAATACAAGACGCTCCAAGCAAAACACATAACATGTGGTGAATAAAAATATAGCCCCAAGTAACGTTACCGATGGATTGAAGACGAGAGAGGGGATGCATTCCCGGGGCATCCCCAAGCTTAGGCTTTTACGGCATCCTTGAATCAACTTTGGGTGCCTTGGGAATCCCCAAGCTTGAGCTCTTTCCACTCTTTATCTCTTTGTCCATAAGAACTTCACCCAAAACTTGAAAACTTCACAACACGAAACTTAAACAGAAACTTGATAACATTAGTAGGAGAAACCAAACCACCACTTCCTTAGGTATTGTAGAAAACTTAAATTCTACTTATGCTAACGTTGGGTTACTGTATTTTCAATCTTCCATGGCTAATACCCTCCGATACTATCCATAGTTTCATCAAAATAAGCAACCAACACAACAAAAACAGAATCTGTTAACAGCAGACCAGTCTGAAGCAATCTGTATATTTCGTATATTTCAGGTACTTCAAAAAATCTGAAAAATTACTACAGTCTGAATAAATTGCATATAAATCAGCAGCAAAAATAATCAACTCAAAAGCTCTTACATAATAAAAATTAAAATTCTTTTCGTGAGCAGAAAGTTTCTGTCTTTTTCCAGCATGATCAAACAATCATCACCAAGACTAATCATAACGGTTTTGCTTGGCACAAACACAAAAAGAAACACAAAAAACACAATCATAACAGAATTATGAAAGTGTGGAAAACATAAAACACGAAGCAAAAAGAAAACAAAAATTTATTCATTGGGTTGCCTCCCAACAAGCGGTATCGTTTAACGCCCTTAGCTAGGCATTGATTTCAATGATGCTCACATAAAAGGTAAGGATTAAAACACAACGAGAGCATCATGGAGCAAATGGCTAGCACATTTGAGTCTAACCCACTTCCTATGCATAGGGATTTTGTGATCAAACAATTTATTGGAGCAAGAATCAACTAGCATAGGAAGGCAAAACAAGCATAGCTTCAAAAATTTCAACATATGGAGAGGAAGCTTGATACTATTGCAATAAGTAGAAGCATATGATCCTCTCTCATAGTAATTTTCAGAAGCATCATGAATGAATTCAACAATATAACCAGCACCTAAGGCTTTCTTTTCATGATCTACAAGCATAGGAATTTTACTACTCTCCACATAAGGAAATCTATTTTCAAGAATAGTAGTGGGAGTATCGTAAAAGACTTGAGCACTACAAATTGTGTCCACAATGAAAAAGCAAGGTTTAGCAAAAGGGTTCTCGAGAGTATGACAAGTTTTATCATCCCTCTTCTTCAAAGCATAAGTATCCTCACAATAATCATCATAGATAGGGGGCATGCTTTCATCAAAATAATTTTGATCATTCAAAGTGGAAGAACTAAAAAGATCATCTTCATCAAATATAGCATCCACAAGCTTGTGGCTTTGCATATCATTAACATCATGGGTATTCAAAGAATTCATGCTAACAACATTGCAATCATGCTCATCATTCACATATTCTATGCCAAGCATTCTATGTAATTCTTCTTTTAGCACTTGAGCACAATTTTCCTTCCCATCATGCTCACTAAAGACATTGAAAAGATGGAGCATATGAGGCATCCTCAATTCCATTTTTTTGGAGTTTTCTAGAGAAAGAACAAGAAACAAAAAGATTCGATTGCAAGATCTAAAGATATACCTTCAAGCGCTAACCTCCCCGGCAACGGCGCTAGAAAAGACCTTGATGTCTACTACGCAACCTTATCCTTGTAGACGTTGTTGGGCCTCCAAGTGCAGAGGGTTGTAGGACAGTAGCAATTTTCCCTCAAGTGGGTGACCTAAGGTTTATCAATCCGCGGGAGGCATAGGATGAAGATGGTATCTCTCAAGCAACCCTGCAACCAAATAACAAAGAGTCTCTTGTGTCCCCAACACACCCAATACAATGGTAAATTGTATAGGTGCACTAGTTCGGCGAAGAGATGGTGAAACAAGTGCAATATGGATGGTAGATATAGGTTTTTGTAATCTGAAATTACAAAAACAGCAAGGTAACAAATGGTAAAAGTGAGCACGAACGGTATTGCAGTGCGTGGAAACAAGGCCTAGGGTTCATACTTTCACTAGTGAAGTTCTCTCAACAATGATAACATAATTGGATCATATAACTAGCCCTAAACATGCAACAAAGAGTCACTCCAAAGTCACTAATAGCGGAGAACAAACGAAGAGATTATTGTCGGGTATGAAACAACCACAAAGTTATTCTTTCTGATCGATCTATTCAAGAGTCCGTAGTAAAATAACACGAAGCTATTCTTTCCGTTCGATCCATCATAGAGTTCGTACTATAATAACACCTTAAGATACATATCAACCAAGACCCTAATGTCACCTAGATACTCCATTGTCACCTCAAGTATCCGTGGGCATGATTATACGATATGCATCACACAATCTCAGAATCATCTATTCAACCAACACATAGAACTTCAAAGAGTGCCCCAAAGTTTCTACCAGAGAGTCAAAACATGTGCCAACCCCTGTGCATAGGTTCCCAATGTCACGAACCCGCAAGTTGATCACCCAAACATACATCAAGTACTCACATGAATCCACGTGTGCCAACCCATATTCATAGGTTCCCAATTGTCACAAACCCGCAAGTTGATCACAACAAATAGACACGTGCAAGACATACATCAAGTGTTCTCAAAGACTCAATCCGATAAGATAACTCCAAAGGGGAAACTCAATTCATTACAAGAGGGAGAGGGGGGAGAACATCATAAGATCCAACTGTAGTAGCAAAGCCCATGGTACATCGAGATCAAGACATCTCAAGAACACGAGAGAGAGAGATCAAACACATAGCTACTGGTACATACCCTCAGCCCCGAGGGAGAACTACTCCCTCCTCGTCATGGAGATCGCCGGGATGATGAAGATGGTCACCGGAGATGGATTCCCCCTCTGGCAGGGTGTTGGAACGGGCTCCAGATTGGTTTTTGGTGGCTACAGAGGCTTGCGGCGGCGGAACTCCCAATCTAGGTTTCTTTCTAGGGGTTTCTAAATTTATAGGAATTTATGGCGGTGGAATTGCGTCAGTTGGGCCCACGAGGAGGTCACAAGCCTGCGCGCCACCACCGGGGGGGTGGCGGCGTGAGGGCTTGTGACTCCCTCGTGGCCCATCTGGCCTTCTCCCAAAGCTTCGGCGGTCTCTTTTGGTCCAAAAAACTCATCGTAAAGTTTCATTCCATTTGGACTCCGTCTGAAAATGGGCCAAAAACACGGAAAAAACAGAAACTGGCACTTGGCACTGAGTTAATAGGTTAGTCCCAAAAAAGATATAAAATAGCATATTCATGCATATAAAACATCCAAAGTTGACAAGATAATAGCATGAAACCATCAAAAGTTATAGATACGTTGGAGACGTATCAATCAGCTGGCCGTCCCTTTATAGGCCATGGGGAGGGTTGGATCTCCCTTGTAATGTCAAAGCCATGGCTCTTTTTAGGGCTACTACTCCCATCACTCTGAGTAATGGATCTAAGCCTAGTTTCCAGTTTGGTAGGTGGTTGGATGATCAGGCTCCAAAGGACATTGCACCATAGTTTTTTCTTCTTGCAAGGCACAAGCGTGGGGGTCATTATGAATGAGCTTAGAGGCAACCACTTAATTCACTCGCTCCAGGCTATTACCACCACTCTCCAGATCCACGAATATATTACTCTCTTGTCCCAACTTCACGGCATCCACCTTTCTCCCATGGATGATGATGACATTTTGTGGACTGCTTCTTCCTCGGGTTCATATACGGCCTCCTCCGTGTACCGACACTAGTTTGTCAATACCACTTCACCTTTCTTGTCCAACAAAGTTAGGAATGCCAAGTTGGACCCTAAATACAAGTTATTCATGTGGCTTCTACTGTCCCGGAAGGCCCTTATTGCAGACCAGTTGGCCATCATAGGCTGGCCTCATAACGAGGTATGTAAACTTTGCCTCACGTGGTATGAATGCCTTTTGACCCATGGAATTTGGGGAATCGTAACCACTTGGCTTCCCATAACCCTGGAACGCCCATATTTTCTCCTCTCTCGAGGATTGGTGGAACTCTCATACCCTCGGGCTTGCATGAGGTTTGGTCAAACGACCAACTATGTGCTTTGGAATGTAAATGCAAGGAGTGCAATATGCATACTTTCAATGCTATTTCGTGTATACTATACACGATGTGGCTTACCTTAGCACTCAGGATTTCAACCAAGTGTGTCGGGCCCGTGCGTTGGCAATGGAGCTCCCTCTCGCGCTATGTAGCATGTATATTTTTTCTGGCTACAAATGTAAATAACTCTTATACATTGTTTTCTCCTTTTCCTATCCACATGAAATGGGGAGATCAGCTGTTTTTCACGTCAAAAAGAGGGGGTGGGTGGGGTTCGGAGATCGAGAGAACTTCTAAGAGCATCTACAATTATGAATGGAAAACATGATTCCTAAACGATTGGGGGCGCACTCGGGCACATCCGCAAGGAGTGATCGGGCACGCCCCAAACTAGTGCCACTGCATCTGGACATCTCATACTAGATTCTTATATCCGTACAAAAGCAGGCAAAGTAAAACAAACCTACGTACTACGTAACTACTCTGTGTTGGAGATGTTGACTATCTCCATGCCCTTCAGCGGATACCAGCGCAACAGCTGCAGCTCCGCCCCCTCTGAGTGATCCGCACCAGCATCCTCCGCCGGTATCTCCGCGTCGAGCTCGTCGAAGAGCATGTCGGCCTCCGCCTGCTTCCACCAGATGAGCTCCCGGTTAGCCTCCACCTTCACCTCATCCTGGATGGACTCAATAATGGTGTGTTGCTCCGCCATCTCCTCGGCTTGGGCGACGGCGAACTCCGCATCCTCCTCCGCCATGTTGAACCCCGGAGCAGGCTCGTCCTCCTCCGAATCCTCCACCTCCATCGGCTCCCGCAACTGCTCTACCTATTCCTCCTCCGGCTATTGCTCCCCTCCTCCTCCGGCTACTCCTCTTCCTCCTCCTCCTTCGGCTCCGACGAGTCCGGAGACAGACCCGCAGTGATGCGCGCGGGTGCCTTTCTTGGATCTCTGCCTCGATCTGCATGCGGCACTACGGCGTGAGCAACGCGTAGGTCGTGATCTTACGTCGGACCATATCAACGTCGGAGAGCGTGGGAGAGCGTGGGAGAGGAGGAGGTCGGGCTCGGGTGGCGACGCAAAGAGTGAGGAGGTGAACGTGCTAGGGATGGGGAACGCCCGCCGGCTTAAATAGCCAAAATTTGGCCTTAGGCGGCGAGCCGGAGCTGCGCCACACGGCGTTCAAGCTGCATGATGGACGGGCATTCGTCGGACCATCGGGTTTTCGGGCGAGTCCGCGTGGGACCCCATCGGTAGGCCGACGTGGTGGGTGTGCCCCCGTATCTGCTCCATATTTGGGCTGGATATGAGGGGTGTCGGTCGGCCCGGGCGTTTGAGTATCGTTTGAGAGGCGCCTAGGTCGGACGAAGTTTTGTGACCGGTCAGTGATCGGACGGTCTACCCGGGCGTTTAAGATGGGTATGAGAGATCCACTTGTAGATGCTCTAAAGAAGAGTCTAACAAAAAACAAAAATAAGTGCGAGCCAACTCGTGGTTGGATGGTTAGAGGGATAGTGGTATCCCTTAACCCACCAGGTTCAAGTTCTCATGTTTGCATTATTCCTGAATTTATTTTAGGATTTTCGACGGTACACATTCAGTGGGAGAAAACGTTCATGTCAACAACCAGACGCCTATAGTGACTTCATAAATTTTAAGATGATATATAAGCTCAGTCTTTTGGAGATGTTCAAAGAGATATGATGTACGTGTGTATGTATACGCATACGCATGTATATCAACGTCTGTTTCTGTATGGTGTTAAAAACCCAGAAATAAGTTTATTATTTCTTTAACTAAGTGTATAGTTTAATAAAAATCAGCAATAAAAAAAGCAACATGTGTTTTTTAACACGATACAGACGCAAGCGTTCATATACACTCGCGTGCATTTACCCCTACGAACGCATGTATATTAGCGTCTGTGTCTGTATTGTGTTAAAAAACTCGGAAATAAGTTCATTATATCTTTAATTAAGTGTATAGTTTAATAAAAGTCAGCATTAAAAAAAGCAACATATGTTTTTTAACACGGTATAGACGCAAGCATTCATATACACGCGCATACACTCACCCCTACGAACGCACAACTGCACATCCTACCTCTATGACCATCTTCGAAAAATTGAGTCGGCATATCATCGACTCCTCCCACTGAATGTGCATCGTCGAAAATCTTAAAATAAATTCAGGAATAAATGCAAGCACCAGAATTTGAACCTTGCTGAATACCACAGTTCCTCTAACTATTCAGTCATAGGTTGGTTGATAAAAGCAACATGTGTTACATCCACATCTAATGGTACGGTTAACAAACATCTTAAAATGGTGATCAATGTACCGATTCCTGTTGCACCTTATATTTACATGAAACCCATTAACATCTGCACAATTCCGGGTTTTAGGGCGAGTCTGCGGTAAAGTGGCGTGCGTACCACGATGTCTCCATATCTGTCCCATATTTGGGTTAGATATGAGGGGTGCCGGTTAACGCGAATGTTTGAGGATCGTTTGAGGTGCCCGGCTGGGTCGAAGTTTGATGACCGGTCAGTGATCGGACGATCTATCCAAGCGTTTGAGACGGGTATGAGAGGTACGTTTGTAGATGCTCTAATGAAGAGTCTAACAAAAAAAACGAAAATAAGTACGAACCAATTCATGATTAAATGGTTAGAGGGATAGTGTTATCCCTAGCCCATCATGGTTCAACTCCTGATTCAACTCCTGATGCTCGCATTATTCCTTTAACTAAGTTTGTAGTTTAGTAAAAAACAGCATTCAAAAAACACATATGCTACATCGATATCTAATGGTACTGTTAACAAACATCTGAACGTGGCGATCAATGTACCGATTGTTATTGCACCTTAGACTGGCTTGGTTTGGGTGTATTTTTATATACTTGTATTTATTTAACAGGTGTATAATACTGATCATATTTGATTTTCAATTAGAAAGAAAAACGATCGGTGGAGGTTTGTATATTTTACACCGGTATTTGGTTGAGAAACGCCGATCCAATCAGGGCGTTATATTTACATGGAACCATTCACGTCTGCACATTTTATTCTACTATTCTTCACGTGGACACCTCGGTCGCTCCCTGTGCTAAAACAAGCGGGCTGTCGAGGAACATACTATAGACTACTAGAAACAAAGAAGACTTCAGACATCAGACTTATGAGGCGCTAAGCCTGAGCGACTGGAAGGAATGCTCGAGCTGAGCAGTCCCGCCGGCTGCCTGCCGGAGCAGATTCTTCACCGACTCCACCCACTCCTGCTTATGCACCCTGCTCTCGCACTCGAACTCGACCAGGCCCTGCGCCGTTCTCAGCCCGAAGTGTCGCTTCTCGGGCGCCGCCGCAGAAGAGTCCGGCATGCCACAGGACTCATGCCCCGGAGGCCACGCCGGCATGTCGTCATGGACGCCGTACACGACGCTCCTCTTCTTCTTGGAGAAGGCGCCGCCGATGTGCTTGCTCTTGAGCTTGACGATCACCTGCGACCTCTTGTTGATGTACACGGACACGCGCTTCCAGCGCAGAGCGCCTTTCCGGCTGCGCTTGAGCAGCGTCCCTTCCTTGCACCATATGTCCGTGCCGCAGCTGCCGGCCTTCTCGAAGGGCGCCACCGCCGCTTTGCTCCTCGCCTCCCGCTGCTCTCTCTGCCTCAGCGCCGTGGCTCCTCGTAGAGCTGCCGCCATTTAGCAATGTCACACGCCGGCACGCGTAACAAACAATCTCGTAGTATCTAGAGATAGTACGGCGTGCGTGTTTGCTCACCTGTGGCAGCGGCGGCGGTAAGGGTCATGAGGTCGCCGGGGCTCCGGACGTCGACGGCGCCCTCTACGGCGGAGGCCACCTGGTCGTGGTCTGCCCCGGCGAGCTCGGCAAACTCGATGCAGTGCGAGGCCAGAAGCTGCGTGGCGGATGCCAGCGCTGCGTCCATCTTGGCGTCCTCTGCGTCCTCCGGGTTCGCGGCTCCCGACGCGAGGGCAGCGACCGCGGCGGCCACGCTGGCCACGGAGACCGCCGCATGGACGCGCGCCCGCTCGGCACGGGCCTTGTCCACCCTGCTGCCACCGTCCTTGTGATGGAACCACCTTCCGATCGCGTGGTGGTGCCCAGAGATGGCGCTCCTGCTCCTGCAAGGCTGCACGCGCAAAACGTGGCACATGTCATCTTAATTTACAGAACTCTCAGACTGTACGTGAGCAGAGCACTTGGCATTTGCTTTGCTTGCAATCTTACACGCTTTTTGGGGCTGTTGGTGCCGGAGGCGGCGGCGAGCGCGAGCGTCTCCGGCATGAGCATCCCGGAGAGGCGGTCGACGACGAAGTTGGAGCTCCGCCTCCCGCCGCCAACCGCCAGCACCTTGGACAGGTCCGACGCGGAGACGCTCCACGACCGCGACAGGAACTCCATGGGCTCCACCGGCGTCTGCGGCGGCTGCACTGCGCCGCCGGCGCTGTCCATGAGCAGCAGGTGATCCCTCCTCTTGGTCCTCCCCAGCAGGTACCCTTCCATCCTCACTTGTCTATTACACCGTTCGCTCGCTGTCGCACTGTGTGTTGTTTGCTGCCTCCGGCTGGTGATGGATGCGTCGCTGATGCGTGCCTCGCCAGCTACTTATGGGGGCCCGGCGAGCTGAGGCCGCACGAAGCACGGGAAGGAGGCTGTTTGGGCGGCAGGACACACCAAGACGGAGCTGCCGCCCCTGTCGCGTCGCAGCGGCGGGGCGGGTGACACGTAGCACTGTAACGGCGTCGCTTGCGGTTGCGGAGTAGCCATTGCGGTCCGTGTACGCTGCACCTGAGAGATGGGACGGTGCGTAGGAGACAGGCTCGTCGGGATTTGGTCACTTCTCTTGCATGGTGGAGTATAAAAAGTTGGACGAACGAACGAAAGGACACATCCGAATCGTGAGCCAGCAAGCCCTACCGTCTTTGCTAATTTATTAGTACCTCCGTCCAAGTGTATAGGGCATGCGCGTAGTTCTAGGTTGTCAATTTAACTAGCTAAATATATATTATATGTGATAAAAATTACATATCAGAAACTACATTCCCACATAAATCTAATGGTATATTTTTTATTACATATAATATATATTTAGCTAGTTAAATTGATAACCTAAAACTACGCGCATGCCCTATACACTTGGACGAAGGTAGTACTGTAGTTCAGTTCTGTATTACTGTCCGGACCGGCCAGCCGAGAGATGAATCTCAAGTCGGAGCAAACGGACATGAGTCCGATCGTGGGACGGGCTCCAAAACATCCAATTTGTCACTTGACTTGCCAAATGTCTGCAGTATCTGATGCCACATATATTAAACAACTATAATGCTAGACTCATAGGCTGCCTCAGGGCTAGTCATAGTGAGGGATAACTTCAAATTGTTTAATTAACGCGCTTGTTCTTCTCTCAAAACCAGATTAATAATGCGAAGTTCAAATATGAAAAAAAAAATTATTTCTATATTTTCCAATAATTGATCTTGTGATGCAATCTAGTTTTTCATGTATCTCTTTTTAGTGTAGGAGCCAGGTTGCCAACTAGCTTAGAGCATCTCTAGCAGATCCCACATAAATGATCAAATCCGTAATTTTTTTATATTTTACAGTTTTGGTCGTAAAAAGTGTGCAGAACAAAAACCGCACATGTGGTTCAATTCATAAAAAATTGAAGGAGCACGGTAAAGCCACAGCCAAAACCCTTATTTTTGAAGGTTGGAAGACCGATTCTAGGGGGGGCCGTATACCGGCCAAACATCGTCGGAGCAAACACGCCGTCGTGGAGTTTGTCGGAATCCGCCCTAAACTTATCGGAATTCATCACCGCACGTCGGGAAAAGCCGATGGACGAGCTCGACCTCGCCATGGCCTCGCGTGACCTCAGCATGGCCGTCGAAATCCTCCCAGCGCGGCAGGCAAAGGGGCACGGCTCGGACAGCGCGGCTGGCAACAGAGCAAGTCGCTCACGACGGAGGCGACGGGGCATGGCCGGCGGACAACAAGGCGTGGCCGACGAGGCTGGGCGCGACTGGCGTGGTGATGGGGCGCAGTCGACGGGGACGGGCTGCGGCCAACGGGCGACGGAGCATGACCGACGGACAACGAGGCGCGGTCGACGGACAACGGGGCGCGTCTGATGGGGTTGGACGCGGTCGGTGTGGCCAACACGGTCGGTTGGAGGAAGGGGCGGCGACCGTCGGACCGGAGGAATGAGCTCTTTACCGTAGTTTTACAGTTTCTTTTCGGACATAGCCAAAATGAATCTTTAAAATGTTTTTTACGATGTCAAGATGTTCTTAAAACCGCCTTTTAGATCTTCATTGGGCTTTTAAATAGAAAAGTCAAAAAAGTAAAGCAATCCTGCAGTAATCATGCCCGCATGCATCCCACATTTTTTAGAAATATGCATTTCTGCTTTTAAATATTCCTCGGTTTCTTTATGTAAGTTGTATTTGTTTTTTAAAGGTCAAATGAGTGCATGTTTGACCAATTTTTAAAAAATAATAATAAATATCCATAATATGAAATTTACATCATTTGATCCGCTCATGAAACATAGTTTCATATTTTATCTATTAGGTATTACAAAGTTGTTATGTTATTTTATAATCTTGGTCAAACATTTAAATGATGGGTTTGCATGGAAACCAATACACATAATATTCTAAAACAGATGGAGTACGAAGCAATCAAGCCACACGAATTATGCCGAGTCAAAGCTTTGCTACTTCTACGAAAGTTATTAACGTAAACTGACATATGAGATGATCTGGCATGATTGGTTGGAAGAAGATGTAGCATTTTTTGTCCTCGGCATGACCGATTTAATCCAACTTCAATCCAGTTTGTGATTTAATCTGGTACATGACCGGTTTATTGGGGTCAACCTTTCTCTACACTTCCTCCTCCATCAGATCATAATGCAGCCAATGTGGAGTTAACTCCTTCGTCTTTTTCACGGCATTAGAACATTTACGGTGGGACGCCTCAAATGATCAATTATACGTCTGTGAACGCGTTCGTCAGTGACCAGGCAGAAGAGAGAAGGAAGAAAAGTGATCCAATCAAACCCCTCCTATTATTCCTATACGTCCGGATTGTCGGCTGCTCCACAATATCGACCCCATGCTAGGGCAAAGTCCATGATGTACCAAAAAAGACATAATTTATGTAGCGGACGAACAAAAAATTTAAAGAAACACACTTCCCTCTATCATTACTAGCAAAACAGCTCGTGCGTTGTAACAAAAAAAATAACGCATGCTCCTAACTCAATAACCGAGATTCAAGACCCTAATAAGTCCACGTTCTTTATTTTAACATGACATCAGTGCCCATAAAATTAAAGGCAATTGAACATGTCAATTCTAATCTCTCTCTCTCTCGGCATAAGATCAGAAATTTATTTCATTTTCCCCTATGAGGTTTTGCCGTCACGTGCATGTGTGTTTATAGATGATTTTTTCGTCTCCAATCTGATTTTGCTGAGGTGTTCATTTTCTATCTGAATTTACACCGATACGAAATAAAGACGTATCGTGCATTATGATTAAGGTTGCACCCTAAACAATGTGTTAAAATATTTACAGGTAAAATAACATAATATTCAGATTCTACACATTTTTAATCAATTTTCTTATATAACATGTTTAAATTGAAGTTACGGTTTATAAAATACGACTTAAAAACACATGATATGGATTGTAGGTTGAATTTAAGAAACCGAGGGGCTTTTGCGAAACGCAAAACATTTTCTTTGGGTCACTTAAAACAGTATGGAGAGTTAATTATCAAAAATCACAAGGGGATTTCTACAAAATGAAACGTTCTTGTTTGTTTGCACTTAAATCTGTACTGCGCCAGGTGTAACTATAGGGGATTTTCTCCAAAATTGTCGACGATGTATGGACAGAAGCAATCGATAGTTTATTATTAGGTACTCCCTCCGTCCCTAAATATAAGACCTTTTAGAGATTTCATACTACATACGGATGTATGTAGTCATATTTTAAAATGTAGATTCACTCATTTTACTCCGTATCTAGTCTATAGTGAAATTTCTAAAAGGTCTTATATTTAGGAACGGAGGGAGTAAATATTAGGTATAGATTAGCGGTAGATGGATTGTAAAAGACAACATCGCCCTTTTATTTTGTTAGGAGGGGGGTGTAGAAATGAATACCTTTTTGGAATTGCGGAGGTGAATTAAACTTGGTTAAGTTCAGTTTTTTTACTGGAATGGAGACGGAAAATGAAAAAATTGTTCGGATGGGACACACATGAAAACAAAACTTTTTATGTTTATGTGAATATGAAATTTCCGTTTTATGTTCGCTTTGTGACCCAACCATCAAGCAACACACAATGACATAACGAGCGTACCAAAATGTCCCATGTGAGCCCAACTTCTACTACCACACACTTACTCAAATAGACACACGCAATTGTCCATTGATATTTCAATACTATACTATTCTTCTAAAAAACATAATCATTTTAGTTTTAGCCATTTTAATAATTCATTAATTTTTGTTTGTGTTTTTATAGTTGGTTCAAGGTTTTTTTAATTCCAGTCAACACCCATTTGCATTGTCTTGTTCGCTCCCTCTCCATGTTAGTTTTCGATAATACTTGTTTGCATACTCCTTTGTGTTATTTATGTACTTTTTCTCCTTTTCGGAAAAAAAATGGAAATAAAATGTGGTAGCACCTTGTTTCGTCTCTTTCTGCTATATTTTCATCTCTTGCGGTAAATATAATTTTACTTACCAGTTTTTGGGCTTTATTTTAGGTGGTTTAGATTTTATTTAGTATTGCCTTCCTCCTTGGGAGAGATCCGTGAGGATCTTACTTGGGTTTAATAAAGCTTCTCTTCATGCCAAGAAGATGGATGCCGGTGATTATGCTATCAAGTTTCACGTGTGGTCAAAAGTTGATGGTTTTGATTGGGCTCTCACTGCGGTTTATGGAGGGGCGCAACATGAGCACAAGCCCGCCTTCCTTGCTGAATTGGAAAGTATCTATGGGGATAAGAATTTGTCCATTTTGATGGGAGAAGGTTTAAATAGTATTCGTTGGAGCGACGAGAATAATAACGATAATTTTGATGGTAGATGATCATTCATGTTTAATACTATTTTTGAGAATTTTGACTTGCGAGGAATAACTATTACAGGTCGACGATATACTTGGTTAACAATCTAGACAATCCGAGATATGAAAAGTTGGCCCGTGTTTTACCAATTGTGGAATGGAAACACAAATTTCTTTTGTAATGGTCCGGGCATTACAAAGGAGTTTGACTGGTAATACATCCTCACTCATTGACACTCGTGAAGAATATCATGTGGGGAACAAGACGACCTTCTCTTTTGAATTGTTGTGGTATGAAAAGAAAAAAAATCTGGAGTTTGTGGCTTCAGAATGGGCCAAAAAATAGATGTAACATAAGTGTTGAACGATGGCAATACAAAATCAGCCATTTTAGACTATTTTGCAGGGTTGGGCTAATAAGAGTGGGTTTTATAAAGTTGAAAAAGGAAGAATCATTAGCCTTATTGATGAGTTAGACATTAAGCCCGAAGTGACACCCACCTTCTCAATAGAGCGTGCCACTAAAAGAGAGGTTGAAGAGAGTTTGATTAAACTTATGAGGGGAGAGGAGACCAAATGTGCTCAACGTGTCAAAGTAAAGGAGGTGTGGGAGCGGGATAACAACACTCAGTTTTTCCATTTGGTTTCCAATGGAAACATAGAAATAAGAAGACAATTCAGCTTAAACAAGATGAGGGCATCATTGTAGGTCAAGAAAACTTTACTTCCTACATCTCAAACTTTTATAAGAAGCGTCCCAAAGCCCATGTGCCTAAGTTCATGTCAACAGATGCAAACATGATTGGGCGTATTCCGTGGTTTGTCCCGAAGAGAATGTGTGTTGACAACGCCTTTCACGGAGAAGGAAGTTCATGAGGCGATATTGCAAATGAACAATAAGAAGGTGATGGGGGCTAATGGATTTCCTTCGAAAATCTACGGTTAAGGGAGACTTGTTGCCAATATTTCATGATTTGTTTAATGGCGAATTTTAGTTGTTTAAGCTTAATTTTGGAACGGTTACCTTGCTACCCAAGAAGAAAGAGGTTGTGCGAATTGAGCAATTTAAGCCTATTTTCTTTCTTGATGTTAGTTTTAACTATATTTTTTACCAAGTGGATACAAATCAACTAATTGTGATAGGCCATACCGTGAGTTGCTTTACACAAGCTCTCTTCATGCATGGGCGCCGCATTCTAGAGAGGGTGCTTGTATTGCATGAAACTATTCATGAGATCCGTTCTAAGAAACTCGATGGCGTTACCTTTAAAGTGAATTTTAGAAAGGCTTGCAATAAAGTTAAATGATGTTTTATGCAACCCCAGGCATTGCAAACGAAGGGTTTTGAGCCTACCCGACGGCAACAAGTTCAAACTTTTCTTCATGGAGGTAGTGTGGGGATCAAGGTGAAAGGTCACATTGGGCATTCTTTTCAGACCCAGAAAGGTCTGTGATAAGGTGATTCTTTGTCGCCGGTACTTTTAATACCGATCATCTTTCAATTTCCACATCTTATTGTTAGTAACTAACAACGGGATCTCGACACTCTTGATAATTCCCACATATTTATGAAAATCTGCATCGAGCGAACCTTTTATTCCTGCATATAATTCCATTTCTTCATGATACATTACAAAATTCCGAGGCGAGACTTTTATTGGGATCGTGTAATAAGCACCTTCTATCTCACCTTGCCCAGGGGAGCAAATCTCGGTTTTTAAGCAACGACATCGAGATAATTTTGAACCATCTATATTGAGAATTATACCCGTAAGTTATTTTTATTGTCATCCAATTACAGTGTGGTGTTTGAAAAGCCCGAAGTAACCAACCGATATGTTGGTATACGATATTCGCATGATCTAATGATGTAAGTAAACATTAACATGTTATATGAAACACTGATAACATAATAAAGACGTGATCTCAAAGTAATTCATAAATTTGGTCTATCTAACACCCGTTTTATGATAACAATGGGTTCTCATTGTTGAGGGCATCCTTGTTTTTCTTTTGACAATGCCTATGGTTAGAAAAACAAGATCATAAAAAAATACATGAGCTAGTTTTAAAAGAATGAATCGAGATCCATTTGATGTTTATTTTTTCACACATGCAATTGAGTTTTTCCTAAACTCGTATTCATAAGAGCATCTACAGCTGGATTCCTTAAACCTGTCTCAAATGTCTAGACAGCCTGCTTGGTCAGTGACAAGTCACAAAAAATCGATCCAGCCAGACCCCTCATATCCATCTCAAACATCAGGACTGACGACACCCTTCAAATCCATCTTAAATATGGGAACGATATGAGGGCTCGCGGACGCGGCCGGTGAGTCCGTCACATAGGGCACGACCTCATCCCAAAGAATTTTTTTTTCTCTTTCTTTATTCATTCTTGTATTTCTCTCTCTTCTTCTCCACCAACCACGTGCAAGTAATAGGACATATGAGAAAAATACGAAAAATATGAGAGGTGCGGTTGTGCGAAGAAACGATAGGGGTTCAAAATTACATGGATCCCGAGCTCGAGACACAAACTCTCCGAGAACGGGGCAGGTCGGACTGGGAGGGAGAGGGGGGATGGGATAGGAGAGTAAGAAGATGAACAATACGTGGAAAAGAAAGGATTGAAGAAAGAAGAATTCGTTCTGGCCGCTTCCAACGTCCCGAAGCCATTCTGAAAAAGAAAACCAGTTCACAGGCAGTCCCTTTTTTTTTCTTTTTGTTCCAAACGAGGACTGCCGAACGAAAATATTTTATATGGAATTGAATCGAAAGGGAAACACGAAGGCCGTGACCGTGACACACCATTTGTACACAACCTTTGATCATCACATCACACTACGAAGAGCAAAGCAACGATGCAAATTCAGAGACGGGTCGAGCATCCGTTCGGCTCATGCGCCAATTCACGCGTAGTCCTGGTCGGCGACTGGCTGGTAGGACGCGATGAACACGTCGCCGTACACGAACCCGGCGAGGCCACCTCCGATGAGCGGCCCGACCCAGTAGACCCAGTTGCCAGCGAAGTTGCCGGCGGCGACGGCCGGGCCGAAGGAGCGGGCGGGGTTCATGGAGCCCCCGCTGAAGGGGCCGGCGGCGAGGATGTTGGCGCCGACGATGAAACCGATCGCGATGGGCGCGATGGTGCCGAGGGACCCCTTCTTGGGGTCCGCCGCCGTGGCGTACACCGTGTACACCAGCGCGAAGGTGATGACGATCTCCATCACCACGCCCTCGAACTCGTTCATGCCGGCCGCCACAGCGTGCGTCGGGATGGCCTGCGTTTACAGTTCACCGGTAAGTTGGACGGCAAATTGCACGGCAGGCAGTGTGCGATCACATCGTGCGGCAAGTACCCACCTTTCCGTGGGTGACGAACTTGAGGAGGAAGCAGGCGGCGGCAGAACCGAGCAGCTGGGCCACCCAGTAGAAGATCCCGGTGAGGATGGTGATGTGGCCGCCGACGGCAAGGCCGAAGGTCACGGCGGGGTTGAGGTGGCCGCCGGAGATGTTGGCGGCGATTGCGACACCGACGAAGAGGGCGAAGGCGTGGGCGATCGCGATCGCCACAAGGCCAGCCGGGTCGAGGGCGCCGTCCTCGGTGAGTTTGCCTGCACGATCCAAATCATCACTTACTAGCGCTGAAGCACTGAACTGTGTACTACGTGTCATACATTCATACTGATCGCCAATGGATTTACAGAGAGGGTTCACACTTTGACGGACTAACCATAGGCAATGGCGGACCCAACGCCGGCGAACACGAAGAGGAGGGTGGCGATGAACTCCGCCACGTACGCCCTGATGGACGTGGCGCTGAAGGAGTCACCGCAGCTCCCGAATGCGAGCTTCACCATTCTGCTTTCACTCTCTCTTACCACCCTGGAAAATTATTGTCTGTACTACACACTCAAAGAGGGCTTATGGCTTTAACACTGATGAGCGAAGTTTCTTCAACATTAGGACCCTTTTATACACGCGAAATCGTGCTAACAGCTTAATGGCCAGCTCCATTTGCGGACTAGAGTATTTCAGGGCGGTGCGGATGATTACCACAAACTGTTTAATTTAAGGATTAGCTTGGTCTATGATTGGTACTACTAGGCCGCCCAACCGCACTTTGCATTGTTCAAATGTGTCGTTGCTATTATGAACTTCTAGATAGTATTTTATCTCATCCTGTGATGAGATAATATTTGGTTAATGGGGGCAATTAGATCGCTGGGAGGTTTCGCTGGGCCGTCCTTGTTGCATCTGTTGATGCTTCTCATGAAACCAAGTCAAGTTATTCAGCTGATCAGCTCGATCTCTCAATGCTTTCTGAACTTTTATATACTTCGTAAAGTTGAAATCATGTTCGTTTTAAATGGCACTTTATCGGCTTGATTGATCAAATAGCTATTGCTAAACAGTTGCTCAAATGTGTTATGGAGCTGGTTCGGTGAACTTTCCCATAAGTTGTCAATGTTTGGGCTGTTTGCAAAAATCCCAATAAAGTCCATGCAGAATGTTCACGGGTTACAACACTACGAACAGTTCTGTCTGATAATGCAGATTTCAAATACTCCCTCCGTCCATAACTAGTTCTGATACATTCATTTATATCCATATCTGCGACAAGTAATCCGGAACAGAGGGAGTACCAAACACATCCTGGTTTAAGAAAAAACTGAACTGCCATTGGGTAGTGTATGCTGTAGACAGAAATCTGTCTTCTATGGTTCTCCATAACAGGATAAATATTAATATTGAAAAACTGCATCATTTCGCAACTTTGTGCATACTGTATTAATAAATTTTGTTGGTGATGTTTTGGAATATTACGGAACTTCAGAATATGTTAGCATATTTTTTGGCCTCTCTGTGGTACACTTAACATGCATTAATAGGTGGCGAGGTTTTATGTGGTGTAGCAAACAAAATTGCTCCTCGGGGAGTCATCACTTTACTCAATTTTACCCAGCCTGTCTGTTCCAAACAATGTCGGAAACTGTTTACTCCTTTGGGGAGTATATCGTTTAACAGTGGACCAGGAAGAGCTATTTTCAATTCAGCTAAGCAATGTTTACTAGATACACTAACTAAAATATGGTGAAAAAAGTGAATATTTGAATAGTTTGGCCAAGTGATGAACGTGACAGCAACCAATGGAGAATTCTGCGTCCTCCAAAGTCGGCAGGTCAAACGATGTAAATTCTGCCAAGTTAGCATTAGGTACAGCAATTGAAAAATTGTAGTGATGATTAAGACTTAGTCCCTTGGTTTATTCATTGTGAGATTTCTAATGCCTTTCCTTCGAAGGAAATTGGGGTTTCAAAGAGCATTCTTATTGCGCTGATATCGGAGTTCTTGATTCTTGAAACTACGGTTGCCGGCAGTGGCGGATCCAGGACCCAGGCGGGGGCGGGAGAGAAGGGGGGGGGGGAGCTTGCCCAGGGGCGTGAAGAATGAACACAATGTTGACTACTATAACATCTCATGCACTGTTGTGACACTGTAGCAAGCCTAGGGCCCGGGGATTGGCCCAATCCTAGCTCCGCCCCTGGTTGCGGGATGGTGATAATCGATAGAGAAGAACTTTTTTTGCAACAATGACGCTTCTGAATTAGCGGGTAGACACCCCGATGACCTGTTGTTTGTGTGGATTTCACTTTAGGTGTAATTTCAATGGAAATTCATCGTTTCATTCCTTTCGGACAGAGTATTTCATTACTTTTTGTAGTACACAAAAAAATCAAATATTTTTTACATTATTTTGTGAATTATCAAAATATTTGGATGGATCACAGTCAATTTCAAGTGAATATTTCGACCCTTTGGCCGGAATGAAAATCGAAATCACTGAATTTCAGTGAAATTCAATAAATAAATGAAACCCACTGTGACATACTAATGCGCATCGAGCTCTAATCCCAGCAAGTCAAAGTCTTACCAGAGAAAGATGTAAGATGTTGTGTTCCCAGTCACGCAAGCCATGCGCAAACCATGATGTCATTCAAACACAGTACTTAATAGGCTTGAGAAAGTTGCAAGAATCTTCCGGAATATTTCATACTATATTATCCTGCCGTTCTGCGACGCCAGCAAGTTTGCGACTTGCTAGAAAACGTTTTGGCGGTGCAGTGGGTAGCTCTTTTTGGTTACGAACGGAGGCTCATAGGCACTAACTTGCAGGGATTAGGTTTGTTTTCCGCTTGTCCGGGTCTCTTGATTATTCAGCGGCAGCACTAAGCCGTGGCGTGCTGTCGTTTAATAAGACACCTTTTGTTCTTTACAGATTTATTATACATTAGGCTTCATTATTTATTTTTGAAAAACTATGGATTTATTTATCTTCAATCATGATAGTACAGTGAACAACACAAATAATGAAAATACATTTAGATATATAGACCACCTACCGATATATCTGGCCATGGGCCGGGCCGGGCCGGGCTTGGGCCAGGCCCTAAAAAGCCCACAGTAGAAAACTGAGGGCCAGGCCTTACCATGGAGCCTACTTTGAAGCCTAAGCCCGACCCATCTGTTGAAAAGCCCGTCGGACTTGGGGTCGTGGGCCGGGCCTCTTCCTTAAAATCAGAATATGTCAAGCCCAAGCCCGGCCCGGCCCAGCTGGTAGGCTCAAAACTCAGGTCCAAGTCCGGCCCACGGGCAAGCCCATAGGGCCTAGGCCCTGGATTTTGGGGGCGGGCCTAGGCGGGCTGGCATGGCCGGGCCGGAGATGGCCAGGTATGCCTACCGACGACCACAAACACTAAAACGAGTCGGAGGAGTGCCGCACTAATCGTCCCTCCCTCGTGAGAGCCAAAGAAAACTTGTTATAATAGAGAGTTAGGAAGTCGTCGTGTTAAGGCATCATAGAATCAACGCACTAGAACATCAACCACAGTTGATGAAGAGTAGAGTAGATCGGAAGGATCTAAAGTGAGGACACACGAACGTAGACAAACTATGAACAGATCCGAGCAGATCCAGCAATACAGTTCCACCAGAGACACATCTTCACGACGATTCTAGGCACACCACCGACACGGTGGCTAGACGGGAAGAACCTTATTCCTTCTTCAGGGAACCGGCATTGTCTTGCTTTCCTGAACAAGACACAAACTCTAATAAAATACAAAAAAAAACTAAAAAGGAAGCCCTCCCGCCGGCAAAGACCGGGTTCCACCGCGCATCCATGGCCCTAAGGCCACTGGAGACGAGGTGGATCAGCGCCAGCACCGGCGAGAGACGAAAGAACCCTAAGTTTTTCACACCAGCATATGTGTAAGTATACCATGCCATATACATGTAAATATCTTAGGCTTCCTTCGGTTCATAGATAGAAAAGTCATAACAACAAGAAAATTATAGAAAATAAGATGACATGTATCTTAAATTCTATAAAGGAAAAGAAAAAAAGAGTCGTCTTTTTGGTCATTTCATAGGATTTTTTTCACTAAATTTAGACTAATATTTATTTTCCTACACTACAAGAAATATGCTCATACATGACGCAATATTTTCATCGCTACATCGTCACGGTTTTTAATTTACAACGATCTTACGACAAAAAACCAAGCGTCGAAAACGAGGCGTAAAAACAGACAGAAGCGACGTTTTGATCAAATCGCCGTAACTTTTACGACGATTCCTGGATCGTCGTAACCTTTACGACAATCCTAAATCGTCGTTGGAAATCTAACCCAATCCTACGTGGTAAAATTATGACGAAATCAAAACGTCATGGCTGTAATGAGCACAACCCATTTCAATTGATCACATGGGCTAGTTTTATTTTTTGGGGCTTTTCTTATTGGGCTTCTTTTGGGGCCTTAGCCTAGTTACACCCACCTCTAGTATTTTGTTTCGAATTTTTTTCATCATTATAATTTGGGCCCTGGCCTTTTAGTGTCCAAATACATTTGGTCCAGTTCAGTTTTGGTCTTTTTTCATTTTTAAATTCACCAACTTTTTTCTTTTCTTTTATGCCGTTAATGGATCTATAAATAACAACACATACAACTTTAAAGCCCATACACATAAATCTGAAGCATCTCTAAATGACAGCCCACACCACAAAGTTTGAAGCACATTCCAAGATCTGATAATATAGCCAAAACCTGTAGCACAACCAAAATGTGCTATCAAACCTGTAGCACAATCTGGTACAAAATTACACAACCAAGTGCACAACATCCGCTACCAAACCAAGTGCTATCACAAAATCTGCTACCAAACCAAGTGCTTGTTGGGGAATGTTTCATGGGAAACAAAATTTTCCTACGCACACGAAGACCTATCATGGTGATGTTCATCTACGAGAGGAAGATTGGATCCACGTACCCTTGTAGATCGCTAAGCGCGAAGCGTTAAGAAACGCGGTTCATGTAGTGGTACAACTTCGTGATTCAAATCACCGTCGTCCCACGATCCGTTCCGATCTAGCGCCGAACGGACGGAACCTCCGCTTTCAGCACACGTACAACTCGATGACGATCTCGACCTTCTTGATCCAGCAAGAGAGACAGAGAAGTAGATGAGTTCTTCGACAGCGTGACGGCGCGCCGGTGGTGGTGATGATCTACTCCTGTAAGGCTCCGCCCGAGCTCCGCAGAAATCCGATCTAGAGGAAGAACTACGTGGTATAAGTTTGAGTTGCACGTGGCAAAGTTGTGTCTCAAAAGCCCTAAAACCACCAATATATATAGGAGGAGGGGAGGGGCTAGCCTTGGGACTCAAGGGAGCCCCAAGGGCACCGGCTGATTGGGAGGAGGTGGACTCCTGCCCCAATTCGGTTTGGGGGAAGGAGTCCACTCCTTCCTTCCCACCTCCCTCTTTCCTTGTTTTTTCTTTTCCTTTGGTTTTTTCCACTTGTGGCGCCATAGCCCTCTTGGGATGGTCTCACTAGCCCACTAAGGGCTGGTGCGCCACCCTAGGGTTACTGGGCTCACTCCCGGGTGGGTGGGCCCCTCCCGGTGAATACCCGGAACCCATTCGTCACTCCCGGTACAGTGCCGGTAATGCCCGAAATCTTTTCGGTGACCAAATGAAACCATCCTATATATCAATCTTAGTTTCCGGACCATTCCGGAAACCCTCGTGACTTCCGTGATGTCATCCGGGACTCCGAAAAACCTTCGGTCACCAACACATATAACTCACCTATACTAAAACATCATCGAACCTTAAGTCTGCTCACTCTGCGGGTTCGAGAACTATGCAGACATGACCCGAGACACTCCTCGGTCAATATCCAATAGTGGTACCTGGATGTTCATATTGGATCCTACATATTCTACAAAGATCTTATCGGTTGAACCTCTGTGCGAAGTTTTCATATAATCCCGTATAACATTCCCTTTGTCCTTCGGTATGTTACTTGCCCGAGATTTGATCGTTGATATCCTATACCTATTTCAATCTCGTTACTGGCAAGTCTCTTTACTCGTTCCGTAATACAAGATCCCGTGACTTACACTTGAGTCACATTGCTTGCAAGGCTTGTATGCGATGTTGTATTACCGAGTGGGCCCCGAGATACCTCTCCGTCACACGGAGTGACAAATCCTAGTCTTGATCCATGCTAACTCAACGGACACCTTCGGAGATACCTGTAGAGCACCTTTATAGTCACCTAGTAACGTTGTGACATTTGATACACACAAGGTATTCCTCCGGTGTCAGTGAGTTACATGATCTCATGGTCATAGGAATGAACACTTGACACACAGAAAACAATAGCAACAAAATAACATGATCACATGCTACGTTCATAGTTTGGGTCTAATCCATCACATGATTCTCCTAATGAAGTGATATAGTTATCAAGTGACAACACTTGTATATGGTCAGAAAACCTTAACCATCCTTGATCAACTGGCTAGCCAACTAGAGGCTTGCTAGGGACATTGTTTTGTCTATATATCCACACATGTGTCTATGCTTTCATTCAATACAATTATAGCATGTATAATAAACGATTATCTTGAAACAGGAAATATAATAATAACTATTTTATCATTGCCTCTAGGGAATATTTCAACAGTGCTATCTCCATATGTTATCAAGTGCACAAAAACTGCTACCAAAATCTGTTTTGCTTGATGGACGATGCTTGGTCAGAACTGTTAGAGCATATATCTCCATATGTGGTTTTGGTAATTGATGACAATTTCTATGGACTAATGGTTGCCTTAAGTTATATTTATAGGATTTGTCCATAGGCATTTCTTGAAGTCCATCTATCGGGTTCAAGGAGTTTATATGATGACCAAGATGTTATTCAAGGTATTATCCAAAGAATGGTCATAGAAACACTAGGTTGATCAAGATCTCAGACAAAGAGTAAATCAAGATGATCAACACACAAAGCGTATAAGATGTACCGAGAGGGATCAAGTGATCCCATGATATGGTAAGCATTGTCCATTACGTGTTTGTGTACTAACCCATGGTCTTTGTGAGACTCCTATGTGGGGGTTATGTGTGTTTCCATTGGGCTTGCGTCAAAAGGAAGATCTCATACAACCCATGAAGGATGACGTCAAGTGGTGATCGTCATCAAGATTGTGGTGTGCAAGTTCAAGTGGATCAGCACGAATATATCATTGAAACTATTGTCAATGATCATGTGTTGATAAGGACAACCTCATGTGCTAACAAGGACAAGATCAAGATAAGCATTCCTGAGCACTATATGCTTGATTCTTGTGGATGTTCACATGGTGGACAAATGAAGATGAATACATAAGCTAGGCTTTCCGCATTATGTATGGGAAAGCTACTTGAAGACTTCATCATGTCTTTCTTTCAACTTGAGCCAAGAAGGAACAACAACATCAAGCTCAGGTGAAAGGGCTAACTCAAAGGTATCAGTTCCTTTGACGTTAGTTGTGCGGAGTGATGATCAGCGAATAAAAGTATACACTCAAGTATGGATCATCAGTACTCTTTTATGATTCTTGAGTCCTTAGGGATCCCGCACTATTAAGAGGGGATCACAGGTTTTGCGATGAACTTGCTCAAACTACATCATCACTCTCTGATCAGACCACATCTCCACTGTTTTGTTGTTATCTGAAAACAGAACCAGTGCCTCGGACATCCGGCTTTCTCCGGACGTCCGAGGACCGGATGACCGACTAGTTCGGATATCTGGAATCCTATACCAGAGTAATCAGAGCCATATAACTCGGACTTCCGGCTCCCTCCGGACGTCCGAGGCCTGGATGTCCGGCCAAGTCCCGGAAATCCGGAAGCCTGCACCAGTAGAAGTTGAGTTCTATATCTCGGAAATCCGGCTCCCTCCGGACGTCCGAGCGTCGGACGTCCGACACCCGTCGGAAATCCGGAACCTACCACCGGTAGAAGTTGAGCTGTATAACTCGGATTTCCGGTCCTCTCCGGACGTCCGGTGGCTGATAAATTCAACATAGGTTCAGTCGTATCTACAGGCCTCGGACGACCGACCCCTGTCGGACGTCCGGTCGCTGTTTAATTCAAAATAGTTTTAGTCGTATCTACAGGCCTCGGACGCCCGACCCCTGTCGGACGTCCGACCCCTCGCGGACGCCCGGACTTCCGACAACTGTCGGACGTCCGGACCCTGTGTGACTTAAAGTGTCCCCAACGGCTCTTTTTCTCTCCCCACTATAAATACCCCCCTCCCACTTCGTGAGAGGGTTGCCCAACACAGCCTTATCCTCAGAAGAACACATTTCCACCTCACACACATTTGCTCACTCCAAATCTTAGATCCCAAGAGCATTTGTGAGCCCCTTTGAGAGTTTTTCCAATCAAAATATAGATCGTCTCCCTCTCCTTCTCTCAACCCAAGCTATTTGTGATTTGAGAAAGTTTTGAGCATTCCCCGTGATCTTGTTACTCTTGGAGGTTGGAGACTCCTAGGCGGTAGGAGTTCTTCGGAGAGGAATCAATCCGTGTGATTTCCCCCGGAAAAGTTTGTGAGGGTTTGGAAGCCACCTCAAAGGCTTACCACTAGTGGTTGAGAAACGCCTTCGTGGTGTTATCTCAAAGGGAGAATAGGGTGAGCCTTCGTGGCGTTGGTGTGCCTTCGTGGTAACATCCACCTCTCTAACGGTGACTAGCTTCCCTCCAAGGAAGTGAACATCGGGATACATCTTCGTCTCAGTGACCTTGGTTATCCTTAACTCTAACTCCTTACTTATGGTTTACTTGTTTTATTTGAGCATACATACATTGCATATTGCTTGTGCTCATTATATTGTGTTGGACATTTCTTGTACAAGATTAATCATTCAAGCATACCCTCTATATCCACACGTTCATACTTGCATCCCTTGATACATCGTGTTGATATAGTGTGATCTAGTATCTTGTGTTGTTCACCTACTTGTCGTGTGATATAGCTCAAGTAAGTTTATGTAACTTACTTGTGCTTGTTAGTAACTGTATTGTGTCCATCTTGGTAGATCGTGTTGTTGATACACGTTGCAGTGCCTAGTGCATTTAGGATTTGTGCTTGACAAGTACCCTCTTAGTTTATTTCCGCATTAGGTTGAAGCCAAATCCGAAGAAGTTTTTAAATAGTCTATTCACCCCCCCTCTAGGCGTCATCGAGGTCTTTTCAATTGGTATCAGATCTAGGTCTCTCTTTAATTAGGTTTCACGACCTAGAGAGTATCGATGTGAACTATTGGATTAGTGCACAATGGCATCTTTGACTTTGATGGCACAAATTATACCCTATGGAGAATTCGTATGCTTCATCACTTTCGGGCCATGGGCCCAAATACTTTACGAATTGTTCTTGTAGGGATTGCCGACAAAAAGGATGATGCATCTTCATCTACTAATGAAATGTATCTTGATTGTGAGGCCTTTCTTGCCATTCATCAAACAAAAAGTCCTGAAGTGTTTAAGTCTATCTCGACTTGCAAGTAAGCTCATGAAGTTTGGACTAAACTTGAAGATATATATGGTGGGTCCAATCTTGATGAAGACGATATTATGATGGAGGAGTTGGTGCATGAGCTCTTCACTCTTTTCGATCTTAAAGAGTCGACCAGTACTTCCATATCCGATTGCTTGCACACCTCAGCATCTTCAATCTCACAAGGTAATGACATGGTGAGTGAAGAAATATATGTTGATGAAAATGTCATAGCCTCTATGGACACGAGCATATCTAGCACCACACATAGTGTAAATTATTGTGCTGATAGGTCATGCATTTCACCTAAAGATTCCTTGACAAATGTCTGTGGTGATATGCCTGCTTCCTCGTGTCCTCTTGATCAAAATATCTTGTTTCTCCCTAGTTGCTCTATGACTAATCATTTAGGGTATATCAAGAAATATGAAGTACTTTTGACTAATGAAGAATCTGATTCACCAAAAGAATCATCATCAACTCCTCCAGTTCACATGTGCCTCATGGCAAGAGGTAATAATGAGGTATCATCTTCCCTGTGCAATAACGATGATATTTGCGATGAGGATGATGATGATGACTTGACTGAAAATATCTATGTGATCAGTAAAATTCTTCATAAAGCTAAAAATAACGCTCTTCAAAGATTCCAAGATGTTCTTGCTTACTTTGAAAATTGTAATGATTCACTTAATCATGAACAAGCTAAAAGTGAACAACTTGAACATGAACTTGAGAAGAGTCATCAAGCATGTAGAGACTTAATATCTTCAAAAGGAGAGATTGAAGTTGCTCATGATAAACTTAAAAACGATTTTGAGGTCCTTCTCCTTGAATGCAATAATGTCAAGGGAGAGCTCATCAAAACCTCTAAGATCTATGAGGAGCTTTAATCTACTCATGAGAAGTCTCTATTTGCTACTTACTCCTCTCATATTGTTGATGATACTTGTACATCTAACTCTACCTCATTTGAAGTATCAACATTGAAGGAGAATGTTGAGTTACGTGCTCAACTTGATTTACTAACTAGCAATTATGGGAAGTTGGAAGAAAACCATGTAATGCTCACAAGCTCTCATGCCGATCTTCTAACATCCCATAATGTGCAAAAGTTAGCTCATGAGGCTATCATCACCAAGGTAACATCAAGCGAGCCTCATGTGGACAATGGCACTACTTCTAGTCAAAGTACTATATTTCCATGTGCTAGTCCTCGTAATTCGTCTACTCATAATGTTGCTACCTCGTGTGATGAATTACTTTCCTTGCCTTGTTGCTCTAACATTGAAGCTTACACTTCCTCTAGTACTTGCATTGATACTAACCGTGCAGAGGAAATCAAAGAGCTCAAGGCCCAAGTCACTTCTTTGAAGAAAGACTTGGAACAGTGTCATGAAGGGATGCCCACACTCAACAACGTCCTGTGTGAGCAAACATCTCCGAATGACAAAAATGAGTTTGGAGTAAACTCAAACAAGAACAAGAGGGGCCTAGAACAAGTCAAGAATTCGGCCAAAATCATTTGCTTCAAGTGCAAAGTTAAAGGGCACGATGTTAGATCTTGCCCTCTGAAGACGAAGTCTCAAAGTCACAAGCAACAAGGGAAGCGGCCACAAACTCAATCACATATTCAACTACAATTGAAGGAAGGCCTCTTCCCAATAAGACCCAAGCCAACACTCCCCGAGGTGAGAAATCAACTGGGAAGAAAGCAAAGGGTAGATGTTGCTACTTATGTCGTGAGAAGGGTCACGTCGCTTCGTCTTGCACAAGAGGTAACTTCTCCAACCCAATCACTATTGATGATATCTATTCCCTTGGGAAGGATAAGGTTGGCAATGTGTTTGCCAAGTTTGTTGGTACTCAAGATGGTGTCAAGAAAAGAACCATCTGGGTTGCCAAGCCTATTGTGATTAACCTCTTAGGACCCAACGTAGTTGGGGACCAACAAGCTCAAACTTGATCAATAGGTGACTATGGAGGACATTAGAGACTTGGATACATAATGAAGAATTAAGGGGTCTTCATCATTCATATTATCTCAAGCCAAGTCATTTGGATTATCGAGTTTCTATCTTATATCCAATGTGCCTCCTTACGATAACTTATACTTAAACTGTTTACATTGTTAGGTGCTTGCCCCTTTGCATGTTGTAGTTTTGTACCTTGCATGCGTTTGTATATGTTGTGCTTCCAACTTGCTTATCTTGAGTAATCGAGTATGGGTATGTTGGTTTGCATATCATGTACATGTGAGTCTTGTATTGAGCCTTTTGTGTCTTGTTTGTATTTTTGTTGGCTCTTGTGAGAGATTAATGGATTATCCCATTGTGGGGGAGTGATGTGCTTTGCACACCTCTCAATCCTATAAATGTGTATACATGGGGAATACCACTTAGTTTTGATATTTCAAGATTATCTAGTTTCTATGTGGTATGTCTTACTCATGAGAAATTCAAATTCTATATGGTCCATTAATTATCTCTTGTTGGTTTCAATTTTCCACTTGTTAATATTGTTGGTTTACCACATTATGGGGGAGTAATATGCTATGTGCATATTACAAACCTAGAAAATGTGTACATTTGAGGTGTTGCCACTTAGTGTTGATATTGTAAATTATCCCGTTCCTAGGTGGCATGTTATCTCTACAAGTGTCATATGCTTGCGTTTTATGGGTAAAGATGATCTTGGATATATATTTGTGATCTACCAATGAGTATCATTTCGAAAATACTTCTTGTCCTTGACAATTGGTATTCCCATCATGTGATTGGAATTGCTAATCATCTTTAAATTGGATTTTGTGTTTCGTTTGTCTTCCTTGCCTATTATGGATCTATTTTAACCTGTCTAGTGCTTTTATAGATATAGATAAAGTGATGATCCCATCGTGTGCGTTTTGTATATGAATGCAAATTCTATATAATGCACGTCCCTTGGGGGAGCTATCCTATTTTCTTTAAAACACTCTCTTTATTCACCCATCATAAAATCTTTTGATCCCCATCAAGTGTGTGTTGATGGGAGGCAAGTCTTGCTCTTTATGATGCTTTGTGCCATCATGAAAATTTGTCGAGGGTTTGGTTTGTTGGAACCTAGCTCTCTTTTAGAAACTAGAAACCTCGTGTTTGTTTTCCTTCAATTGGTTTCTTGTTCCCTTCTATTTGGCATGTGTCAATGGATATCTCATTCCTTGAGGTATCTTTTAATTGATATCCTTAAAGTGATAGTTCTTTTGTTTTAGGATCTTATTATCACTTTATACCTTGTCTTTTGGTGACTTATCAAATTTGTGTTGAGTTGATTCTTGAGAGTCTTGAGCATGCGTATCTAGCTACTATATACAACTTCTTTTGCTTGCTTTCCTTCTTTGACCCAATATATAGGAGAAACTCCAACTTGTCACAAATTGGCTAAAGTGTGCATGAAATTCAAATTCATATCTATATGCACATATGTATGTGGAGTTTTGTCCTATGTATTGCTGGTTTTCTAACTCTTTGGTCCCAATGAGTTTGGGCACCATTTTGTTTGTTTTTGTTGTTTCACGAACAACTGGAGATGCATTGGATGCTCGGCTCACCTATAAGGAAGATGTTGAGACCATGTGATTATTGGAGCCAAGTTAGGATGATCAAAGAACAACTATCTACTACATAATTCCAATGTTTTCTCGGTAACAAGTATCCACTTCATGCATTCTTTTCTTGCAAAGGACCCAACCTGTCTTTTCTTTTCCAGGTTGCATCATGGCATGAATCTCTTGATTCATTCTTGTAGTACTCGTTTGCTTTCTCAAAGGATCCGAACGATGATGTCTTACTACTAGTTGGGATGTCTTTGATGTTCGTATGTTGGAAGTTCATATTATACAATAGGAAAATATTAGGCCATGTGCTATGCTTCCAAGCAAAAGATCTCATTGATATATTTATGACTTCCCTTCTGGATATCTAGTGTTCTTCCTTCTTGTAACCATTTCGTGTGTACATCCTTGTTTGTGGATATATATATATCATCATGATTGTCTTCTACTTAGAATCTTGGTCACATGAGAGAAGTTACATCTCTAATTGATATCCTCTTTTCTTTCACGTCCATCGCTGCATTTCCTTTTTCGGTTTTTGGTGGCAATGTGAAAGGATTTGTTTTGAGTGCGTATCTTATTTTCCTACATCTTGGTGCACTCTTTGGCCGTGAAGATTATTTTTCCTCATGCTTGTCTTGATGAGGGTTTTGCCATTTTCAATTAGTATCCCTCCTCTTGACAAGATTCTTACTTCCTATCTTCACAATGGGTTGTCACAAGCGTTGGTTCTTATTTTGTTTATTAGTAAGCTTGTGAACCCATTTTCTAGTATGTGTGTGTGGGAATGATATGTCTTCACTTTGTATCTCATATTCATCAAGACTATGTTGATGAGTAATGCTCATCCTTATCTTAAGTCTTCTCAAGTGCTATGCCATGACTCACACACATTACTTTTGTTGAGCTTATTTTTAAGTTGCTTCCTTTACATGGTGCTCAACCATTAGTTTTGGGCAATTAATATGCCTATTTTCTCATCTATCTTCTTGCACTCGTTGTGTGTTTCTATTAATTCTGGGGGAGCAACGATCCTATTTTGTGCACCTGTGTCAAATACAAAAATCTCATATTAGTGCACAAATCATGGGGAGCTTCTCTAGTTTTTGATAAAGCACTATGTTGCCTCTATCATAATATCTTTTAGTCATGTGGTTCGAAGGACCATATGATTGTTTGTTCCATCTGGAATTCTTTGATTGCTTGCTTCTATCGTAATATCTTTTATTCATGTGGTTCGAAGGACCATATGATTGTTTGTTCCATCTGGAATTCTTTGATTGCTTGCCTCCATCTTTGTATGTCTTTGTGACATACGATCCTTTTATTTGCAATCTTTGGGTCCTCAATATAGTTTGTTTTCCTCCAACTACTTATCATTGTATTTGTGTATTTTTCTGCACTCATTTGCTGAGAAGTACACACTTTTTGGAGGACCACCTACTATTTTGGCTTTCTAAACTTGTCGTCCATTTTGGCAATCGATGCCAATGGGGGAGAAGTTTAGAGAGTTTACTTTGGATATGTTTAGAGGGTTTTGCATTTATTGCGTAAGCATTTACATCTTGCACACATGCATTATTACCTTGTATGTGTGCGCTTGGTTATGCTTATTTCCTTATATAAACTCTCTTGAAGTGGTTGTCTTCAATTACCAAAATGGGGGAGATTGTTAGAGCATATATCTCCATATGTGGTTTTGGTAATTGATGACAATTTCTATGGACTAATGGTTGCCTTAAGTTATATTTATAGGATTTGTCCATAGGCATTTCTTGAAGTCCATCTATCGGGTTCAAGGAGTTTATATGATGACCAAGATGTTATTCAAGGTATTATCCAAAGAATGGTCATAGAAACACTAGGTTGATCAAGATCTCAGACAAAGAGTAAATCAAGATGATCAACACACAAAGCGTATAAGATGTACCGAGAGGGATCAAGTGATCCCATGATATGGTAAGCATTGTCCATTACGTGTTTGTGTACTAACCCATGGTCTTTGTGAGACTCCTATGTGGGGGTTATGTGTGTTTCCATTGGGCTTGCGTCAAAAGGATGATCTCATACAACCCATGAAGGATGACGTCAAGTGGTGATCGTCATCAAGATTGTGGTGTGCAAGTTCAAGTGGATCAACACGAATATATCATTGAAACTATTGTCAATGATCATGTGTTGATAAGGACAACCTCATGTGCTAACAAGGACAAGATCAAGATAAGCATTCCTGAGCACTACATGCTTGATTCTTGTGGATGCTCACATGGTGGACAAATGAAGATGAATACATAAGCTAGGCTTTCCGCATTATGTATGGGAAAGCTACTTGAAGACTTCATCATGTCTTGCTTTCAACTTGAGCCAAGAAGGAACAACAACATCAAGCTCAGGTGAAAGGGCTAACTCCAAGGTATCAGTTCCTTTGACGTTAGTTGTGCGGAGTGATGATCAGCGAATAAAAGTATACACTCAAGTATGGATCATCAGTACTCTTTTATGATTCTTGAGTCCTTAGGGATCCCGCACTATTAAAAGGGGATCACAGGTTTTGCGATGAACTTGCTCAAACTACATCATCACTCTCTGCTCAGACCACATCTCCACTGTTTTGTTGTTATCTGAAAACAGAACCAGTGCCTCGGACATCCGGCTTTCTCCGGACGTCCGAGGACCGGACGACCGACTAGTTCGGAAATCTGGAATCCTATACCAGAGTAATCAGAGCCATAATAACTCGGATTTCCGGCTCCCTCCGGACTTCCGAGGCCCGGATGTCCGGCCAAGTCCCGGAAATCCGGAAGCCTGCACCAGTAGAAGTTGAGTTCTATATCTCGGAAATCCGGCTCCCTCCGGACGTCCGACACCCGTCGGAAATCCGGAACCTACCACCAGTAGAAGTTGAGATGTATAACTCGGATTTCCGGTCCTCTCCGGACGTCCGGTGGCTGATAAATTCAACATAGGTTCAGTCGTATCTATAGGTCTCGGACGACCGACCCCTGTCGGACGTCCGGTCGCTTTTTAATTCAAAATAGTTTCAGTCGTATCTACAGGCCTCGGACGACCTACCCCTGTCGAACGTCCGACCCCTCGCGGACGCCCGGACTTCCGACAACTATCGGACGTCCGGACCCTGTGTGACTTAAAGTGTCCCCAACGGCTCTTTTTCTCTCCCCACTATAAATACCCCCCTCCCACTTCGTGAGAGGGTTGCCCAACATAGCCTTATCCTTAGAAGAACACATTTCCACCTCACACACATTTCCTCACTCCAAATCTTAGATCCCAAGAGCATTTGTGAGCCCCTTTGAGAGTTGTTCCAATCAAAAGATAGATTGTCTCCCTCTCCTTCTCTCAGCCCAAGCTATTTGTGATTTGAGCAAGTTTTGAGCATTCCCCGTGATCTTGTTACTCTTGGAGGTTGGAGACTCCTAGGCGGTAGGAGTTCTTCGGAGAGGAATCAATCCGTGTGATTTCCCCCGGAAAAGTTTGTGAGGGTTTGGAAGCCACCTCAAAGGCTTACCACTAGTGGTTGAGAAACGCCTTCGTGGTGTTATCTCAAAGGGAGAATAGGGTGAGCCTTCGTGGCGTTGGTGTGCCTTTGTGGTAACATCCACCTCTCTAACGGTGACTAGCTTCCCTCCAAGGAAGTGAACATCGGGATACATCTTCGTCTCAGTGACCTTGGTTATCCTTAACCCTAACTCCTTACTTGTGGTTTACTTGTGTTATTTGAGCATACATACATTGCATATTGCTTGTGCTCATTATATTGTGTTGGTCATTTCTTGTACAAGATTAATCATTCAAGCATACCCTCTATATCCACACGTTCATACTTGCATCCCTTGATACATCGTGTTGATATAGTGTGATCTAGTGTCTTGTGTTGTTCACCTACTTGTCGTGTGATATAGGTCAAGTAAGTTTGTGTAACTTACTTGTGCTTGTTAGTAACTGTATTGTGTCCATCTTGGTAGATCGTGTTGTTGATACACGTTGCATTGCCTAGTGCATTTAGGATTTGTGCTTGACAAGTACCCTCTTAGTTTATTTCCGCATTAGGTTCAAGCCAAATCCGAAGAAGTTTTTAAATAGCCTATTCACCCCCCCTCTAGGCGTCATCGAGGTCTTTTCAAGAACTTCCGCAACAACTGAAACATGAGACTTTCGCTCTTCGCCTTCTTGTACAGGAGCAGTCATCTTCTCTTCCATCTCAGTCTGAAAGATAATGGATGTATTGAGAAACAGTTTGGATCCATAAGAAAGAATGCAAAATAAGCACACAATAATGAGGAAAGCACCACCATCAGGTAAGAGAGCATGTAAATACTATATTCACATAAGTAAACTATGCATTGCATATGATGTTGATGATGATTTGCACATTTTACTGGACACACTATTTCACCACTAAAAAAGAGTTCTGGGTATCAAACTTGCAGCAGTTATTCTGGACAAATTAAAGATACTAGTCGACGACCCGTGCACTTGCACGGGCTAGTATCATATGAAAAGTGCTAGTTTATAATGAGAATTTTTTTAGATAGTTTTTATGCAGAATATTACAATCTTAAAATGTGGGCCTTATGAGAAAAAAAAATTAGATAGTTTTTCCAGTCGCAGTTGCTGGCATCGGCTAATCCACCTTGAATGTCTTTGCCTCGCCATGGTTTCCAAAAGCTGCGCTGAAGCTTCAGCCTAGAAGAGAAGATCAATCATATGATGCATATGTATTTGAGTAACGTGGCATGCATCATATACCAAAATTAAAAGGGATGATGTTAAAGTATGGGAGCAGATTCATACATCGGAGTAGGTATTACATCATATTAATAATGGCACGTGATGAAACTAAGTGCTCTCTAAATTTCCACAGTTTAGTAGGCAGACTTATTTTATACACATAAAGAGTAGCTGATGTGCTGCACAATTTGAAAATCTGCACTAATTCTGTGTAATTCCTACTTTCAATTGGCACCCTTAAAATCTCCTAAGAGATTTCATGAAAACTAAAGGCCCAAATGAACTGTATGACAGATTTTGCTACCTATAAATGGTACAAGAATTTTAAAGCAAATCATAAAAGAGAGAGTTGGATCAAACATGATCTAGTATATGAGTGTTACAAATGCAACAATTTGGATATATGCCACAAGAGTCCGTTCACGCAGGAATGTTGCAGAATTTAAAAACACATATTTGGTGCATGGAGAACTTTGATTACAACATGAAGATAGATGGTTACACAATGTCATCAGAGTGATTATTTTAAAATAAACATCATGCGATTTTACTACCTTTCAAATGCCGGATTTTTCCTCAGTTGCTTCCGAGATAAGTTCAAATGCCATGCAAGATTGCATGGATACCAAGGCAAGGGACTGAGAGCATATTCTTCACATTCATCACTAACCTTTGCAAATAGTTTTTCGTTAAGAAATGCATCAGAAAATATCAAGAACTAGAATTAATTCAAGTGTACAAATTGAGCAAGAGGTAACGTCATTCTCCAAAGATATCCTGAAGTCATTCTCCAATTTTGAGCAAATGTCTTCTAAAAAACGGCAGCTGAAAAGAAAAGGTAACTTCAACTTATTAAGGAGGAATCACCAACTTATTTAAAGTTAACAATATATTCTTTTCCTCCAAAACAGAATATGCTTTTACAAATATATTCCAAAATGCATACTCACATAATAGTATATGCTTTTATGAATATAATCACAAATTTCTTAAAAGGCAGGGATCAACCAAGATAGCTAAATCTATACCTAATAATAAAGCGGCTATTGCTTCCGTCGGAAAACCCACCGCGATATTTTTATAAAAAAGCCCTTGTAATTTTTGTTATCCAACCCGCGCTCCATCATTTATCTGCAACGCAAAAGGAAAAAATAATTCGCTCCAAAAATTATACCTGTACGCATCGTCTCCTCCCGTCGACCCTGGGCCACCCAGACCTGTGCCCAGGCCGCCGCCACACCACTCGCCGCCGCGGTCGACCTCAACCGCCACCGCTGCCGATCTCAACCCACCCGCCTCCGCGGCCGTACCTCTCCCTGCTCACTGCCCCCGTTGCGGCGCTCGAGCGCATCGCGTCCACCCTGGTCCACCCTGGCATGTGCCTAGGCCGCTGACACACCACTCGCCGCCGCGGCCGACCTCAACCACCACTATTGTCGATCTCAACCCACCCGCCTCCGCGGTCGTACCTCTGCCCGCTTGCTGCCCCCGTTTCGGCGCTCGAGCACAGCTTCTGGATCAAATCAACGTGACAACTACAGTGACTGGGGATGATGCGTCTGCAAGATGCAGAAAAGCGGCGGCGCGCGGATAAGGCGCGGCGGAGCGAAGTACTTGCAGGTGGAGCGGGCCTCCATGGCTCACACGGGGAACTTCGAGGTTATTGCGTGGCAACGGCGACTCCTTATGGCCAGATAGAGGCGCCTAACCCTTGCTCCCCTCATCGTATCCCCTCCTTCGGCAGGAACTCATCATCTGGTGAGATCCCCTCCCCATGCCTCCAACCGTGTGCCAAGCACCGATAAGAAATTTTGTTTTGTGAGGATTTGTTTGCTGATGAATGAATTTATTGAATGTAAGATTGTATTGTTTGTAGAGACAGAGAATGGAACACCACCTTCAGTTTGTCATCTGATCCCACATTCTCTACCCCATGAGTGAAATAAGATAACAGTCCATTGATCAATTCACGTAGCCTCTTTGTTTTGCTTTGTTTGTTCCGCTCAATTTTTCATCATGGTGGAATTAACAATGAACGGGTTGATTTCTGAACAAAATAGGATAGGACTCACTACATTAGTTAGTTAGCTTATTATTTTAATAAATCAAAATGATTATAAAAAATTAAAAACGTGTGGTATTATTTTCTCCCGTTGCAACGCACGGACCCTTTTGCTAGTACTTATTTAAAGTTAACAGTATATTCAATCGCAAATATAAAGAAGGGATCCCGGTCAGCCTACTTTAGTTGAAACCCTTATCATAAAAATCATAACATTACATAATTCAGTCGATGGTATGGCCCATCACAGGAAAAAAATAGAGATCTTCGTGTGCAGCACTGAACTTATTTAATCAAATGAGAGGACATGGTACTACACTACCATGGAGGCTTAATCAATGATTTCTCTTTCAATGTCTCTCAGCTGGTTATCTACAAGACTAGCAAATGGGCCAGTCATGACTGCAAATCTAACTACTTGTGTAGTATACATGGCAATCTAGTCACTCAAGATGCATTACTGCTATCCGCTACAGCACATAGGAGACAAACCACCACTAAAATTGACGCGGAGGAAAGGGTAGGGCGAAACACCACACCTTTCAGTTTGGATGGAGTGTAGAACTAGAGGGCCTCGAGCAGCCTCAGCTCGAGCTCCACCTGCGACTGCTCCTGCGATAGGAGGAAAACATATCAGGCCACGAGACCACGATACCTGCAATACGAGGATTTTATTAGCTGAGTGGATGGTGTGTCAGCTTCAAGATGGTGACCGCGCTATCGTAACAGAACTGATGAGCCTGATAGAACAACACGGCCATGTCCCTGATCGCCTTCTCCGCATCCTCCTTGACGACCGTGCCACCGTTGGCAGCGACACGCGTGAGGATGCTCTGCTCCCTCCGCACCTGCGCGTGAAGCTCCGCCATGAACTGCAGGTTGTTGGCTTCTTTTGCGACCGTGATGTAGGTCCTTGCGAGGGAAATCTGGTCCATGAGCTGACGGGGAAAGCGAGTGAGTGAGTGAGCTGACGGGAAAGCATATATATATATTCAGGTAGTAGTAGTACATTTGTGAACATGTGGAAACATTCCTGAATTTGCATGCAGGGATCGAGTACCTGCACAGCGGATGCACGCCGTCGATCATCCACCAGGACATCAAGACGAGCAACATCCTGCTGGACAAGCAGATGCGGGCCAAGGTGTCGGATTTTGGCCTGTCGAAGCTGGTCGCGGAGGAGTCCCACGCGTCCACCAACGTCCGCGGCACGCTGGGGTACGTGGATCCACAGTCAGTTCTCACCAGCCTTCTACTTGCAGGCCCAAAATTAAGAAACAAAATTATAGTAACAACAAGGTTTGAGAGAGTGTTGTTGGCTTTTGAACGTGCGTATGCAGCTGTACAGGCGTGCCTACGCGATTCTTGCTTCGGCCGGCTACTTGACGGAACTTGCGTAACTAGCTACACGAATAAAACTGATCGATGGATTTGATGGCTAAAGGCCCGTGTCGAGCCTTTTCTTTGTATTGCTTTTCGTTTTTCTCGTGTTACAATCAACACCCCTAGGGTGTCTTTTATACACGTCCACAGGGGACTATGGAAATAGACTAAGACTAGGAATCCTAATACTACTAGGACTCGGTTTGACTTTCTTTTCTAATCCTAAAGAAACAACATGATTAACTTCTACATTCACCTCCTTAATCTTGTTGCTTGACTTCACTTCTTGCACTCCGACTTTCCTCCTCATCTCGATGAACTTCTGTCGACCGAGGGACTTGGTGAAAATATCGGCAAGTTGGTCTTTCGTGTTCACATGTTGAACCTCGATCAACCCTTCTTCAATGCACTCCCGGATATGGTGGAACCGGGTACCTATGTGCTTGCTCCTTTCGTGATGAATCGGATTTTTACACAACGAGATTGCAGCTTGGTTATCGATCTTCAGTGACACCTTCTGCACCTTCTGCTTTGCAAGAATAGCTAGGAGTCTTTTCAGCCACACTGCTTGACAAGCCGCCGTGCTTGCCGCTATGTATTCTGCCTCGCATGAAGACAGTGCCACCACCTTTTGCTTCTGAGAATTCCAGCTAATCGGATTCGGGCCAAGGTAGAAAACCATGCCCGTTGTGCTCTTTCGGTCATCAACATCACCTGCCATGTCACCATCTGAATATCCACGAAGGATCAATCCTTCCTTTCCCTTTCTGTACGTGCAACCAAGATTAATGGTGCCTTTCACATAGCGCAAGATTTGATTGACCGCGCTCATGTGCTCGGTTGTCGGATTCTTCATGAAACGACTCACGGTCCCGACTGAATAAGCCAAGTCAGGTCGGGTATGCACCAAATATCTTAGGCTGCCCACAACCCTTCGATACATTGTGGTGTCCACCGGCGGATTTGAGCTACGCTTGCTCAACTTGTGACGTTGGTCCATTGGAACTTGTGTCTCGTAGCAATCTGACATGCCACACTTTTCCAATAACTTGACCGCATAAGCCGATTGACATAGGGAAATCTCTCCCGAGCTTTGCTTCACTTCGATGCCCAAGTAATATCTGAGTAATCCCAGATCGCTCATGCTAAACTTGTTCTTCATTTGCGCCTTGAAACGTTCAATTTCTTGTACGCTATCTCCGGTGATAATCAGATCGTCGACATAAACTCCAACTAGCAGGTTTGAGCCTTTGGAGTTCTTTGTATAGACTGCGTGCTCGAGGGGACGTCTCTTGAACCCGAGCGAGACCAAACTCCGGTCTAACTTTGAGTTCCAAGCTCTTGGCGCTTGCTTCAACCCGTAAAGTGCCTTCTTGAGCTTGTAAACTTTCCCTTCTTCGCCTTTCTTCTCGTAGCCGGAAAGCGGATTTAACATCCATATGATGAACCTTCCAATCATCTTGTGCCACCAAAGCTAGGATCACTCTCACCGTCTCGATTCGAGCAACCGGTGCAAACACCTCATCATAGTCAACTCCTTGACGTTGTACGTATCCCTTTGCAACGAGTCTTGCCTTGTACTTCACAATGGCACCTTGTGTGTCCTTCTTTAACTTGTAAACCCACTTCAAACCTATCGCCTTTTGGTTTGGAGGACGGGTTACCAAGGTCCACGTGCCATTGCTCTCAATTGCCTTCATCTCCTCATCCATGGCGTGCATCCAGCTAGGACTTTTGCTCGCCTCTACGAAGTTCGCCGGCTCCTCAACTCCAAAAATACATAGTCCGGAGTATTCAAGCGTAACTAGCTTTGTGTACTTGTAGACTTTCTTGAGGGTCTTGTAGCGACGAGGCCCCGAGGAATCCGTTGTGGCTTGCGAAGGAGGCGACACAAATTGTGTCGGTGTTGATGCATTTGAGGAAGACGGCTGAGACCCTGGTGTGTCATCGACATCCGTGTCGTCGGCGTAGTCGTCGTGACCGTGACCATCATCTTGATTGTCGTCGTCACTATGCGCCTCGTTGTCGATGTTGTCGTCGAGATCTCCGCCTGTGTCGTGCGCGACGTTGTCGCTATCTCCTTGCGATCTATGTGCGTCGTCGTCGGTGTCGGCACCATGATGATCACTACCATTGTGGTCACCTTGGTTGGGCGTCTTGCCAACCACCTGGACATCTTCTCCTGCATCATCGTCAGTTGGAAATTCAACTGCAAATATGTTACTGTTTGGAGCATCGTCGGCTGCGGCGCTCCAATTCCACGGTTGGTTTTCTTCAAACACGACGTCGCGTGAAATCCGTAGACGCTTGGTTTGTGGATCATAGAAGCGGTATGCCTTGGTGCCGGAACTTCTCTCGTCTCCGATGAACACCATCTTGGTGCTACGATCGGCAAGCTTTGAGAGGTGCGGCTCCGCCGTCTTCACATGTGCCACGCACCCGAATGTCCGTAGATGAGACACATTCGGCTTACGTCCGTAAATTGCTTCATACGGAGTCTTGCCGATCACCGCCTTCGTTGGAGCCCGGTTGAGAAGATAGACCGCCGTCGAGACAGCTTCTCCCCAAAAAGTCCCCGGCAGGTTCTTGCTCTTGAGTAAACTCCTTGCCATGTCAACGGCGGTTCGATTGCGCCTTTCAACGACCCCATTCTGCTGCGGCGTGTAAGGTGCCGTGAGGAACCTCTTTATGCCAATCTTCTTGCAGTAGTCGTTGAACTCATTCGACGTAAACTCTCCGCCGCGATCTGTCCATAGAGCGCGAACCTTCAGCTTGTGTTCCATCTCTGTTGCAGCCTTCAGCTTCCTGAATGCTTCAAACGCCTCATCTTTATACCGTAGGAGAACGACCCACATATATCTCGAGTAGTCGTCTACCACAAGGAAGAAATACTTCTTTCCAGCGTGAGTTGCCGGGGTGATAGGGCCACATAGATCACCATGGAGCAGCTCGAGTGCATCACTTGCACGATAGGTAGACTGAGCAGGGAATGGCCTGCGATGTTGTTTTCCAACCAAGCACCCGTCACATACTCGATCAATATGGTCGATAACTGGCATCCCGGATACCATCTCCATCTTTGACATCTTCTTCAAGGCGTAGAAGTTAACGTGTCCAAATCTAGCATGCCATAACCACGAATCATCATCACTCTTGGCAAGCCAACAATCCGGTTGAGATTGATCAAGGTTGAGGATATATAGCCTATTCCGTGTGCGATTAACACGAGCTAGCACGTTTCGGAGGTTGTCGAAGATTGTCATCACTCCGCTCTCGATATTCACCTTGCATCCATTCTCGTCAAGCTTCCCAATAGAGATGATGTTGTTGCGCAGCCGTGGGATGTAGTACACTCCGGTGAGTATGCGATGTTCGCCTGTGAGACCCTCAAAGAGGAAAGATCCTTGCCCGTAAATCTCCAAAGCTGAACCATCACCGAACTTGACCGAGCCTTCAACATCGTATCCAGCTCGAGGAATTTCTCCTTGCACCCCGTCATGTGGTTACTGGCACCCGTGTCGAGATACCACGACACGTTCTGATCACCGGATAACTTTGGTGTCACTTTTTCCTCATGAAGTAGCACCTTCCGGCTTGGTTTCACAACCACCGTTTCAGCGAGATCACAAACTTCGGCCATCAGAAGACCTGGACCTTCATCTTCCTGCTTTGCCAAATTTGCCTTGATATCCCGCTTGTTAGGCTTTGGACAATCCTTCGCAAAGTGACCCATCTTATTGCAATTATAGCACTTGATCTCGGACAAGTCCAAGTTCCGTGGTTTCTGCTATTTAGATTGGCGCGCCTTACCACGACCTTGTGGTTTGCCTTTTCCTTTGCCTTTTCCGGTTTGTCCATCGCCCTTCGTGTTGCTTGAGCCTTCGCCACCGTCACGCCTTCCTTTGCTACTTGGGGCCTCCCAATCTGCGCGCGAGTACATGAGTTGGTCACTACCTCCTCCTTTGCCTTTCCGACAGCCACGAGCATTCTCTTCCCATCTCCACAATCGTCCGATCGCCTCCGTTATGGTCATGTCGCCGATGTCATAAAGCTGCTCGAGCGTGCTGATGATGTACGTGAATTTATCAGTGACTAAACTGAAAAATTTCTCCACGATCTCGGTCTCCTCAAGCTTTGAACCAAGCGCGTGGATCTCTCCCACCAGAGTAGTAAGACGCATGGCGTAGTCGTTCACCGATTCAGTTTCCTCCATGTGCAACTTGTGAAATTGGCGCTTCAGCACCTGTGCCCGAGCCTTGGTGACGCGATCTTCTCTGATCCTCATCTCCTTGAGTGCGTTCCACGCCTCTCTTGCCGTATCGAACTCTGCCAATGTCATTAGCACAGAATCCGGCACGGACTAGGCTATGACGGCCATGGCACCTTCGTCGGACTCGTCATCGACGTCGTCGTCCGTGATTGCCTGCCACACTCGAAGGGTTCGGAGAATAATTTTCATCTTCACCACCCACACGACGTAGTTGGCGTCGGTGAGCATCGGGTACTGGATGGGGATGTTGCAATGCGCCTTGACATTGGCGCCGCTCGTTCCTCCATCACTGGTTGCTGACTTGACGCCCTTCTTCACCTTGTCGCCGTTCTTGTTCGCCTTGGCACCGCCCTTGCCGGACTTGACCGACTCAGCGTCGTTGTCCGTCATCGTAGATCGTAGATCGTCGAGGCTCTAGATACCAATTGTTGGCTTTTGAACGTGCGTATGGAGCTGTACAGGCGTGCCTACGCGATTCTTGCTTCGGCCGGCTACTTGACGGAACTTGCGTAACTAGCGACACAAATAAAACTGATCGATGGATTTGATGGCTAAAGGCCCATGTCGAGCCTTTTCTTTGTATTGCTTTTCGTTTTTCTGGTGTTACAATCAACACCCCTAGGGTGTCTTTTATACACGTCTACAGGGGACTATGGAAATAGACTAAGACTAGGAATCCTAATACTACTAGGACTCGGTTTGGCTTTCTTTCCTAATCCTAAAGAAACAACATGATTAACTTCTACAAGTGTGTGCAAAAATTGCAGGTACTACATCTCTTAGTAGCTGACGGAGAAGAGCGACGTGTACATCTTCGGGATCATCCTGCTGGAGCTCATCTCAGGCCGGCCACCCATCTCCGCCATGACCTTCGGCGACCACTTCCGCATATTATTTGCCGCCCTAAAGATCAAGGAGGTTTAGGAATTGAAAATTTGAAGACCAAAAATAGATGTCTTCTCAGCAAGTGGCTGTTTCGTTTATCGATGGAATCCGAAGGAATGTGGGTACAAATTCTGACGAATAAGTACCTTCACTCCAAAACTTTATCTCAGGTTACGGCTAGACCATTAGACTCGCCGTTCTGGAAGGGTCTGATGCGGGTAAAGAACTCATTCTTCCACATATCGAGGTTTATCATTGGTAATTGGGAATTGACTAGATTCTGGGAAGATTCCTGGCTAGGAGATTCGCCTTTGGCTCTTCAATACCCGCGGCTGTATCATATTGTGCAACGTCGACAAGTGTCCATTGCGGTAGTATTTCGCGAGATACCCCTTAATATTAAATTCCGTAGATCTTTAGTTGGTGATAGATGGGTTTCCTGGTTGCATCTGGTTAGAAGGTTAATGGAGGTTAACCTCTCTGATAGGATTGATCGAATTTCCTGGAGATTAACACTGAACGGGTTGTTTACGGTTAAATCCATGTATTCTGATCTCATTGATTCCGTACCTATTCCAAAAACCCAACATATTTGGAAGGTAAGAGTGCCTCTTAGAATTAAAGTTTTCTTGTGGTTTGTTCACAAGGGAGTTATTTTAACTTAGGATAATCTGGCCAAACGGAATTGGAAAGGTAGCCCCAGATGTAGCTTCTGCCCAAGGGTAAAGAGTATTCAACACCTCTTTCTCGATTGTCCTATGGCTAAACTTGTTTGGCGCTCAATTCATATTACTTTTAACATCCCTCCTCCTGTTAACTTGAACTCGTTATTTGGAACGTGGTTACGGGGAATTGATGTTCAATTGGCCAAATCTATTCGTGTCGGAGCATGTGCTCTTCTATGGGCTTTATGGAATAGCAGAAATGATTTGGTTTTGACAGACTTCGTGATAGTCACTTTCTGTAGGTTATCTTCAGAACTACCGCACTGATCCGTACATGGTCGTTACTAACTCCTGTGGCAGCCAGGGAGCCTATGGTTACTGGATGTGTCCGTTGGGAGATGGTAGCACAGGGTATCTTCAACCGGTTTGGATGGCGGCATATTAATAGGATAGGTGTTTAGTCATCTACATCTTTTAGCCACTTCAGGCCTCGGCGCGTTGATCGCCATGTATATTTTTATTTAAACTTTTTTACTTTCGTCAGTTTTGTACTTTGTGAAGACTCTGTTTGCTTAATATATGGTTGTATGCACCTCTCGATGCAGAGGCCGGGGTGAGGCCTCCTTTTCTAAACGAACATCGGCCCATGGGTGAGTCATCATCTAACTAGCATTCTTCAGTCATTCATCCAGTGGACTGAGTGCATATAAGTTTGTTGCTACTGACACAGAAAACAACAACAAAATGAAAACGAGTTTCTCCCTTGACTGTTGATCAATTTCTTACATATGCTATACATAAACAAAGAAAATAGAACAGTTGGCACTGAAACAGTCCATTAGAAACAGAAGAAATAAGTAAATAACTCTCGAGTCCCATTAAGACATGAAGGTTTACAACAATAATAAACACCGCAAGGGAGTAATATTACTAGGCAATATGACTGGTGTGTCGTCCTCGTGACGCCTTACATGCGGCAATCATCCCATTGCCTAATGGCATCAAGCTAAACAGAACGTATTTGAGACCTACTTCCTTCAGACATAGCCCACTAACATATTTCTGTTGGAAATATGCCCTAGAAGCAATGATAAATTGTTATTATTATATTTATTGTTACAAGATAATCGTTTATTATCCATGCTATAATTGTATTGTATGAAAACATAGATACATGTGTGGATACATAGACAAAACAATGTCCCTAGCAAGCCTCTAGTTCGATAGCTAGTTGATCAAGGATAGTCAAGATTTTCTGACTATGTGCAAGTGTTGTCACTTGATAACTGGATCACATCATTAGGAGAATCATGTGATGGACTAGACCCAAACTATGAACGTAGCATATTGATCATGTCATTTTGTTGCTATTATTTTCTGCATGTCAAGTATTTATTCCTATTACCATGAGATCATATAACTCACTGACACCGAAGGAATACCTTGTGTGTATCAAACGTCGCAATGTAATTGGGTGACTATAAAGATGCTCTACAGGTATCTCCGAAGGTGTCTTTGAGTTAGTATGGATCAAGACTGTGATTTGTCACTCTGTGTGACGGAGAGGTATCTCGGGGCCCACTCGGTAATACAACATCACACACAAGCCTTGCAAGCAATGAGACTAAGTGTAAGTCATGGGATCTTGTATTACAAAATGAGTAAAGAGACTTGCCGGTAACAAGATTGAAACAGGTATGCGGATACATACGATCGAATCTCGGGCAAGTAACATACAAAGGACAAAGGGAATGACATACAAGGTTATATGAATCCTTGACACTGAGGTTCAACTGATAAGATCTTCGGATAATATGTAGGATCCAATATGGGCATCCAGGTCCCGCTATTGGATGTTGATCGAGGAGTGTCTCGGGTCATGTCTACATAGTTCTCGAACCCGCTGGGTCTGCACACTTAAGGTTTGATGATGTTTTATTATAGTTGAGTTATATGTGTGGTTACTGAATGTTGTTCGGAGTCTCGGATGAGATCACGGACATCACGAGGGTTTCCGGAATGGTCCAGAAACGAAGATTGATATATAGGATGGTTTCATTTGGTCATCGGAAAGTTTCGGGCAATTCCGACAGTGTAACAGGAGTGACGAATGGGTTGTGGGTGTTTACCGGGAGGGGCCCACCCACCCGGGAGTGAGCCCAAGGCCCTAGGGTGGTGCACTAAGTCCTTAATGGGATGGTGGAGTCAGCCCAAGAGGGCCATGGCGCCACATGTAAAAATACAAAAGGAAAAGAAGAAGAAAAAAAAGGAAAGAGGGAGGTGGGAAGGAAGAGGAGGAGTCCTCCTTCCCAAACCGAATTGGAGGAGGAGTCCTCCTCCACCCTGGCGGCCGGCGCACCCTTGGGGCCCTTGTGCCCCAAGGCTAGCCCCTCCCCTCCTCCTATATATACTGACGGTTTAGGGCTTTTTGAGACACAACTTTGCCACGTGCAACTCTAGCCTATTCCACATAGTTTTACCTCTAGATCGGATTTCTGCGGAGCTCGGGCGGAGCCCTGCAGGAGTAGATCATCACCACCACCGGAGCGCCGTCACGCTGCCGGAGAGCTCATCTACTTCTCTGTCTTGCTTGCTGGATAAAGAAGGCCGAGATCGTCATTGAACTGTATGTGTGTTGAACGCGGAGGTGCCGTCCGTTCGGTGCTAGATCGGAACCGTTCGTGGGACGGATCGTGGGACGACAGTGATTTGAATCATGAAGTTGTACCACTACATCAACCATATTTCTTAACGCTTCGCGCTGAGCGATGTACAAGGGTACGTAGATCTAATCTCCTCTCGTAGATGGACATCACCATGATAGGTCTTCGTGTGTGTAGGAAATTTTTTGTTTCCCATGCAACGTTCCCCAACAGTGGTGTCAGTGATAGGTTCATGCGTAGATGTTATCTCGAGTAGAACACAAAAGGTTTTATGGACGGTGATGTTCGATTTGCTGCCCTCCTTACTCTTTTCTCGATTCGGCGGTATTGTTGGATTGAATTGGCCCGGACCGACATAACTCGTACGCTTACGAGAGACTGGTTTCATCGACTGACATGCAACCTCGTTGTATAAAGATGACTGGCGGGTGTCGGGTTTTTCAACTTTAGTTGAATTGGTTTTGACCGAGGCGGTCCTTGGAGAGAGGTTAAATAGCAATTTGCACATCTGCGTTGTGGTTTTGCGTAAGTAAGATGCGATCATACTAGATACCCATAGCAGCCACGTAAAACATGCAACAACAAATTAGAGGACGTCTAACTTGTTTTTGCAGGGTATGCTTGTGATATGATATGGCCAATGACGTGATGTGATATATTGGATGTATGAGATGATCATGTTGTAATAGTTAATATCGACTTGCACGTCGATGCTACAGTAACCGGCAGTATCCATAGGGTTGTCTTTAAACTAACGTTTGTGTTTGCAGATGCGTTTATTATATTGCTAGGTCGTAGCTTTAGTAGTAATAGCATAGATAGGACGAAAACCTCGATTGCGACCCGTTGATGGAGATCATGGTGTGGCGCTGGTGACAAGAAGATCATGCCGGTGCTTTGGTGATGGAGATCGAGAAGCACAAGATGATGGCCATATCATGTCACTTATGAATTGCATGTGATGTTAATCCTTTTATGCACTTTATTTTGCTTAGAACGACGGTACCATTATAAGGTGATTGTAACACCCCAAAAATTAGGTTACCGATTTTTGTGCTGTTATTCCTTCCTAGCTTTTCTCTCCCGGATTTTTCCTCTTGAATTTGGCAAATGACCAGGTGAATCCAGTCTATCCTCAACCTCTCAGTGCTTTTTCCTATAATCCTCGTGCCCTCTTGTCCTTGCTGAGTAAACCTTGAACCCCTTTTTTTTGAAACCCTAGCTCCAAAGTATTGGAACTGGGAGTCATGTCTTTGTGTTTTCAAAGGAGCCATCATTTCCCTTGCTCTATTGATGCTCCAATTTCTCCCAGAGCTCATTATTCCCTCATAGACCCCAGATGTGCAAAAATATTGCCAAGCCATATGCAATATTTCTCCTTTGGAATTAATTTATGTTTGTGCTTGCCTGAGGAATTAAATCCAAGAAAATATCTATCCATTTGCAATGCTCATGAAAACTTGTAGAGATATTCCTTGTGATCCTATTGAGCTCCCATAAAATATTGGCCATCATAGAATAAAGGAGAATTGCATTTTCCTATTTTATGCCAATATAGCATTTTGGGCCCTTTCCAAAGGGAATACCATTTTGGTAGCTGGGAAAAACACCAAATAATTTGTGGTGCTTCTCACCCTCATATATTCATCATTTCCACTCAAACATCAAGTTCCCCGATTCAAAAATTGAGCACAATATCCCTTTGCAAATTTTGTATAGATTTTCTGTTTGCAAAGGAAGTGGTTGATTCCTTGTTTCCCTTGAGCTAAAATTTTGCAGAGTAGTTCATTAGGATAAATCATCTCTGTACACCAAAATTTAGCCCATTTCATCACCCCATTCTTCCCCAGCAAATTATTTAAGATTCTGTCCAGATTGGAGCATTGTGAAGGAAGTACCATTTATATTTGTGGAGATGGTATGAGACTTTGCCAGAGCCCTCATATGCCTAAATCATGAGTCTCCTCCAAATTTCAGCCATTTCCATTTAGCCATTTGACCGCAGCAACATCTTTTTCATTTTCTGGTCAGTATGCCAAGTTACAAAGGAAGTACCCCTTAGACTTATTGTATTGTGCTGCATTTTGGCCAGTATAGTGACCTTAGTGAGTGGTCAACCTCAGCCAAGTATCATGCCAAGAGGTGCACTGTGGTGGCCACACCACAGCACAAACACCTTGCTGTTGGAGACTATTTGACCTTGGTTCTTTCACCTCAGAGCTGTAGCATGGAGTTTGATGTGTCAGTTCAGCTCAGTGTTGCTTGGAGAACACCCCAGACAAGGTTTGACAGCTTGAGCGGAAAGGCAAGGCCATGGCCATGTGGTGACCATGGGGCAGAGCGTGCCAAAACAGAGCTCTCTGCATTGAGGTCGATGGAGCTTGTCTCCAGCTCGTTCTAAGCTGTCCAGGGATGTCGTAGAGCTTTCCCCGGCACGTGTGAACACTCTGGAACCCTCTCCCCCTCGTCCTCTTGCTCCTAGAGGTGTGCACCGAAGGGAATCTCGCCATAGACTCGTGAAGCTTCTTCCAATGTCGCGAGAGCTCCCTCCTGAGGGTATTTAGGCGTGTCCCGAGTCCCCCGTGTCGACCATCGAGCCCCAGCAGCCTGCCCCACCCCCCTGCACTTCGGCATCAAGCCCGGCCGGCACTGGCACTGCCCCTATTGCGTGGTGGCACTGTGGCCCACCTCGGGTGACCCCGCGGCCACCCCGGGTGCAGCGAGGAGCGGCGGCCCCCTGCGCCCTCTGGCCAGCCCTCCCGCGCACGGGAGCGGCAGCAGCGACGGCGGCCTGTGCCTCCCTGAGCCCTAGATGAAGGAAGAAGAAGGCGTCGGGCAGGAGACAGGGAAGGAGAGGAGAGAGAGAGATAGAGGGGTGGGCCCCAGGTGTAAAAGAGAGAGGGAGTAAATGGATAAGGTGGGACCCGCCCGTCGGTCAAACAAAGGAAGTTAACCCCCGGGGCCGCCCGTTTTAAGTGAAGACGTAAACGGCAGAATATGCTTTCGGTTTACCGAAAGTGTATTTCCCCGACAGGCGCCTTCTCTTTTAAACCCAGCCGGCCGAACTGCCTAAGTTGTGGATGTTCACTCGTTTACACCGAAAATGAATAAATTTTTATTTGTTTTCTGCCTAAACAACCAACGGCCATAACTTTGCGACCGTAACTCCGATGGAGGTAAAACCAGTGCCCACGTCTTCGTCTCGTTGAGCCCGTTTCGATAGTACCATTTTCATAATTTGTTTGCATAGTAGAAATGACCGTTTTCCCCTTGCCTTAGTTTGAGCCTCGCGAGAGGGAAACCTCTCCGGGAAATCCCACCGGTGTTTTATCGCGCTTCTTCCCGGAGTATTCATCAACCCCCACGCAAGCCAACCTCTTGCTATGATCTCCAGACTTGCGTGATAACTTTGCTTGCACTCTGTGTGTTTATCTATATCACCTTTTAACCCGGATTTATATATAACTGTAACAGTATTAGTAATAGTTGCTAGTGTTACTTTTCATCCAACATACGCCCTTAGATGTTGCTCTTACATATTAATTTCAAAATGCTTGTGTCCGAGTGTATAGCAATGTGCTATGTGTGACTCAGACGAATCCTTGCTCGCAATTTCTTCAATAACGGCACCATGCCTGAGTTTGTGCTGTTTTCGGCCGTCCGGGGTGGATGCCAATTTTATATTTCTTTTGTGAGCAGTTGTCCCGTGTTCTGAGCTGCTTTTCGGCTGTCGTGGGCAACTGTTGAATTTCTTTCCATAGTGGTGACCCTATGTTCTGAGCTGTTCTTTGGCCGTATCAGGGAACTCCTACATTCTTCTTATCAACACCGTCTCATGCTCTGAGCTGCTTTCCAGCCGTCTTGAGTCGGAGTTGAGTTATTCCGGTAACGTCCCAGATCTGTGTTGTAAAGACCGTTCTGGTGGCTACCGATTTATTTGCCAATTTTATGCGAGGGTTCCGAAGGTCTACCGTATAGCTAGAATCTATAAAAGTAATAGTTTGCCATTCACATTATACTGTTGAGATTACTATCTATGATTACTTCGTGTTTCATACGACAGTTTATGAATATAGTTAGCGGTAGTGGCTTGATCTGATTATCGGATTGCGGTGACAGCGTAGCAACAACCATGTCAAATAATATTCGGGATAAGATTCCTAGTTGGTTGATCAGAGTCACCTGTCCGGGATTTATCGCACAAGCACCTCTTGCCGATATGGGATGGCCGTGACTTGAGCTGATCACGTGATCTCTCACCGGTACCTCCAAAGAGGAAGGGTTATGCACACGCGCTACCCTAATCAGGTAGGCGGTGATAATCCTGTGAGCCCAGTTAAGTTGAGTTGGGTACCCGTCCCCGGTTGGGACAATTTTGTTTGGCCACGACGGTGGCAGGTGTCATGAGGACACAGGGCCACCCATGGCAACACTCCAGAGGAGGGTGGTTGCCGGTGGTATGTTGAGAGAGTCACGGGTCAGGAAAGTTTCGTTTGAGCAATCTGGTCCACCCGAATGGGATCACGAGGTCAGTGCTCCATAGTGTGGGTAAAGTGTGCAACCTCTGTAAGGGTAAAACCTATTCGAATAGCCGAGTCCACGGTAATGGACAGCCCGACCAGACCTCGGTAAACGGTCAACCAGATCAGTGTTAGTAATGATGGTAGAACTCGTCTCATGTGAACATCAGAGGGTGTTGATAACATGAGGGGTTGGTCAAGAGAAGGCTATATGATGAATGGTCAAATGACCGTGTGATGTGATATAGATCCGTTCACATTGGGTTACGAGTATGTCGAGGGTTGTGGTACAACCCAGAAGAGTGTAAGTTGATATTCGGTGATAATAAGTTGGTTAAGCACCTGTTGTGATCTTTGCCATGCTAGTGAGGTAGATTACATGTTTAGTCCATGTCATGCTATGCTTGATTTATATTTTTCCTGTTAACTCCATGCCATGCCTAGAATAGCTATTATACAATTATTATGCTTGCTTTGTTATCTGTTTGTTTGGATGCCATGTATTTGGTTGTCTTGCGAGTACATTCAAGTACTCACCTGGCCTTGCACGTGGCCAGTTGCAGGAGAAGACTCGTCGTGCTAGATCGTAACCAAGCCAGTCCGGCGAGTTATGGAGCCCAGCCAGGGACGTCGTTGCCGCTGTATCAAGACCTCTGCTGCCATTTAGCTAGGCTTAGAGTCATGTAATATTGTTGTAAGCAACAGTATTGTAACACCCCATCATATTAATAAAGCCATTTTTGCCTGGAATTTCTGTATCATGTCTGTGGCGTGCGTCCGGTCTTATCCTGGGGACGGATGTGCGTCGGCCCTCTATCGGGGTGCCACAGTGATCTCTCACTAAAATTTCAAGATGAAATTGTGTTCTCCCCGACTGTGCACCATTGCGACAGTTCGTCGTTTCGAGACACCACGTGATGATCGGGTGTGATAGACTCAACGTTCACATACAACGGGTGCAAAACAGTTGCACATGCGGAACACTCGGGTTAAAATTGACAATCCTAGCATGTGCAGACATGGCCTCGGAACCCATGAGACCGAAAGGTCAAGCATGAATCGTATAGTTGATATGATTAGCATAGAGATGCTTACCACTGAAACTATTCTCAACTCACGTGATGATCGGACTTGAGTTAGTGAATTTAGATCATGTACCACTCAAATGACGAGAGAGATGTACTTTTTGAGTGGGAGTTTATTAGTAATTTGATTTATTAAACTCTAATTATCTTAAACATAGTCTAAGTCCACTTTGCAATATTTGTGTTCTAGATCAATGGCTCACCCAACAGTCACCCTGAATTTTAATACGTTCCTAGAGAAAGCTAAGTTGAAAGATGACGGAAGCAACTTTGTAGACTGGGCTCGTAATATTAAGTTGCTCCCGCAAGCTGGGAAGAAGGATTATGTCCTTAATGTTGCGCTAGGATATGAACCACCCGCTACGGCTGACCAAGATGTTAAGAACGCCTAATTAACACGTAAGGAGGACTACTCAGTAGTTCAATGTGCAGTCTTGTATGGCTTAGAGCCGAGACTTCAACGTCACTTTGAGCGTCATGGAGCATATGAGATGTTCCAGGAGTTGAAGTTTATCTTTCAGAAGAACGCCCGGATCGAGAGGTATGAGACCTCTGATAAATTCTATGCTTGCAAGATGGAGGAGAATTCGTGTGTGAGTGAACATGTGCTCAAAATGTCTGGGTACTCAAACCGTCTAGCTGAGCTAGGGATTGAAGTCCCGCAAGAAGCTATCACTGACATAATTCTTCAATCACTGCCACCAAGCTATAAGAGCTTTGTGTTGAACTATAATATGCAAGGGATGAACAAGTCACCCGGCGAGTTATTCGCGATGCTGAAAGTCGCAGTGTCAGAACTCCGGAAAGAGCATCAAGTGTTGATGGTCAATAAGACCACTAGTTTGAAGAGAAACGGCAAAGGCAAGAAGGGTAACTCCAAGAAGAGCGGCAAGCCTGTTGCCAATCCGACGAAGGAACCCGAGGCTGGGCCTAAGCCTGAAAGAGAGTGTTATTATTGCAAGGGACTGGGTCACTCGAAGCGCAACTGCCCCAAGTATTTGGCTGATAAGAAGGCGGCCAAGAAAAAATCAGGTATATTCGATATACATGTTATTGATGTGTACTTAACCAACTCTCGTAGTAGTGCCTCGGTATTTGATACCGCTTATGTTGCTCATATTTGCAACTCGAAGCAGGAACTGCGGAATAAACGAAGGTTGGCGAAGGATGATGTGACGATGCGCATGGGAAATGGTTCTGTGACGCCCTCGATTTAATCATACGCTAATCATACACGCAAATGCATACGATCAAACTCAAGGACTCACGGGAAGATATCACAACACAACTCTAGACACAAAATAAAACAATATCAGCTTCATATTACAAGCCAGGGGCCTCGAGGGCTAGAATACGGAAGCTCGATAAACACACGAGTCAGCGGAAGCAACAATATTTGAGTACATGCATAAAACATGGGGTGCCTTAAAAAAGGCTAGCACAAAAGATACAACGATCGAACGAGGCGAGGCCTCCTGCCTGGGAACCTCCTAACTACTCCTGGTCTTCAGCGGCCTCCACATAGTAGTAGGCACCGTTGGGGTAGCAGTCGTCGTCGACGGGATCCTCCATCTCCTGGGCTCCATCATCTGGTCGCAGCAACGGATCAAGGTGGCAAAGGGGGAGAAAAGCAACGGTGAGTACTCATCCAAAGTACTCGCAAGTCTTACATCAGAACTATACTAAGTATGCATCAGTATCAAAGAAGGGGGGGGGGTTATATGTGGACTGACTGCAGCAATGCGAGAATAGAGAGAGAAGGCCTAGTCCTATCGAAGACTAGCATCTTCAGGGTCTTGCAGGAATGGACGAGAGTAGAGCAAGGTAACACATTTAATAGTCATATTGTTGCAGCAATATTAATATGAGGTCACGCCCAGAGATCCTCCCTCAACTCCGTGCGAGGAAGCAATCCCGGGGCAACTAAATCCAGTTAAGTAACATTTGTAGTTGTATAAGATAAGGGCACTGATACGTCCATTTTGCATCATGCTTTTATGTTGATATTTATCGTTTTATGGGCTGTTATTACACTTCACGGTACAATACTTATGCCTTTTCTCTCTTATTTTACAAGGTTTACATGAAGAGGGAGAATGCCGACAGCTGGAATTCTGGCCTGAAAAGGGAGCAAGTTTGAGATACCTATTCTGCACAACTCCAAAAGCCGTGAAAATCAACGAGGAATTATTTTGGAATTTATAAAAAATACTAGGCAGAAGAAGTACCAGAGAGGAGCCACCAGGAGGCCACAAGCCTGCTAGGCGCGGCCTACCCCCTAGCCGCGCCTAGGGGGCTTGTTGGCTCCCTGTTGGCCCTCTGGCTCCCCTCTTTTGCTGTAAGGAGGGTTTCGTTCCAGAAAAAATCAGGACGAGGCTTTCGGGAGGATTCGCCGCCGCCACAAGGCAGAACTTGAGCAGAACCAATCTAGAGCTCCGGCAGGGTCGTCCTGCCGGGGAAACTTCCCTCCCGGAGGGGGCAATCATCACCATCGTTATCACCATCACTCCTCTCATCGGAGGGGACTCATCACCATCAACATCTTCATCAGCACCATCTCATCTCCAAACCCTAATTCATCTCTTGTAACCAATCTCCGTCTCGCGACTCCGATTGGTACTTCTAAGGTTGCTAGTAGTGTTAATTACTCTTTGTAGTTGATGCTAGTTGGATTACTCGGTGGAAGATTATATGTTCAGATCCTTGATGCTATTCAATACCTCTATGGTCATGAAAATAATTATGCTTTGTGAGTAGTTACTTTTGTTCCCGAGGACATGGGATAAGTCATGCTATAAGTAGTCATGTGAATTTGGTATTCCTTCGATATTTTGATGCGTTGTATGTTGTTTTTCCTGTAGTGGTGTTATGTGAACGTCGACTACATAACACTTCACCATTATTTGGGCCTAGAGGAAGGCATTGGGAAGTAGTAAGTAGATGATGGGTTGCTAGAGTGACAGAAGCTTAAACCCTAGTTTATGCGTTGCTTCGTAAGGGGCTGATTTGGATCCACTAGTTTAATGCTATGGTTAGACTTTGACTTAATTCTTCTTTCGTAGTAGCGGATGCTTGCGAGAGGGGTTAATCATAAGTGGGAGGTTTGTCCAAGTAAGGGAAGCACCCAAGCACCGGTCCACCCACATATCAAACTATCAAAGTAGCGAACGCGGATGATATGAACATGATGAAAACTAGCTTGACAGAAATTCCCATGTGTCCTCGGGAGCGCTTTACCTCCTATAAGAGTTTGTCCAGGCTTGTACCTTGCTACAAAAGGGATTGGGACACTTTGCCGCACCGTTGTTACTATTGTTACTTGCTACTTGCTACGAATCATCTTACCACACAACTTTCTGTTACCGATAATTTCAGTGCTTGCAGAGAATACCTTGCTGAAAACCACTTGTCAGATCCTTTTGCTCCTCGTTGGGTTCGACACTCTTAGTTATCAAAAGGACTACGATAGATCCCCTACACTTGTGGGTCATCGGGCACAACTCCAAGTCGTCCTGTAACCGTGGACACGGCTATCCGAATAGTTAATTTTCATCCCTGCAGGGGTGCACCAAGTTTCCCGTCACGCTCGATAACACTCTGGCCGGACACACTTTTCTGGGTCATGCCCGGCCTCGGAATATCGATAGGTCGCAGCCCCACCTAATCTCAATAGAGAGGCCAACCCGTCGGTCTAACTCCTAAGCACAAAGGGTTCATGGGCCCACTTGCCCTCCACGCTCCTGCACGATGCTTGGGCGGCCGATGTGAGTCCTAGCACCTATTAATACAAGAGTGATGCATCTCGGGACCACTCGGGCGCGCGCCGCTCCATCGCTGACGTCTGAAGAGCTTCGGCTGATACCGCGACGTCGAGTACCCATAATTCTTTCCACGCAGACGATTAGTGCGTAATAAGGCCTTCCGACCAACCCAGATCAAATACCCAAATCCATTATCATTTTAATTAAGTCGTCGACACAAACACGCGGGAGTCCACCCGCCTAACATCTATTCATCAAAGATCCCAGTACCATGGTCAAGTAGCTGTGTGGTTGTAACATCGGGGGGAATCCGAGGTATCACCTTCGTTGGATTCCGAACGATGTAGTCCGTCAAGGTGGACTTAGAGGAATCACCCTTCAGGGTCCCACACTTGAGGGGTTGCACGACAGAGGCATCCTCGGGAATGGTGAAAGAGGAATCACCCTCGATAACCACGCCCGACTAGGTGTACTACAGAGATATCATAAGGAGTACTTCGCGAAGTGTCACCCTCGGTACCCGATAGTATTTGATACGTCTCCAACGTATCTATAATTTTTTATGGTTTCATGCTACTATCTTGTCAAACTTTGGATGTTTTGTATGCCTTTTATATCTTTTTTGGGACTAACTTATTAACTCAGGGCCAAGTGCCACTTCCTGTTTTTTCTGTGTTTTTGACCCTTTTCAGAGGAGGATTTTAAACAGAGTCCAAACGGAATAAAACTTCCGAAAATATTTTTTCTGGAACAGAAGATACGCGTAAAACTTAAGAACCAAGGAAGTGGCCAGCAGGGGACCCCACAAGCCCCCTAGGCGCGGCCAGGGGGGCCGCGCCTCCCAGGCTTGTGGGCTCCCTGGGCCTCCCCTGCCCTAGCTCCTGCGCCTATAAATTCCCTAAAATCCCAGAAAAAAAATCAGGAGATCAATGAAAATACTTTTCCGCCGCCGCAAGCTTCTCTCTCCGCAAGGTCCCATTTGGGGCACGTTCTGGTGCCCTGCCGAAGGGGAGATTCGGATACGGAGGGCTTCTTCATCAACACCATGACCTCTCCGATGATGCGTGAGTAATTCACCATAGACCTACGGGTCCATAGCTAGTAGCTAGATGGCTTCTTCTCTCTCTTGGATCTTCAATACAAAGTTCTCCATGATCTTCATGGAGATCTATCCGATGTAATCTTCTTTGCGGTGTGTTTGTTGAGATCCGATGAATTGTGGATTTATGATCAGATTATCTATGAATCTTATTTGAGTTTCTTCTGATCTCTCTTATGCATGATTTCATATCCTTGTAATTCGCTTTGAGTTGTGGGTTTTGTTTGGCCAACTTGATCTATGATTCTTACAATGGGAGAAGTTCTTGGTTTTGGGTTCATACCATGCGGTGACCTCACCCAGTGATAGAAGGGGTAGTGAGGCACGTATCGTGTTGTTGCCATCAAGGGCAAAAAGATGGGGTTTTAATCATTGGTTTGAGTTTATCCCTCTACATCATGTCATCTTCCTTAAGGCGTTACTCTGTTCGTCATGAACTCAATACACTAGATGCATGCTGGATAGTGGTCGATGTGTGGAGTAATAGTAGTAGATGTAGAAAGTATCGGTCTACTTGTCTCGGACGTGATGCCTATATGTATGATCATTGCCTTAGATATCGACATGACTTTGCGCGGTTCTATCAATTGCTCGACAGTAATTTGTTCACCCACCGTAATATTTGCTATTTTGGGAAAAGCCTCTAGTGAACACTATGGCCCCCGGGTCTATTTCACATCATATTTTTAGCCTTACTATTTTACTTCGTTGCACTTTCCGTCTTCAGATATCACTTTATAATCAATCTTGAAGGGATTGACAACCCCTTTATAGCATTGGGTGCAAGCTCTTTTGTGTTTGCGTAGGTACTCTGGACTTGACGAGATTCTCCTACTGGATTGATACCTTGGTTCTCAAACTGAGGGAAATACTTACTGCTCATGTGCTGCATCACCCTTTCCTCTTCAAGGGAAAAACCAACACAAGCCAAGTCTCCGTCAACGTGTCAATTTCTGGCGCTGTTGTTTGAGAAGTAGCAGAAGGATTTCTGGCGCCGTTGCCGGGGAGGATCAAGTCAAGAACTCATCCAAGTAAGTGTCGCAAACTCATCTCTTGCATTTACTTTTTTTACTCTCGTTTTCCTCTCCCCCACTTCTGAAAAACAAAAATTTACAAAAATATTTGCTTTTTTCGTTTGCCTTTTTCGTTCGCCCTTTTCTCTCGCTTGCTTTCTGTTCGCTTGTGTGCTTGTTTGCTTGCTGAAGTCACCATGACTGAAAACACCAAACTTTGTGACTTCTCGAATACTAATAATAATGATTTTATTTGTACTCCGATTGCTCCCGCCATTAGTGCGGAATCATATGAAATCAATGCTGCTTTGCTGAATCTTGTTATGAAAGAGCAATTCTCCGGCCTTCCTAGTGAAGATGCCGCATCCCATCTTAATATCTTCATTGAGCTTTGCGATATGCAGAAGAAGAAAGATGTGGATAATGATGTGATTAAATTGAAGCTTTTTCCTTTCTCGTTGCGAGATCGAGCAAACACTTGGTTTTCGTCTTTGCCCAAAAATAGTATTGATTCTTGGAATAAGTGCAAAGATGCTTACATATCCAAGTATTTTCCGCCGGCTAAGATTATCTCTGTCCGTAATGATATCATGAATTTTAAGCAACTTGATCATGAACATGTTGCACAATCTTGGGAGAGAATGAAATTGATGATTAGAAATTGTCCCGCTCATGGCTTGAGTCTTTGGATGATTATACAGATCTTTTACGCTGGCTTGAATTTCGCTTCTAGAAATATCTTGGACTCTGCCTCAGGTGGTACGTTCATGGAAATTACGTTATGAGAAGCTACAAAACTCTTAGACAATATCATGACGAACTACTCTTAGTGGCACACTGAAAGGTCACCTACTAGTAAGAAGGTACACGCTATAGAAGAAATTAACTCGTTAAGTGCTAAGATGGATGAGTTAATGAATTTGGTTGCTAGTAGAAGTGCTCCTTTAGATCCTAATGATATGCCCTTGTCTTCCTTGATTGAGAGTAGCAACGCTAGCTTGGACGTTAATTTTGTTGGTAGGAATAACTTTGGCAACAACAATGCTTTTAGAGGAAACTATGTTCCTAGGCCTTTTCCTAGTAACCCCTCTAATAACTTTGGCAACTCCTACAACAATACTCATGGAAATTACAATAGATTACCCTTTGATCTAGAGAGTAATATCAAAGAGTTTATCAACTCACAAAAAAAATTCAATGCGTCCATAGAGGAAAAACTACTCAAAATTGACGATTTGGCTAGGAGCGTTGATAGAATGTATAGTGATGTTGATGCTTTGAAACTTAGATGTGCTCCTCCCAAGATCTATATGGATGAAACTTTGAAAGCTATGCGTGTTTCCATGAGTGAGAGCAAAGAAAGAACCGCCCAAATTCGTGCTAGACATGAATGGCTTAAAAAGGCGTGTTCTCGTGATAAGAATCACGAAGATCTTAAAGTGCTTGGTGTGACTCCCATTGAATCTTTGTTTTCTTGTGTCAAACCTAATGACGATGGGGCTGGATATGAATCCACTTTGGTTGAAAAATGCCCCAATGATTCGGAGTCCATGTATCTTGATGCTAAAAGCATTGAAAGTGGAGTAGAAGATATTAAAACCTTGAGTAGTAATGAAATTACTACTTTGGATTTCAAGGAATTCTATTGTGATAGTTGCTCCTTGATTGAATGCATTTCTTTGATGCAATCCATGCTAAACTCTCCACACACTTATAGCCAAAACAAGGCCTTTACCGATCATATCGTCGAAGCTATGATAAAATATCTTGAAGAGAAACTTGAATTGGAAGTTTATATCCCTAGAAAGCTTCATGATGAGTGGGAACCTACTATCAAAATCAAAATGAAAAACTATGAATGCAATGTTTTGTGTGATTTGGGTGCTAGTGTTTCCGCGATTCCAAAATCTTTATGTGATGTTCTGGGTTTTAATGAGATTGAGGAGTGTTCTCTTAATTTGCATCTTGCGGATTATACAGTCAAGAAACCCATGGGAAGGATCAATGATGTTCTTATTATTGCAAATAGGAACTATGTACCCGTGGATTTCATTGTGTTTGACATTGATTGCAATCCTACATGCCCTATCATTCTTGGTAGACCTTTCCTAAGGACTATCGGTGCTATCACCGATATGAAGGAAGGGAATATTAGATTTCAATTTCCTTTAAAGAAGGGCATGGATCATTTTCCTAGAAAGAAAATAACATTGCCTTATGAATCCATCATGAGGGCTACTTATGGTTCGAGCACCAAAGACGACGATTCGTGATTCTATCGCCTTATGCCTAGCTAAGGGCGTTAAACAATGGCGCTTGTTGTGAGGCAACCCAATGAATTTATCTTTTTATTTATATTTTGTTGCGTCCACACCATCATAATTCTGTTATGATTGTGTCTTCTGTGTTTTTTTGTGTTTGAGCCAAGCAAAACCTTTATGACTAGCCTTGGTGATGGTTGTTTGATCCTGTTGGAAAAAGACAGAAACTTTTCTCTCACGAGATTATTTTTACTTTTTATTAAGAAAGAGCTTTTGAGTTGATTCTTTTTGCTGCTGGTTGATATGCCTTTTCCCCAGGCAGTCGTAAGTTTTCAGAATTTTTTGAGATCACAGAAGTATACGAAGTATACCGATTGCTACAGACTAGTCTGTTTTTGACAGATTCTGTTTTTGTTGAGTTGCTTGCTTGTTTTGATGAAACTATGGATAGTATCGGGGGGTACTAGCCATAGAAAAGTGATAATATCGTAATCTAACACCAATATAAATAGAAATCAAGATTGCTACAGTACCTAAAGAGGTGGTAGTTTGTTTTCTTGTGCTAATGATATCACGAGTTCCTGTTTAAGTTTTGTGTTGTGAAGTTTTCAAGTTTTGGGTGATGTTCTCATGGTCAAAAGGGATAAAGAGTGTAAAGAGATCAAGCTTGGGGATGCCCAAGGCATCCCAATCCAAATTAAAGGACACCAAAAATCCTAAGCTCGGGGATGCCCCGGGAAGGCATCCCCTCTTTCGTCTTCAATCCATCGGTAACATTACTTGGAGGTATATTTTTATTCACCACATGATATGTGTTTTTCTTGCAGCGTCTTGTATCGTAGGAGTCTTTCTTTTTCTTGTGTCACAATGATCCTTTCTGCACACCTTTTGAGATAGACATGCACTCATCGTGATTTTGCTAGAATGCTCATTGTGCTTCACTTATATCTTTTGAGCTAGATAATTTTGCTCTATGTGCTTCACTTAGATCTTTTAGAGCACGAAGGTGCGTGACTTGGTAGTTGGTTTGTGCTATGAAAGTAGTCCCAAAGGTGATAGGTACCCAAAGAGTATACAAAAACTTCCATCTTCATGTGCATTGAGTAGAAAGAGAAGTTTTATTCCTCTCAATTAGTTTTGAGACGTGGATTCGGTAATATTAAGAGTTATGTTAGTAGGGTGTTGTGAATCTAGAAGTACTTGTGTTGAAGATTACTGATTCCCGTAACATGCACGTATGGCGAACCGCTATGTTAGGAAGTCGGAGCATAATTGATCTATTGATTGTCATCCTTTGTGTTGAGGTCGGGATAGCGCGATGGTTAACACCTACCAACCCTTCCCCTAGGAGTATGCATTTAGCACTTTGTTTTGATTACTAATAAAAACTTTCCCAATCAGTATGTGAGTTCTTCATGACTAATGTGAGTCCATGGTATAGATGCACTTTCACCTTCCACCATTGCTAGCCTCTCTAGTGCCATGCAATTTTCGCCGGTGCACTAACCCACCATATGGATTCCTCAAAACAGCCACCATACCTACCTACTATGGCCTTTTCATAGCCATTCCGAGATATATTGCCATGCAACTCCCACCGTTCCGTCTCATGACTTGTGCTGTCACTCTCATACTGACATTGAATGATCGTAAGATAGCTAGCGAGATGTTTCAACGTCATATGCCAAGCTAGATCATTGCACATCCCGGTACACTGCCGGAGGCATTTCCTATAGAGTCATCATTGTTCTAAGCTTTGAGCTGTGAGTAAATAAAAGTGTGATGATCATCATTATTAGAGCATTGTCCCATGTGAGGAAATAAAAACAAAAGAGGCCAAAGAGCCCAAATAAAAAATAGAGGCCAAAGAGCCCAAATAAAAAAAGGAGAGAAAAAGAGAGAAGGGACAATGCTACTATCTTTTTCCACACTTGTGCTTCATAATAGCACCATGTTCTTCATGATTGAGAGCTCCTTGCTTTGTCACCACCATATACTAGTGGGAATCTTTATTATATAACTTGGCTTGTATATTCCAATGATGGGCTTCCACAAATTCCCCTAGGTCTTCGTGAGCAAGCAAGTTGGATGCACACACACTAGTTCTCCTTTTGAGCTTTCACATACTTATAGCTCTAGTGCATCCTTTGTATGGAAATCCCTACTCATTCACATTGATATCTATTAATGAGCATCTCCATAGCTCTTTAATATGCCGAGTCAATGTGACCATCTCCTCCTTTTTGTCTCACAAGCACCACCACGCTCTATTCCACCTATAGTGCTATATCCATGGCTCATGCTCATGTATTGCGTGATAGTTGAAAAAGTTTTGAGAAAGTAAGAGTGCGAAAACAATGAATTGGCCAATACCGGGATTGTGCATGATTTACATTAGTTGTGTGAGGATGATGGAGCATAGCCAGACTATATGATTTTGTAGGGATAACTTTCTTTGGCCTTGTTATTTCAAAAGTTCATGATTACCTTGCTAGTTTGCTTGAAGTATTATTGCTTTCATGTCAATAGAAAACTATTGTTTTGAATCTTATGGATCTGAACATTCATGTCACATGAAAGAAGTTACAAAGGACAACTATGCTAGGTAGCATTCCACATCAAAAATTCAGTCTTTATCACTTCCCTACTCGAGGACGAGCAGGAGATAAGCTTAGGGATGCTTGATACGTCTCCAACGTATCTATAATTTTTGATGGTTTCATGCTATTATC